>NC_034202.2:3005561-3353895 GCF_002021735.2 Oncorhynchus kisutch
TTTCTTTATTTTTTACTATTTTCTATATTGTAGAATAATAGTGGAGACATCAATCCTATGAAATAACACATTAATCCTGTAGTAACCAAAAAAGTGTTAAACAAATCAAAATATATTTTATATTTGAGATTCTTCAAAGTAGCCACCCTTTGCCTTGATGACAGCTTTGCACACTCTTGGAATTCTTCAAGTGCAGTTTTAATGTCTTCATTATTATTCTACAGTGTAGAAAATAGTAAACATAAAGAAAATGTTCCCACCAATTAGTTAGCAGTTAGTTGTGTCATGTTATGAGTGTTGGACAGACCTCATGGGGTGTGTAGAAAAAGTGTTTTACACAAATACCATGTACAAACATACCATGAGTAATTGTTTTAATGAACTTAGTTTATTTGAGATAACAGATACTGACTTTTGACATCTTTTGAGTATTTTGCATAACAGTATGCGTGTGTGTGTGGGCATTTCCATCTAGGGACTTAAACAACATCTACCAGAAAAAGTCTTCAGAGTTATTAGAAGTACATCAAAACACAATAATGTTGAAGTTAAGACACCTGTCAACTAATATCAACACTTATATTTTGTTTTGGATAAATTATTAGCCTTCTGTAAGTTTAATCAACATTGCCTTGTGCCTTGTAATTCCGTTACTAATTTCTCTCCCTCATGAGGAGGGAAGATAATGAGTGTTAACAGAAGTAACTACTCGCTGGCCACAGATGTCATTTCAATGTCTAGTTTTACTAATTTCTCTCCCTCATGAGGAGGGAAGATAATGAGTGTTAACAGAAGTAACAACTCACTGGCCACAGATGTCATTTCAATGTCTAGTTTTACTAATTTCTCTCCCTCATGAGGAGGGAAGATAATGAGTGTTAACAGAAGTAACAACTCACTGGCCACAGATGTCATTTCATGAGGAGGGAAGATAATGAGTGTTAACAGAAGTAACAACTCACTGGCCACAGATGTCATTTCATGAGGAGGGAAGATAATGAGTGTTAACAGAAGTAACAACTCACTGGCCACAGATGTCATTTCATGAGGAGGGAAGATAATGAGTGTTAACAGAAGTAACAACTCACTGGCCACAGATGTCATTTCATGAGGAGGGAAGATAATGAGTGTTAACAGAAGTAACAACTCACTGGCCACAGATGTCATTTCATGAGGAGGGAAGATAATGAGTGTTAACAGAAGTAACAACTCACTGGCCACAGATGTCATTTCATGAGGAGGGAAGATAATGAGTGTTAACAGAAGTAACAACTCACTGGCCACAGATGTCATTTCATGGGGAGGGAAGATAATGAGTGTTAACAGAAGTAACTACTCACTGGCCACAGATGTCATTTCATGAGGAGGGAAGATAATGAGTGTTAACAGAAGTAACAACTCACTGGCCACAGATGTCATTTCATGGGGAGGGAAGATAATGAGTGTTAACAGAAGTAACTACTCACTGGCCACAGATGTCATTTCATGAGGAGGGAAGATAATGAGTGTTAACAGAAGTAACAACTCACTGGCCACAGATGTCATTTCATGAGGAGGGAAGATAATGAGTGTTAACAGAAGTAACAACTCACTGGCCACAGATGTCATTTCATGAGGAGGGAAGATAATGAGTGTTAACAGAAGTAACAACTCACTGGCCACAGATGTCATTTCATGAGGAGGGAAGATAATGAGTGTTAACAGAAGTAACTACTCACTGGCCACAGATGTCATTTCAATGTCTAGTTTTACTAATTTCTCTCCCTCATGGGGAGGGAAGATAATGAGTGTTAACAGAAGTAACAACTCACTGGCCACAGATGTCATTTCATGAGGAGGGAAGATAATGAGTGTTAACAGAAGTAACAACTCACTGGCCACAGATGTCATTTCATGAGGAGGGAAGATAATGAGTGTTAACAGAAGTAACTACTCACTGGCCACAGATGTCATTTCATGAGGAGGGAAGATAATGAGTGTTAACAGAAGTAACTACTCACTGGCCACAGATGTCATTTCATGAGGAGGGAAGATAATGAGTGTTAACAGAAGTAACTACTCACTGGCCACAGATGTCATTTCATAGGGAGGGAAGATAATGAGTGTTAACAGAAGTAACTACTCACTGGCCACAGATGTCATTTCATGAGGAGGGAAGATAATGAGTGTTAACAGAAGTAACAACTCACTGGCCACAGATGTCATTTCATGAGGAGGGAAGATAATGAGTGTTAACAGAAGTAACAACTCACTGGCCACAGATGTCATTTCATGAGGAGGGAAGATAATGAGTGTTAACAGAAGTAACAACTCACTGGCCACAGATGTCATTTCACGAGGAGGGAAGATAATGAGTGTTAACAGAAGTAACAACTCACTGGCCACAGATGTCATTTCATGAGGAGGGAAGATAATGAGTGTTAACAGAAGTAACAACTCACTGGCCACAGATGTCATTTCATGAGGAGGGAAGATAATGAGTGTTAACAGAAGTAACAACTCGCTGGCCACAGATGTCATTTCATGGGGAGGGAAGATAATGAGTGTTAACAGAAGTAACAACTCACTGGCCACAGATGTCATTTCATGAGGAGGGAAGATAATGAGTGTTAACAGAAGTAACAACTCACTGGCCACAGATGTCATTTCATGAGGAGGGAAGATAATGAGTGTTAACAGAAGTAACAACTCGCTGGCCACAGATGTCATTTCATGGGGAGGGAAGATAATGAGTGTTAACAGAAGTAACAACTCACTGGCCACAGATGTCATTTCATGAGGAGGGAAGATAATGAGTGTTAACAGAAGTAACAACTCGCTGGCCACAGATGTCATTTCATGAGGAGGGAAGATAATGAGTGTTAACAGAAGTAACAACTCGCTGGCCACAGATGTCATTTCATGAGGAGGGAAGATAATGAGTGTTAACAGAAGTAACAACTCGCTGGCCACAGATGTCATTTCATGAGGAGGGAAGATAATGAGTGTTAACAGAAGTAACAACTCGCTGGCCACAGATGTCATTTCATGAGGAGGGAAGATAATGAGTGTTAACAGAAGTAACAACTCACTGGCCACAGATGTCATTTCATGAGGAGGGAAGATAATGAGTGTTAACAGAAGTAACAACTCACTGGCCACAGATGTCATTTCATGAGGAGGGAAGATAATGAGTGTTAACAGAAGTAACAACTCACTGGCCACAGATGTCATTTCATGAGGAGGGAAGATAATGATTTACATTTGTTTGAGTTGTCAAACTAACGTGAGGTCAACAAAAAACATGTCACCATGTCATTGTATTTAGGTTAAAAAAACATTTCTGTAGGTCGATGACATTCAATCAGTTTTCCACATTAATTCAAGGTACTCACATTGCATTTTTTTGTTGGAATGAAGTCGAAACAAGGTAGCTTGTTTGAGATAGGCTATTGGCGTGAGTACATCGGCTATCACCGGTGAGTAGCCTAGGCTTCATCTTCATCATTGGGTGAGTCGGTGCCACTGGGATGTTTATTTAGTAGCCTACTGTAGCCTATAATATATATTTCTTCCTAATAATCTGTGTCTCTTCATTGGCCTGGGCTATTGTTTGCATTCAAGACCAGGTTGTTTTTATTGATCTCAGTTTGTCAGAGTAGCCACTTATTTCAGTCGCTTGTGTGGTATTAAAAAAGATTCTGCTAATGCCTTCTGTCGTGTAAATGATGTAGAATTGTATGAAATTCGTTCATAAAAGGCAACAAAACATTTATTTTTATTCCTTATTTTTTGGGGGGGACGTAAAAGACTCTAAAAACACCAGCAAATCAACTCCAAGTGTTTTTCATTTTGGAACTCTGTTCCAAAGTAGTCCCATGGGATAATAGAGAGATATACTGTATGTGATCATATACAAATGTATGCAATGTTTGAAATGATTATGTTTTGGTCAAATATTAGTTATGTTTGGGCTTGTTGTAGTCAATTTGTAGTCTTGATGTTATTTGTAATTATGTTCCGGTCCGCTGACCATCCGCTCAAGAAAAAATGATCCCACGGCTGAATCTAGTTGATGATCCATGCACTACGCTAATGCCATTAAAGATGCACACAATGCTTTATTAGAACAGGTCTTATCTCTCCTCTTCCTCCCTCTCCATGCCACTTTCCACACAGACCAAGCCCCACACCCTGTCACTTAAGGAGCGCATTTGTTGTTCCTCGACAACATCACTTGCGTTCAGTCTGCATGGTCAATGCAGCACACATAACAAGATGTAGATGTCAACAACGCTGCTTTTCTTCTTCGTGTAAATCCACAAAATGGGCCTAAAACAATGGGCCTCAGGATCTCAGTTTATGCCCACCCATACCATAACCCCACCGCCACCACGGTGCACTCTGTTCACAATGTTGACCTCAGCAAACTGCTCACCAACATGACGCCATACACGTGGTCTGCGGATGTGAGGCTGTGTTGGACGTACTGCCAAATTCTCTAAAACAACGTTGGAGGCGGCTTATGGTAGAGAAATGAATATTAAATGATGCCAATTGCAAAACTCAAAACTTGAGACATCTGTGGCATTGTGTTGACAAAACTGCACATTTTAGAGTGGCCTTTTTGTCCCCAGCACAAGGTGCACCTGTTAATTATTATGCTGTTAATTATTATGCTATTTAATTAGCTTCTTGATATGCCACACCTGTCAGGTGGATGGATTACCTTGGCAAATGAGAAATGCTCACTAACAGGGATCTAAACAAATTTGTGCGCAACATTTGAGAGAAATAAACCATTTGTACTTATGGAACATTTCTGTGATCTTTTATTTCTGCTCTTGAAACATGGGACCAACCCTTTACATGTTGCGTTTATATTTTTGTTCAGTGTACGTAAGACATTGGCTCGAATATAGGTTGTGCCTTTAGATTACAAAACCCTAAACCCCGGCCTGGTCTGTTTGGTCTGTGTCGCGAGTTGAAACTGTGTTTTAACCGCCTGATACCAGTGATGGTGTAGGCTTACATCAGCATGTTGTTTGTGCAACAGTATCTTCTAAAGAAAAGATTCCAACAGTTCACCCAAGTGTTTTGATTTAAATCGCAAGTGACATCGCAATTTCAATATTTGCTTAAAAACTACTACTTCAAGGTCTCAGAGCAAGTGACGTCACCGATTGAAACACTATTTAGCACGCACCGCTAACTAAGCTAGCCGTTTCACATCCGTTACACACACACACACACACACACACACTGATATTGCTCATGGAGAGACAGATTGTCCTGATTGGCCCCCAAGAGCTAGCATGGCTACGGAGAAGATGGGATAAGGGGATAAGTGGAAAGTGAGATGAGAACAGTGGGAGAGTAGAGGAGGGGATATTTACATCAGCTCTGAAGGGGATCTAAGGGAGGAGGCGATGCATCTTCTTCATCTGGCAGCAATCGTTGGTACAACTACACACACACACACACACACACACACAATGTTTTCAGTTCAGTGGTGTAGTGTAGTAACTTCTCTGAATTATCTCTACTGACCAGTGTTGTTCAATACCTTATTGATCAGTCTTGAGTCTTGAGTCTTGTGATCCTTTGAGAGACACATTATTGTGTCTTTCACTTTTCTGATGCTCAGTCACTAATGCACAAACATAATGATTGGCCTTAGACTTTTGATTCCAGTGACCCTCTGGAAAAAGTTTTTCTGGGTGTGAACTAGTGCTGGGAATGGCCAGGGACCTCCGATACAATATTGTCATGATACTTAGGTGCCGAAACAATATGTATTGCGATTCTCACAATTCTAATGGGATCGCGATTCGATACTGTGATTTTATTGCGATTTGATGTTCCAAACATATTGCACAACATATGTCTCCTGGAGAGGGACAAGAAAGATCATTCATGGAAATAAAAGTGCTGAAAACAAATTGGCTCCCTAATTTAAAAAGAAGATGGAAAACAAGCTATGAATGAAAAATATTGGAGTTTGGTGCCGGTACAGCCAACTAATGCAAAAATAATATTGCGATATTGTCAAAACAATACAATATATTGTCAAAAAGTATCTCCCTGTATTTCCCTCCATCTTATCCCAGCATCAAGAAGGAGGGTAGTGCCTGTGCCCCAGGAACTTTAGGAGGGGTAGAAGAAGGGATGAAGAAGATGAAAGGGTCGTCACGCCATCCACAGGACAGAAAAGACACACACACACACACACACACACACACACACACACACACACACACACACACACACACACACACACACACAAAAGTGAGAATTAAGTCTGAAGTGAGGTCCTAAGACCTTACCCAGCTAGCACCTAACGTTCTGAGAACCATATGTTTCTTAGTGCTTGGTGAGAGCATGGCTGTCCTATAGTTATTTTGCATACAACCTTCCCACACCATTCTGGGAATGGTGCAGGATAGTTGCTTGGCTTTAACATTCTATGCAAATTTAAGTAACTTGACAAAATAACGTTATTTTCTTGGTACTTCATTACTTTAAGAGAACGTTTCCTAAAAGTTCAAATATGGTGACATTTAATTGCATTTTTGGTAATGTTCTAGGAACGTTCTCCAACTGGTTTGACATTGACATGTTCTCAAATAGTTCCGAGAACTTTAAGAAACAACTTTCAAGCTGTGGGAACTTTAACACTTCAGCATAAAGGAATGTTCTCAAATTGTTCCGAGAACATTAAGAAACAATGTGCTTCTGTGGGAATTACAGTACTTCAGCATAACTAACGTTCCCTACAGGTTTCCTCCTGGTTCTATTTAAAGTGATGTTCTCAGCTCCGAGAATGTTAAGAAACAATGTGCTTCTGTGGGAATTACAGTACTTCAGCATAACTAACGTTCCCTACAGGTTTCCTCCTGGTTCTATTTAAAGTGATGTTCTCAGCTCCGAGAATGTTAAGAAACAATGTGCTTCTGTGGGAATTACAGTACTTCAGCATAACTAACGTTCCCTACAGGTTTCCTCCTGGTTCTATTTAAAGTGATGTTCTCAGCTCCGAGAATGTTAAGAAACAATGTGCTTCTGTGAGAATTACAGTACTTCAGCATAACTAACGTTCCCTACAGGTTTCCTCCTGGTTCTATTTAAAGTGATGTTCTCAGCTCTGAGAATGTTAAGAAACAATGTGCTTCTGTGAGAATTACAGTACTTCAGCATAACTAACGTTCCCTACAGGTTTCCTCCTGGTTCTATTTAAAGTGATGTTCTCAGCTCCGAGAATGTTAAGAAACAATGTGCTTCTGTGGGAATTACAGTACTTCAGCATAACTAACGTTCCCTACAGGTTTCCTCCTGGTTCTATTTAAAGTGATGTTCTCAGCTCCGAGAACATTAAGAAACAATGTGCTTCTGTGGGAATTACAGTACTTCAGCATAACTAACGTTCCCTACAGGTTTCCTCCTGGGAATTACAGTACTTCAGCATAACTAACGTTCCCTACAGGTTTCCTCCTGGGAATTACAGTACTTCAGCATAAAGTTTTCTGCGGGTTTCCTCGTGATTTTATTTAAGTCATGTTCTCAGAACATTAAGACACTTTCCAAAAAAACCACAACAAAACATTGGTAATGTTCAAAGTAGAGGTCAACCGATTATGATTTTCCAACGCCGATACCGATACCGATTATTGGAGGACCATAGAAGCCGATACCGATTAATCAGCCGATTAAATTTTTTATTTATTTATTTGTAATAATGACAATTACAACAATACTGAATGAACACTTTTATTTTAACTTAATATAATACATCAAAATCAATTTAGTCTCAAATAAATAATGAAACGTTCAATGTGGTTTAAATAATGCAAAAACAAAGTGTTGGAGAAGAAAGTAAAAGTGCAATATTGCCATGTAAGAAAGCTAACGTTTAAGTTTGTTGCTCAGAACATGAGAACATATGAAAGCTGGTGGTTCCTTTTAACGAGTCTTCAATATTCCCAGGTAAGAAGTTTTAGGTTGTAGTTATTATAGGAATTATAGGACTATTTCCCTCTATACCATTTGTATTTCATTAACCTTTGACTATTGGATGTTCTTATAGGCACTTTAGTATTGCCAGTGTAACAGTATAGCTTCCGTCCCTCTCCTCGCTCCTCCCTGGGCTCGAACCAGCAACACAACGACAATTAGCGCGCGCTAACTAGCCAGCCATTTCACTTCGGTTACACCAACCTCATCTCGGGAGTTGATAGGCTTGAAGTCATAAACAGCGCAATGCTTGACGCACAACGAAGAGCTGCTGGCAAAACGCACGAATGTGCTGTTTGAATGAATGTTTACGCGCCTGCTTCTGCCTACCACCGCTCAGTCAGATACTTGTATGCTCAGTCAGATTATATGCAACACAGGACACGCTAGATAATATCTAGTAATATCATCAACCATGTGTAGTTAACTAGTGATTATGATTGATTGTTTTTTATAAGATAAGTTTAATGCTAGCTAGCAACTTACCTTGGCTTACTGCATTCGCATAACAGGCAGCCTCCTTGTGGAGTGCAACGAGAGAGAGGCAGGTCGTTATTGCGTTGGACTAGTTAAGGTTGCAAGATTGTATCCCCCGAGCTGACAAGGTGAAAATCTGTCATTCTGCCCCTGAACAAGGCAGTTAACCCACCATTCCTAGGCCGTCATTGAAAAAAAGAATGTGTTCTTAACTGACTTGCCTAGTTAAATAAAGGTGTAAAAATAAATACCGATTCCCGATTGTTATGAAAACTTGAAATCGGCCCTAATTAATCGGCCATTCCGATTAATCGGTCGACCTCTAGTTCAAAGATTGTTCTAAGAATGTTATTTACAAACATAAACATTCTTTTCTCAGCATCTAAAAAACTCTCTTTCCAGCCATAAGGCCGCCTTTGGTCATTGACTGCAGGAAAGGGCTACAGTCAGAAAACGTATGGCTTCGTTTCCAGAACCAAAGGGAAACATAAAAACGCACATACCCACTTCCAAGGAACCATATATGCTAGTAGGGTAGTGTGAGGTGGCAGGCTATTTATTAAGCCAGATTGTAGAGCTGGGTGATATGGACCAACATTCATATTGCAATAAATTGCCTGATTTGACGTGATAACGATAAATAGAATGATACTTTTATCATTAATGTACACCAGTTTTTTTCAATTCTCCTTTAAACTTCTAGTAGTTTGATAGCTGTAGCCATCAAATGTCCCATTAACAATCACCCATATTAGCAAACTTATTTAATTTCGAACTCTAGTTTAGGCTACTTATCATAAGGAATGATATCAGCAAAATGCCGGCGATAAGAGATCGGTTTGGTCGGTGTCGATCATTTTCAGTTTGTCGTCCCAGCTCTACCCGAGTGCACTAAAGAGGCTAAAGTGTGTTGTAGTGGAACAGGTGTGTGTGTATGTTTGAGTTTGTAATTCTGAGGCTACTATGATTGTCAAGCAAGTTGATTACCTCATCATTATCTCACCATTGCTCGTTGCTGATGGGGATCCATACCCTATGTGCCAATATGAAAGCTCAGTTATGCCCACAGACTTTCTTCTCCACTTCTCTCTTGCGCTCTCTTCTCTCTCTTCTCTGCAATGGCTTCAAACACACAGTCATTCCCCTATATTCTCACACACAACAGCACACTCTTAGCGCACACAAAAAGATATCACAAAGTGTTTCCCTCAGAGCAACCTCATTTGATTCGCTCCACTCCTATGTGAATCCATTCACTCAGAATGTGAGGAGTTACTGTGTGCTTCCCTGCCGTCCTTTACCTTTAGGCCCATATTAGCTGAGTCATCATGGCTTCATGGCTTCTCCCTGTCTGTTCTGTTGTTTAGGGACTTCTCAGGTTCTGAGGTATTGGTGGTTCCCTTTTGTCTCCCAGCTGCTCTGCCTCAGCCCTCATTCCTCCTCAGAGTTATTGCCCCTTCCAGAAACTACCCCTACCCTCTCCCCCTGAGGCACTTCCTGTATGTCTGAAAGGGATAGGACTAGGGGCTTGAAGCCCAAAAACCTACACCCAGGAACTTCAGCCTAGAAGTCAGACCAACAACTAGGTCTGGTTACTAATCAATTTGGTATTACAGTAGATTGCCCTTGGCTAAGCTAGGTGGAACGTTTGCTGTAGTGCTTATACTTAAAAAGTCTTTAGGTTTTTAGGGAAAAGGAACTAGGTGTTGTTACTGGACAGGGCCTTTGTCTGCGCCGTGCTGCGCTTCACTCAGTCACTCAATCACGGTTCGGTTCAAAGGTCAGAGGTGAGGTGGTCAACCAGCACCACTGTCCAGTTGGTGTCCCGTTGCACTAGGAAGGTGGGAATGTCAACATGGGGGAATGTCCAGTCTCTGTGTGTGGGAATGTGCAGTGTTTGTGTTTTTTTGTGTCTGTCGTTATGATGACTTGGAGAATTCCACAAGGCTGGCCTCGCTCTTTCCCTTGACTGCTCTGTTATCCCTCTCCCTGTCTACTCCTTTCTCTTGACTGCATAAACACACACTCCCATTCACTTAGGAAGTGCCAAGCTATCAGCGCTCTGTCGGCACCACTCTTTTTTTTACATTCAGCCTACTGAAGCTACACTGAAGGTATTTACCCACTGGGAACAAACTGGTTAAATCAACATTGTTTCAACGTAATTTGACAACGTATTGTGATGTGGAATCTATGTGGAAAATACATTGGATTAGAAAAAATGTATCCACGTAAAAAAAAATGTTTTGAGGGTGAAATCTCAACCACGGGATTATGTCATCACGGTAACCAATTTTCAACATAGACAAACCGTTTAAAATACGGTGAATTTGTACCTTGAAACAACGTCTGATCTTCAATGTAATATGCACTATAAGAAAATAAACAAAAGGCTGGTCAGCTCTCCTACTGGAGAGTTGATCAATCTACAGCACCTCCTACTGGAGACTTGATCTATCTACAGCACCTCCTACTGGAGAGTTGATCTATCTACAGCACCTCCTACTGGAGAGTTGATCTATCTACAGCACCTCCTACTGGAGAGTTGATCTATCTACAGCACCTCCTACTGGAGAGTTGATCTATCTACAGCTTCTTCCTACTGGAGAGTTGATCTATCTACAGCACTTCCTACTGGAGAGTTGATCTATCTACAGCTTCTTCCTACTGGAGAGTTGATCTATCTACAGCACTTCCTACTGGAGAGTTGATCTATCTACAGCTTCTTCCTACTGGAGAGTTGATCTATCTACAGCACTTCCTACTGGAGAGTTGATCTATCTACAGCACTTCCTACTGGAGAGTTGATCTATCTACAGCTTCTTCCTACTGGAGAGTTGATCTATCTACAGCACCTCCTACTGGAGAGTTGATCTATCTACAGCACTTCCTACTGGAGAGTTGATCTATCTACAGCACCTCCTACTGGAGAGTTGATCTATCTACAGCACCTCCTACTGGAGAGTTGATCTATCTACAGCACCTCCTACTGGAGAGTTGATCTATCTACAGCACTTCCTACTGGAGAGTTGATCTATCTACAGCACCTCCTACTGGAGAGTTGATCTATCTACAGCACTTCCTACTGGAGAGTTGATCTATCTACAGTACTTCCTACTGGAGAGTTGATCTATCTACAGCACCTCCTACTGGAGAGTTGATCTATCTACAGCACCTCCTACTGGAGAGTTGATCTATCTACAGCACCTCCTACTGGAGAGTTGATCTATCTACAGCACCTCCTACTGGAGAGTTGATCTATCTACAGCACCTCCTACTGGAGAGTTGATCTATCTACAGCACCTCCTACTGGAGAGTTGATCTATCTACAGCACTTCCTACTGGAGAGTTGATCTATCTACAACACCTCCTACTGGAGAGTTGATCTATCTACAGCACTTCCTACTGGAGAGTTGATCTATCTACAGCACCTCCTACTGGAGAGTTGATCTATCTACAGCTATCCCTTTGGTCTCCCATCCAGGGTTCTAACCAAGCCAGCTTTGATATTTGCCACTGCCTCTTACCAATGTGCTATCGCGAGAATGATTTTTGAGAAATCTCCACTTAATAGATCAATTCCCACTGGGCACAAACATCAACGTCTAGTTCTGATTTTCATTTGGTTGAGTTGTCAACTAATGTGAATTCAACAAAAAAATTCAACATGTCATTGGATTTAGGTTAAAATTGCAATGAAAATAAATACAAAATTGCCATACGTTGATGACATTTTGCAAATACAATTATCCACGTTGATTCAATGTCATCACATAGATTATTTTGTTGTTAAAATGACATGGAAACAACGTTGATTCAACCAGTTTTTTTCCCAGTGGGCTGTTGCTATTGAAGACATTCCAAATGGTAGGTTTAACAGAGCAAATGAAATGTACCCATACTTTACCAATCATATATATTCAACCCAGGATTCAACTAAACATAGACAATGCAAATGGAATCTATAAGTTAATAAAACACATGTTGGATTCACATCTCCATCAAAATGAAAGAATATGACTAAGTCAATCAAACTGTATTTAAAGTGCATTTAAAGTTTGATTTGATTTAGTCCTATTCTTTAACTTCATTTTTTTTGGTTGAAATGGAGATGTGAATTCAACATATAAATTATGAATTTGTTGACAAACTGGAATTAAAGCCACACTCAGTGGCACAGATGGAACTATCCAAGCAGAAGAAGCAGCCTCCTTCAAATGTTGATATTTGGTTACGTTGACAACCAAACACAATTCAAATTCACTTTTGTAATACCGTAAATAGCCTATTAACCTTTTCATGTGTGAGTTCCAAATATCTCTAATGGTCGCCCCAGCGTGAGTTTTTTTTATGTGTGTGTTACAAAATGTGATTGTTACACCACAGGACAGTTAACCCGCGGTGCCCTCAAACCAAGACACATGCTGCCTGCTAATTATCTATTGTCTATATTTCAACTTTTGAAATTATTTTCTAACACGTTTTATTTCCTAACAACAGTTTGAAATTAGATGTGTTCCACCTCCTCATTGATTCACATAGAAGTTGCCCATTTCAGTGTTGCGGACAATTTATGTTTGAAGCTTTACCAAACTGGAAAAACCTCTCTCTTCAATGAGAGCCCAAGCACCTCCCCAGTGTTTCCTTTACCAAACTGGAAAAACCTCTCTCTTCAATGAGAGCCCAAGCACCTCCCCAGTGTTTCCTTTACCAAACTGGAAAAACCTCTCTCTTCAATGAGAGCCCAAGCACCGCCCCTGTTTCCTTTACCAAACTGGAAAAACCTCTCTCTTCAATGAGAGCCCAAGCACCTCCCCAGTGTTTCCTTTACCAAACTGGAAAAACCTCTCTCTTCAATGAGAGCCCAAGCACCTCCCCTGTGTTTCCTTTACCAAACTGGAAAAACCTCTCTCTTCAATGAGAGCCCAAGCACCGCCCCTGTTTCCTTTACCAAACTGGAAAAACCTCTCTCTTCAATGAGAGCCCAAGCACCTCCCCAGTGTTTCCTTTACCAAACTGGAAAAACCTCTCTCTTCAATGAGAGCCCAAGCACCTCCCCTGTGTTTCCTTTACCAAACTGGAAAAACCTCTCTCTTCAATGAGAGCCCAAGCACCTCCCCTGTGTTTCCTTTACCAAACTGGAAAAACCTCTCTCTTCAATGAGAGCCCAAGCACCTCCCCAGTGTTTCCTTTACCAAACTGGAAAAACCTCTCTCTTCAATGAGAGCCCAAGCACCTCCCCAGTGTTTCCTTTACCAAACTGGAAAAACCTCTCTCTTCAATGAGAGCCCAAGCACCTCCCCTGTGTTTCCCCAGATCAAGTATGCAGACATTTGGGCAGTCTAGCACAAACCTCTTGGCACATTTTCTGGCTGGTGCTTCATTGTTGTTTTGCTTACAAATAATAACTGTGGACATTTCCAATCAAAGTAAATGCCTTATTTTCTGTATATCGTCTTGTCATTTCTACTGTAGCATACCGTATGTATGTATGGAGCATAATGTATTCACTGTTTAATTCACCTTTTCAAGTATTGGTGACAAATCATGTATTCTGATACTTGTATAGACTGTAATGGACACATACTGTATGATGTGTGTAAAATATTTTTTTAAAGGTTGTACTGATTATGATGCGCTAATGCTAAGCTATTTTCCAGTGTGTGGTGCCATGTTTGTTGACATTATAACAATGCATTCTGGGTGTCACGTAAACATCTGTCAGATCAAAGATGTTATAACAAAACGAGGTGAGGGATGGTTCACTCATCTTTCGAGTAAACTTACGGAAGTGAATAATGGGAAGTGAATGATGGTAGACGACACACCCCCTTCAACAAGCATACCGCAAACAGACCAAACTCATCTTGTCTCCTCTTCTTATCTTTGGTTGACCCCCCCCCCCCCCCAAAAAAAAAACATGGCGGCATACACAAACTACCCATCGTCTGCTTTTTGAAGAAAAAAATACTCAATTATTTAGATCAATGGTGATGTGATAAATTGTAAATAGTTTTTTCTTTTAGCTCATTCATATGTGGGGAGTTAGCTAAATATGACCGCTTGTGTAATGTCAGTCTTTCCTCAGTTAGCGCGAGGAGTAATGTAGCCTACATTTTCCGGTTTGGATGATTATGTTATGCTGTCACCACTGTCTGAACATTGCATCCAAAAATAAACTGGTCACATTCAGGACATAGCACTGTACGGACTGTGTTTGTGCTAAATGTTTCTGTGAGAAAACAGTGTGGCCAGCTCAAACACTGACTCTTGTGTCAATCGAAACTGAACGTTCTAAATAAGTGTTCAAATCACACCGGTTTGAGGGTACGCTGCAGGGACCACTACAATGATCACACCCGTGTGTTGGTATGCGTTAAAGAGTTAACTTCTTAACAAATTATATGTTGGATTCCTGTCTCCATCTCAACCAATAACAAAAGATAAAGAATAGGATGGAGCCAGTGGCTCAGATGGAACTATCCAAGCAGTAGATACATCACCTATAAATGTTGATATTTGATTGATAAAGAATAGGATGGAGCCAGTGGCTCAGATGGAACTATCCAAGCAGTAGATACATCACCTATAAATGTTGATATTTGATTGATAAAGAATAGGATGGAGCCAGTGGCTCAGATGGAACTATCCAAGCAGTAGATACATCACCTATAAATGTTGATATTTGATTGATAAAGAATAGGATGGAGCCAGTGGCTCAGATGGAACTATCCAAGCAGTAGATACATCACCTATAAATGTTGATATTTGATTGATAAAGAATAGGATGGAGCCAGTGGCTCAGATGGAACTATCCAAGCAGTAGATACATCACCTATAAATGTTGATATTTGATTGATAAAGAATAGGATGGAGCCAGTGGCTCAGATGGAACTATCCAAGCAGTAGATACATCACCTATAAATGTTGATATTTGGTTGCGTTGTCAACCAAACACAATTCAATGTTACTTTTGTGATACAGTAAATAGCCTAATGTTAGGGCTATCTTACAAACGAATGTAACAGTATTTATTCAACTTTAAAATCAACAACACATCCATGGTCACATTTTGAGGTTACTGTAACAGTAAATTGTCTTCTTATCTAATCATAGAAAGCGTGCATGTTCATGTTCAAAGGGGCACGACAACGCCTTTTCCCCCTCACTGAGACGATTTGGCATGGGCCCCCAGATCCTTCTACAGCTGCACCATCAAGAGCATCCTGACTGGTTGCATCAACGCCTGGTATGGCAACTGGTTGTCACCCGACCGTAAGGCGCTACAGAGGGTAGTGAGTATGGCCCAGTACATCACTGGGGCCAGGCTTCCTGCCATCCAAGACCTATATACTAGGTAGTGTCACACGAAGGCCCAAAAAATGGTCCAAGACTCCAGTCACCCAAGTCATAGACTGTTCTCTCTGTTACTGCACTGCAAGCGGTGCCAGAGTGCCAAGTCTGGGACCAAAAGGCTCCTTAACAGCTTCTACCCCCAAGCCACAATACTGCTGAACAATCGTACCAGTATCCCCTGTATATAGCCTCGTTATTGTTATTTTATTGTGTTACTTTTAATTTTCTATTTCATTTTTTACTGTAGTTTATTTATTGAACTGTGTTGTTGGTTAAGGGCTTGTCAGTAAGCATTTCACAGTAAGGTCTACACCTGTTGGTTAGAGCCTGTCAGTAAGCATTTCACAGTAAGGTCTACACCTGTTGGTTAAGGGCTTGTCAGTAAGCATTTCACAGTAAGGTCTACACCTGTTGGTTAGAGCCTGTAAGTAAGCATTTCACTGTAAGGTCTACACCTGTTGGTTAGAGCCTGTCAGTAAGCATTTCACAGTAAGGTCTACACCTGTTGGTTAAGGGCTTGTCAGTCAGCATTTCACAGTAAGGTCTACACCTGTTGTTTAGAGCCTGTAAGTAAGCATTTCACAGTAAGGTCTACACCTGTTGTATTCGGCACATGTGACAAATAACATTTGATTTTATTTGAAAGGTTGTAGGGCTATAGAGATCTTCACAATTGCTATAATAATCTGCGCAGAATCTCGAACGGTATTGATCACTTGTACGACGTTCTCTAATAATCTCAATTGCAATCTGGGTCATTTGGCTGTGCTAGATGAACACATTACGTTGTTGTATAAATAAACAACAGATCTGCCGATGCATTTTCATTTGAACTTTGTTGTGGTTTTAAATGGTTGTTAGCGCAACTCAACCAAAAATCTGATATTGGTTTTACATTGGAATTTGGTTGTGCTTTTAGATGGTGGAAAGCATAGTTATAACACATTAAGAATTTGAGTGGGTGAAAATAGGTTGTAATCTCATTGATCAACATATCAACCAAATATGACCTAATTGTTCACATTGAAATTACATGGTGTGCTCAGTGGGTAGTCTCTAGCATTTACGCTCTAGGAATGTCTGTATATGTATGAGTTATGTAACACAAAACATTGTCTAAGTGTTTGTTAAACATTGTCAAAGCATTTGTAAAGCGTTTTCTAATCGTTGTTTAAGCGGTGTCTAAGTTTGTTCTCTATGGGTCTGTCAAACTGACACAGTCAAGTTTTTTAAGTGTTAGAGGAGAGGGACTCTGCCTACGGAGCAGTTTACACAGCTTCTGGGAAATGGGCTCCTCCTCTGCAAGAGTGTGTGGACGGACGGGCTCTTCAACTACCCACTGTCTGGCACCCTTGCCTTATGTCCCCAGGACAGAGTTTAGTTAATAAACTCAATTTAGACAGTTGTCATCTTTCTCTTTTTCTCTCCTTCTCTTTCCATTTCCTCCCTTCAGTGGCTCTAAGATATCTCTCTCTGTCTCTTGATCTTTTTCAATCTTCTGTTTACTTAAACACTTAGAGCCACACTCTGTTCTGCCACTTTGGACAATTCCCCTCTCCCGTTCCCAGTCAGTTAGAACCGGCACGCTCCGATTCCAATCCCTGGGCTTGTCTTTATATTCTTCATTTATTTAATTTGACCTTTATTTAACTAGGCAAGTCAGTTAAGAACAAATTCTTATTTACAATGACGGTCTACCAAAAGGCAAAACATGATCCGCCAAGCTGCGCTTCTTAACAACAGCTCGCTTAACCCGGAAGCCAGCTGCACCAATGTGTCGGAGGAGACACCGTTCAACTGACGACCAGGCGCTCGGCCCGCCACAAGGAGCCACTAGGGTGCTAGAACGCGATGAGCCAAGGAAAGCCCCCTCGGCCAAACCCTCCCCTAACCCGGACGACACTGGCCAATTGTGCGGCCGGTCACGACACAGCCTGTACAACCCCAGGCTGTAGTGACACCGCAATACTACGATGCAGTGCCTTCGGCCGCTGCGACACTCATCGATATTTTACTGAAAGTCTCCCTTGATAAGAGTTCAATCAAGCAACCTTTCGGTTACTGGCCTTACGCTCTAACCACTACACTACCTGCCACCCCCAAGAATGGCAAAAAGTATAATTATTCAAGTGAACACAAATCCCTCCCTCTTTACTCTAGCTAGAGATATCTCAATAACAACGATATGGGTCAATTCAATTCAGGAAGTTAAATGAAATTGAACTACTGGCACACTATCACAGGTCCTGTGATGATTAGATTACACAAGTGAAAAAAGGTCAAATGCATACTGTAGGGTTATAATGAACTTGCCCTAGTATTATCTTTTCTCTTTATTCCCACACTCTCTATCTCTACTTGATCTGTCTCTGTTTTTCTGTGTGTGTGTTTGTGTGTCCTCTTCCTTCCTAGCGCCCAGGCTGGGATCTATTGGAGTGTGTCTCTAATGAAGTAATCAATCAGCCAGCCATGTGGGTTGTTCTGCTCCTGCGTGTGACTCGAGGATCACCAAAGGTTAATGAAGGGACTACTGGGAGGCAGGGAGGCTTTGAAAGGAAGTACATCAGCACCACAAAAAACACACACACAGGCATTTTCTGTAATGGTCTTCCAATTCACCCTAGCCTGGTACTAAATCTGTGTTTGGGCTGTCTTACCAACTCCTATGGTATTACCGTGTGACAATGACAGTAGCAGTTGGCAAGAAGGCACAAACAGATCTGGTACCAGGCTATATTCAACCCAATACGTCATAAAAAGTAGAATAGTCCGAGAATTATCCATCCTTTTCCTATGGCTATAAGTGGATTGCATCATAATGCATATGTACCCAATGTTGACTATCAAGTTGTACTTGAAGACAGCTGATCAAAGAACCATACCATGTTGTTATTTCCATGGTGTGTTTACATTGAACAATGTCCAATATGTCTAGCATTTAATTACAGCCAGTGGGAATATGGGGTGCAGATCAGATTTCTCATGGTTTAGTTGAGTCACAGATGGCTGGTAGCCTTTGGCATGACCTTAGTTGGATAAGATTGTCATGTACCTATGTCCTGTAGTGCCCACATTGGCATTGGGCTGCAGTGCACACTGGCATAGACTGGTATACCTTCCCTCAGTCTCTGGGTGCTCTTGTGCTTTCTCTTTTGTTTTTGACTCGCTATCTCCTCTTTCGGTTTTTCTCAAACGCTCCATCTATCTAATCTCTATCTTTCCTTCCTTCCTTTCCTTCCTGTCTATCTATCCATCCTCCTTTTGTCTTCTTTGTCTCTCTTCTATCCATCTCTCCATGTTTTGTATTAGACACAGGCTGGCTGCCTGTGGTTCTGACTGGTCTGTGTCGGATGTCATCCATTGCCGTCACTGTAACACTATACCAGAGGGTGGAGTTACAGTATGACCTAGCCTACATTATGCAACAGTTATGTGCTCCTAGGACCATGTCTTGGTCTATCTACAGTTTGACCAACCCTGGGTAGAGAACAAGACACCCACACCCACGACTGTTACGGTGACCATATTACCACCATACCTGCGGTCAAATATGTTTTCCCGTCATCAATATACACACAATAATGACAAAGCAAAAAAGTAAAAAAAAACGTTCTTTGCTTCACGGAAACATGGCTCACTGGAGAGACGCTATCGGAGTCGGTGCAGCCAGCGGGTTTCTCCACGCATCGCGCCGACAGAAACAAACATCTTTCTGGTAAGAAGAGGGGCGGGGGCGTATGCCTTATGGCTAACGAGACGTGGTGTGATCACAGAAACATACAGGATCTAAAAATCCTTCTGTTCACCTGATTTAGAATTCCTCACAATCAAATGTCGACCGCATTATCTACCAAGAGAATTATCTTTGATTGTAATCACAGCCGTATATATTCCCCCCCCAAGCAGACACATCGATGGCTCTGAACGAACTTTATTTGACTCTTTGCAAACTGGAATCCATACATCCTGAGGCTGCATTCATTGTAGCTGGGGATTTTAACAAGGCTAATCTGAAAACAAGACTCCCTAAATTGTATCAGCATATTTATTGCGCAACCAGGGCTGAAAAAACCTTGGATCATTGTTACTCTAACTTCCGCGACGCATATAAGGCCCTGCCCCTCCCTCCTTTCGGAAAAGCTGACCACGACTCCATTTTGTTGATCCCTGCCTACAGACAGAAACTAAAACAAGAAGCTCCCACGCTGAGGTCTGTCCAACGCTGGTCCGACCAAGCTGATTCCACACTCCAAGACTGCTTCCATCACGTGGACTGGGATATGTTTCGTATTGCGTCAGATAACAACATTGACGAATACGCTGATTCGGTGTGCGAGTTCATTAGAATGTGCGTTGAAGATGTTGTTCCCATAGCAACGATTAAAACATTCCCTAACCAGAAACCGTGGATTGATGGCAGCATTCGCGTGAAACTGAAAGCGCGAACCACTGCTTTTAATCAGGGCAAGGTGACTGGTATCATGACCGAATACAAACAGTGTAACTATTCCCTCCGCAAGGCAATCAAACAAGCTAAGCGTCAGTATAGAGACAAAGTAGAATCTCAATTCAACGGCTCAGACACAAGAGACACAAGAGGTATGTGGCAGGGTCTACAGTCAATCATGGACTACAAGAAGAAAAACAGCCCAGTCACAGACCAGGATGTCTTGCTCCCAGGCAGATTAAATAACTTTTTTGCCCGCTTTGAGGACAATACAGTGCCACTGACACGGCCTGCAACGAAAACATGCGGACTCTCCTTCACTGCAGCCGAGGTGAGTAAAACATTTAAACGTGTTAACCCTCACAAGGCTGCAGGCCCAGACGGCATCCCCAGCCGTGCCCTCAGAGCATGCGCAGACCAGCTGGCCGGTGTGTTCACGGACATATTCAATCAATCCCTATACCAGTCTGCTGTTCCCACATGCTTCAAGAGGGCCACCATTGTTCCTGTTCCCAAGAAAGCTAAGGTAACTGAGCTATACGACTACCGCCCCGTAGCACTCACTTCCGTCATCGTGAAGTGCTTTGAGAGACTAGTCAAGGACCATATCACCTCCACCCTACCTGACACCCTAGACCCACTCCAATTTGCTTACCGCCCAAATAGGTCCACAGACGATGCAATCTCAACCACACTGCACACTGCCCTAACCCATCTGGACAAGAGGAATACCTATGTGAGAATGCTGTTCATCGACTACAGCTCGGCATTCAACACCATAGTACCCTCCAAGCTCGTCATCAAGCTCGAGACCCTGGTTCGACCCCGCCCTGTGCAACTGGGTACTGGACTTCCTGACAGGCCGCCCCCAGGTGGTGAGGGTAGGCAACAACATCTCCACCCCGCTGATCCTCAACACTGGGGCCCCACAAGGGTGCGTTCTGAGCCCTCTCCTGTACTCCCTGTTCACCCACGACTGCGTGGCCACGCACGCCTCCAACTCAATCATCAAGTTTGCGGACGACACAACAGTGGTAGGCTTGATTACCAACAACGACGAGACGGCCTACAGGGAGGAGGTGAGGGCCCTCGGAGTGTGGTGTCAGGAAAATAGCCTCACACTCAACGTCAACAAAACTAAGGAGATGATTGTGGACTTCAGGAAACAGCAGAGGGAACACCCCCCTATCCACATCGATGGAACAGTAGTGGAGAGGGTAGCAAGTTTTAAGTTCCTCGGCATACACATCACAGACAAACTGAATTGGTCCACTCACACAGAGAGCATCGTGAAGAAGGCGGAGCAGCGCCTCTTCAACCTCAGGAGGCTGAAGAAATGGCTTGTCACCAAAAGCACTCACAAACTTCTACAGATGCACAATCGAGAGCATCCTGCCGGGCTGTATCACCGCCTGGTATGGCAACTGCTCCGCCCACAACCGTAAGGCTCTCCAGAGGGTAGTGAGGTCTGCACAACGCATCACCGGGGGCAAACTACCTGCCCTCCAGGACACCTACATCACCCGATGTTACAGGAAGGCCATAAAGATCATCAAGGACAACAACCACCCGAGCCACTGCCTGTTCACCCCGCTATCATCCAGAAGGCGAGGTCAGTACAGGTGCATCAAAGCTGGGACCGAGAGACTGAAAAACAGCTTCTATCTCAAGGCCATCAGACTGTTAAACAGCCACTGTTAAACAGCCACCACTAACATTGAGTGGCTGCTGCCAACACACTGACTCAACTCCAGCCACTTTAATAATGGGAATTGATGGGAAATGATGTAAAATATATCACTAGCCACTTTAAACAATGCTACCTAATATAATGTTTACATACCCTACATTATCTCATATGTATACGTATATACTGTACTCTATATCATCTACTGCATCCTTATGTAATACATGTATCACTAGCCACTTTAACTATGCCACTTTTTTTACATACTCATCTCATATGTATATACTGTACTCGATACCATCTACTGTATCTTGCCTATGCTGCTCTGTACCATCACTCATTCATATATCTTTATGTACATATTCTTTATCCCCTTACACTGTGTATAAGACAGTAGTTTTTTTTGGAATTGTTAGTTAGATTACTTGTTGGTTATTACTGCATTGTCGGAACTAGAAGCACAAGCATTTCGCTACACTCGCATTAACATCTGCTAACCTTGTGTATGTGACAAATACCATTTGATTTGATTTGATTTGGCCATCCGAACAGCAGATGACGAGGCCACATCGGATCCAAATAAGAAACATTTAACTTTTTATGATTTTTACTGCAAATGATATACTTCTGGGAGAAAACATACGGATGCAGGACTCCATTCTCTTCCTAGAGGGAATCTTGCTACCAAAACTATCAGAGACCGACCAAACAGATCTCAACTCCACCTTCACTTCTGAGGAGGTTCTAGATGCAGTTATCTCCATGCCACCTAACAAGTCCTCAGGCTCAGACGGATTTCCCAGAGAGTTCTACAAAGGTTTTTGGCCCCAGCTTTGGCCCAATCCTGTGGTTCATTGCCCCTAAGCTCAATTATATTTTATTTATTTATTTATTTATTTTACCTTTATTTAACCAGGTAGGCAAGTTGAGAACAAGTTCTCATTTACAATTGCGACCTGGCCAAGATAAAGCAAAGCAGTTCGACAGATAAAACGACACAGAGTTACACATGGAGTAAAAACAAACATACAGTCAATAATGCAGTATAAACAAGTCTATATACAATGTGAGCAAATGAGGTGAGAAGGGAGGTAAAGGCAAAAAAGGCCATGATGGCAAAGTAAATACAATATAGCAAGTAAAATACTGGGTATTGTAGGGTATTGAATTATGAATTATATGAATTAATAACTTTAGTGAAGTGGTGCATAGCCAAAACCTTTATGATTTACAGAGCCCTACTAACGTGGAGGGACTGTAAGAAATACCTAGGCATTTCCTCCCAAATACTCGCCTATACTGTAGTATGCAACCCAGACTTGCCAAAACCCCTGAGCGATGAACTTTAATCTGTGGCATGCTCTAGGGACCAGATCCTTTTCAGACCTGTTTCACCCGAACACAACTACAGTGAAATCCTTTCAAGAGCTTTGCAGTGAATTCAATGTGCCAAAATCATTAAAAACATATATATCTTCAAATTAGACACGTATTTTCCTCATTTACTTCCAAGGGGAGGTTTAGAGCTTAGCTGAGTGAAGTTGAGACCCTTCTTGCTACAGCACAATCCATCAAAGGCAGAATCTTCTACAGTATATCTATAGAGTCCTTTCTGAGAAAGGAGGCTCCTCTGTAACTCCTTATCTGGGAATAATCTGGGAAAAGGACCTTGGTCTTACTATCAGTGATGAGTTATGGCGGATGTTAGCGACAGGGTGTACTGCTCCTCTACTAAGAGGAGAGAAAATACTAGATGTACAGTTTGATATGAACCTGTGTCTCTATCTTCTTCATGCCCAGCAGGACTTCTTGATCCAGACAGAGACATGACTATCACATACTTTGCTAAGAAATGTATTCTCCTTCTGTGGTCTTCTAATCTTTCTCCTACATAAAAAATGTGGATTGACCAGATTGTTGACTTTCTCCCTCTTGAAAAGCTCACTTATGACCTCCGCAAGAGACAGCCCAGGTTTGATAGACTCTGGTCTCCACTACTCAACTATATTTTACATTGGACAGAGTGAATGGGGTGATTCGGGAATGTGTGTATATACATGTTGTGTAAGGTGCTGTAAAAACAAATTATTTGCTCTAAGTTGTCTAAGCTAAAGCTGGATATAGCTAACATGATTACATTTTCAAATGTGTTATTTGTTTTGTTTTATATTTTATTTTATTATATTATTTATGTCTGCCACATTTTTAAATTTTTTAAATTTTTTAAATTTTTCAAAACGCTGTTTTAACATGGGCAACACCATTGAAGACTTTCACCATCTTGAAGTAGTCAACTGGGTGGGAGCTTCCTATGGGTTCAGTTTTTATTTATTTAACTAGGCAAGTCAGTTAAGAATATTTTCTTATTTACGACAGCCTACACCGGCCAAACCCGGACGACGCTGGGCCAATTGTGCGCCGCCCTATGGGACTCCCAATCACGGCCGGTTGTGATACAGCCTGGATTCAAACCAGGGTGTCTGTAGTGCCGCCTCTAGCACTGAGATGCAGTGTCTTAGACCGCTGTGTCATCTGTGAATGTGGAATGTGTTTTCTTTGTTGATTGAAAAACAAGAAAACTTCATTCAACTTTTAATAGAAAAAAAAAATCTAGGTCAGTCTCAAGTTTTTTTCAATGGTTCTGTGCTTCAGAGAATTCAGTGCCAAAAATGTGTCTACTTTGAGCAGATGTGATAGCTTCACAGTCTTGTGGCACATGCACTCTCTCTCTTTCTCTCTTTTTTTCTCTGTCCCCTTCTAATTTCCTCTCAGGTTCCCCTATCTTTCTTTTCTTTTGTTAAGTCAAGTCCTCTTGGGGGACGTTGGGTAAATTATGGTAAATGGGGATGAGGGAGGAGGGAAAAAGCCGTCCTGTAAGTGGTGGGCGTGGCAGTGTTTATGTAGCATGCTTTAACACTCACTCAAGCTGCATAGCTAGCATACCTGTATAGTGTTCGTGCCAAGCCGAGTACCCTCGTCTCAAAGGAGCATAAGAAAGGAAAGAAGTTTCAGCAGACCACACCGTGACACTCCCCTGCTTTTCACTTATGCGTTATTTCACTCACTTAATCTTTCCCTCCATCCACCACCATCTTTGTTCCGTGCGAACAGAAAGTTGCAGAGCAGTACAATAATACATACAGTACCAGTCAACAGTTTGGACACACTTACTCATTTAAGGGGTTTTCTTTATTATTGACTATTTTCTACATTGTAGATGTTACTACATGACGCATTATTTCATCGTTTTGATGTCTTCACTATTATTCTACAATGTAGAAAACAGTCCAAATAAAGATAACCATTGAATCAGTAGGGGTGTCTAAACTTTTGACTGGTACGGTAAGTCATGGTTCTACAGTACTGTACGTACTGTGTGTATTCCAAGTTTTCTTTCATGATATCTTTACTGTTTTCCAAAATCCATGGTTCTCTTACAATCACATTTGAAGATAATAGTGAGTGATTTCAATCTCTTCCATGACCCCCTTCTTCTCCCATGGTTCTCTTACAATCACATTTGAAGATAATAGTGAGTGATTTCAATCTCTTCCATGACCCCCTTCTTCTCCCTACGTCACTTGAAAGGATTCCTTGGGGGTCTGTTCAGAAGGGTTTAATGTTACACATTCAAAAATATTGTGTATTCTCTGTTGTGCAGAATTGCGCATCATGTCAGCGCTATTCACTGCATTTCTTTCTGCAACGCACTCTATTGGATTTTCCTGATCTGCTTCCGCCCGTTATGTTTTCATCAGGTTTTTCAGTCTGGCTCTGGTTACCGTTGATGGGGTCCTGGAACTCGTCTGCATTGTTAATGAGAGACATTGTAAACAGGTCTTTCCTCTCACTTCTCTCTTTCCCTATACTCTGACTTTCTGCTTTCTCTCTCTGTCTCTCTCTCTCTCTTCCACTCTATTGCTCTCTCTCTGTCTCTTTCTCTCTCCTAACCACGTAAAAATACTATAGTATACTATTGTGTAAATACTATAGTATTCACTGTAGTGCTTTTGTGGACTTTACTGTAGTTTGACTGCAGTATTTACTGCAGTATACTAACGTAGCCTGTGACGCAGTTAGCCCTTGTGACTGGGACCACGGATTGTCCAGCTTGTGACTGTCTAGATCCCCGCAGCTTCATTAAATAGTACCCGCAAAACACCAGTCTCAACATCAACAGTAAAGAGGCGACTCCGGGATGCTGGGCTTCTAGGCAGAGTTCCTCTGTCCAGTGTCTCTATTCTTTTGCCCATCTTAATCTTTTCTTTTTATTGGCCAGTCTGAGATATGTTTTTTTCTTTGTAACTCTGTCTAGAAGGCCAGCATCCCGGAGTCGCCTCTTCACTGTTGATGTTGAGACTGGTGTTTTGCGGGTACTATTTAATGAAGCTGCCAGTTGAGGATTTGTGAGGTGTCTGTTTGTCAAACTAGACATTCTAATGTACTTGTCCTCTTGCTCAGTTGTGCACTGGGGCCTCCCACTCTTTCTATTCTGGTTAGCGCCAGTTTGCGCTGTTCTGTGAAGGGAGTAGTACACGGTGTTGTACGAAATCTTCAGTTTCTCAGCAATTTCTCACATGGAATAGCCTTCATTTCTCAGAACAATAATATACTGACGAGTTTCAGAAGAAAGTCTTTGTTTCTGGCCATTTTTTACCTGTAATCAAACCCACAAATGCTGATGCTCCAGATACTCAACTAGTCGCTGGTGCGCGATGAGACAAGGATTTCCCTACCGGCCAAACCCTCCCTAACACGGACGACGTTAGGCCAATTGTGAGTCGCCCCACGCACCTCCCGGTCGCGGCTGAGCCTGGGCGTGAACCCAGCGCCCTTGATTTGATTTGATTTGATTTAACCACTGCGCCATCCGGGAGGCCCCAAAAAGGGGCCTGACTTGTTTTAAGGACATTACATTAAAGGTGGATCAGCCTGTAGTGTGGTTTTCCACTTTAATTTTGAGTGTGACTCCAAATCCAGACCTCCATGGGTTGATACATTTGATTTCCATTGATAATTTTTGTGTGATTTTGTTGTCAGCACATTCAACTATGTAAAGAAAAAAGTATTTAATAAGAATATTTCATTCATTCAGATCTAGGATGTGTTATTTTAGTGTTCCCTTTATTCTTTTGAGTAGTGTATATCAACCGGCACTGTCTCTTTTTCAGTAGGAGAGGGAGAGACAATGGCTGCCCAAGCTCTGTTGCGCAAGCAAAACTCATGCGAACACCTGACGCGATGTTATCTTTCTCTCTCATTTTTCAAAATAAAAGCCTGAAACTATGTCTAAAGACTGTTGACACCTTGAGGAAGCAATAGAAAAAGGAATCTGGTTGATATCCCTTTAAATGGAGCGAAGGCAGGCTATGAAACATGGAGCTTTCAAAATAGAGGCCACGTCCGGGTTTGATTTTCCTCAGGTTTCGCCTGCAATATCAGTTCTGTTATACTCACAGACAATATTTTGACAGTTTTGGAAACTTTAGTGTTTTCTATTATAATCTGTCAATTGTATGCATATTGGTCTGAGAAATAGGCCGTTTACGTTGGGAACGTTATTTTTCCAAATATAAAAATAGTGCCTGGTTAAATTAAAAAAACTTTTTTTTTAAACTACAGAGACATAGAATAGAATGGTACTTAAGTGATTTAAGGACATTTATATTTTGCTATGCTCCCAGTCACAATTTTTAGCAGGAACACAGGGTCAGCTGCCCTTAGAGCATTTTAGGGGTTAAGAACTACCTTGACTACTGACTAGGCTACCTACCGAGATAATCCTCATCCTCTGGTCTCTTCCTCTTGGAGCATTTTGATTTGATCCCATGTTGTTTGTGCTCCATGAACTCCAGGCTGGTTATGAAGGGAATGTTGAATCTGTCTAATTTACAATGTGTAATTCTAGAATTGTTTCCATGGCCTGAAAAAGTTATAATTACTGAATTTACCTCAAGATTTGAAAATACATTTTGGCTCAGTAATTCTGCTATCTCTCTTTCTAGTGTTGTGTGTTAGCTTATAACCCCTATACTCTTCCTTTCCTGAGTTAAACTATAAGGCATGGGATAGCTCAAGGAGGAAGTGAAAAAGAAAGAGAAAGAGAGGAAGACTGTGAGACCGAGACAGAGAGAGACATTGATGACACGTTGCCTGTAGTCTAGACCAAACAAAAGGGGAAAGATTCTCTGACAAAAAAAATCTCACTTAAATGAACAGGGAACTTGTAGCACTCTGCTGACATAGGTGGAGTAGTGAAAGTTTACATTTCCTGATGGTTGTGTAGTACCAAATAGTCTTCTTCTTCTCCTCCTTCTTTCGTTCACTACTGTCTTTTCATGACTACTGTGTGTTCCATGGTTGTCATGGCGCCATGAGGTCATCTGCTTGGGTTTTTTGTCTTGCTGGAAGATCCAATTGCGGCCAAGTTTCAGTCTCCTGGCTGAGGCAACCAGGTTTTGGGCTAAAACGTCCTACTGGATAAAGTTCATGATGCCATTGACGTTAACAGAGCCACAGGACCAGTGGAAGCAAAATAGCTCCATAACATCAAAGATCCACCACCATATTGTATAGTAGGTATGTTTTTTTCCCCAGCATATGATGCCTCTTTTCGATGCCCAACCCACCACTGGTGTGCGTGGCCAAAGAGTTCTAATTTCATGTCACCTGACAACAGCATCAAATCAAAATCAAATCAAACTTTATTTGTCACATGTGCCGAATACAACATGTTTAGACCTTATTGTGAATTGCTTCCTTATAAGCCCTTAACCAGCAGTGCAGTTCAAGAAGAGTTTAACTAAAGTAAAAAATAATAAAAAGTAAGGGGGGGGGTCAATGTAATATTACGGTGGCCATTTGATTAATTGTTCAGCAGTCTTATGGCTTGAGGGGAAAACTGTTAAAGAGCCTTTTGGTCCTAGACTTGGCGCTCCAGTACCACTTGCCTTACGGTAGCAGAGAAAACAATTTATGACTTGGGTGACAAGAGTCTCTGACAATTTTATGGGCTTTCCTCTGACACCGCCTATTGTATAGGTCCTGGATGGCAGGAAGCTTGTTGTACTGGGCCATACGCACTACCCTCTGTAGCGCCTTACGGTCAGATGCCGAGCAGTTGCCATACTAGGCGGTGATGCAACCGATCAGATGCTCTCGATAGTGCACCTGTAGAACCTTTTGAGGATCTGGGGACCCATACCAAATATTTCAGTCTCCTGAGGGGGAAAAGGTTTTGTTGTGCACTCATCACGACGGTCTTGGTGTGTTTGGACCATGATAGATTGTTGATGATGTGGACACCAAGGAACTTGAAACTCTCGACCCGGTCCACTACAGCCACGTTGATGTTAATGGGGGCCTGTTCGGCTCGCATTTTCCTGTAGTCCACGATAAGCTCCTTTGTCTTGCTCACATTGAGGGAGAGGTTGTTGACCTGGCACCACACTGCCAGTCCAGGATCCAGTTGCAGAGGGAGGTGTTTAGTCCCAGGGTCCTTAGCTTAGTGATGAGCTTCGTGGGCCCTATGGTGTTGAACGCTGAGCTGTACTCAATGAACAGCATTCTCACATAGGTGTTCCTTTTGTCCAGGTGAGAAAGGGCGGTATGTAGTGTGATTGAGATTGCATCATCTGTGGATCTGTTGGGACGGTATGCAAATTGGAGTGGGTCTAGGGTATCCGGGAGGATGCTGTTGATGTGAGCCATGACCAGCCTTTCAAAGCACTTCATGGCTACCAATGTGAGTGCTACAGGGCGGTAATCATTTAGGCAGGTTACCTTTGCTTCTTTGGACACAGGGACTATGGTTGTCTGCTTGAAACATGTTTGTATTACAGACTCAGGGAGAGGTTGAAAATGTCAGTGAAGACACTTGCCAGTCGGTTCGCACATGCCTTGAATACACGTCCTGGTAATCCATCGCCCCGCGGCTTTGTGAACGTTGACCTGTTTAAAGGTGTTCCTCACATTGGCTACCGAGAGCACTATCACACAGTCATCCGTAACAACTTGCATGCTAGCCTCGAAGCGAGCATAAAAGGCATTTAGCTCGTCTGGTAGGCTCGTGCCACTGGGCAGCTCACGGCTGGGTTTCCCTTTGTAGTCCGTAATATTCTTCAAGCCCTGCCACATCTGACGAGCATCAGAGCCGGTGTAGTAGGATTCAATCTTAGTCCTGTATTGATGCTTTGCCTGTTTGATGGTTTGTCGGAGGGCATAGCAGGATTTCTTATAGGCGTCCGGATTAGAGTCCTGCTCCTTGAAAGCGGCAGCTCTAGCCTTTATCTCAGTGCGGATGCTGCCTGTAATCCATGGCTTCTTGTTGGGATATGTACGTACGGTCACTGTGGGGATGACGTCGTCGATGCACTTATTGATGAAGGCGATGACTGAGGTGGTGTACTCCTCAATGCCATTGGATGAATCCCGGAACAGATTCCAGTCTGTGCAACAAAACAGTCCTGTAGCATAGCAACCGCATCATCTGACCACTTCCGTATTGAGAAAGTCACTGGTACTTCCGGCTTTAGTTTTTGCTTGTAAGCAGGAATCAGGAAGATAGAATTATGGTCAGATTTGCCAAATGGAGGGCAGGGGAGAGCTGTGTATGCATTTCTGTGTGTGGAGTAAAGGTGGTCTAGAGTTTTTTTCCCTCTGGTTGCACATGTGACATGCTGGTAAAAATTTGGTAAAACTGATTTAAGTTTTCCTGCATTAAAGTCCCCGGCCACTAGGAGTGCCGCTTCTGCGTGAGCATTTTCTTGTTTGCTTATGGCCTTATATAGCTTGTTTAGAGCGGTCTTAGTGCCAGCATCGGTCTGTGGTGGTAAATAGACAGCTACGAATAACATAGATGAGAACTTTCTTGGTATATAATGTGGTCTACAGCTTATCATAAGGTACTCTACCTCAGGCGAGCAATACCTCGAGACTTCTTTAATATTAGACATCACACACCAGCTGTTATTGACAAATCAGTTCCAATCTAAGTGCCAATGCCATCTAGCAAACTCCAGGAATTTACATTTGTTGGATGGCATGATAATAGAGCTCTTTGGCCACACACACCAGTGGTGGGTTTGGCATCGAAAAGAGGAATCATATACAGAAAGTAACTTCATACCTATGCACCAAGCATGCACGCACACACACACACACAGACACACACACACACACACACACACACACTTACTATCTGACTTTTGTTTTCATTCTCTAGTTAGTCATTGGTGGCAGTGTAGTAGCATTGAGCATTGAAAGTAAGGGTCTTTCCAAGCAGTAGAACTCTGTCTTTGGCAGTGTAATGTATCTGATGTGTGTAATAGTCCCTTTATTACCAAATATATTTATAACTAACCCAAGATAGATCATCTGTGTCATTTACAATGTTAGCAAATGAAGCTTTGTAGGCAGAACAAGCAAGGAGGTGGGAAAAGCCAAGCACGAGCTAGTGAGATCCTATTGGCGCTTTGTAACATGTATTTGCATATTTCTGTCAGAGAACGCCACCTCTGTGAAGTGCGCGTGTGCACAAACTCAATTCGACCTTGCACCTCTTCAAACAACGCAATTTTTTTAAACTGGCAAAGTATCAATTCTATAAAACTTTGTGCACTGTGTTCGTAACAGATTCTAGTTTTGGGAGCAGAAAAATGTATTGAGATCAGATGTTTCATCGATGAGACATTAGCAGAATGCCGGCCCAGTTTCACCTAGTTCCATCCTCTTCCACTACCCGCGACTGGACTTCCTTTAACTACAATATTTGGTGGTGAGAAAACTTTCTAAACAGATGCTTCAGCTTTATAGCCCCTGTGATGGGTTACCGCTTCTGTCTGTGCTACATCAGAGCAGGTGGTTTTCATTTGCTGTACTTTTGAGCCTGGCTCTTGATTATGTACTGTACAATAAGCATTGGCCAGAGGGATGCCCAAAACAGAGCTAGAGTAACTGATAATATTGACGATGATAATGGTATGAGGATTAGAGGTCGACCGATTAATCGGAATGGCCGATTAATTAGGGCCGATTTCAAGTTTTCATATCAATCGGAAATCGGTATTTTAAAAAATTTTGATACCTTTATTTAACTAGGCAAGTCAGTTAAGAACACATTCTTATTTTCAATGACGGCCTAGGAACGGTGGGTTAACTGCCTTGTTCAGGGGCAGAACGACAGATTTTCACCTTGTCAGCTCGGGGGATCCAATCTTGCAACCTTACAGTTAACTAGTCCAACGCAATAACGACCTGCCTCTCTCTCATTGCACTCCACAAGGAGGCTGCCTGTTACGCGAATGCAGTAAGCCAAGGTAAGTTGCTAGCTAGCATTAAATTTATCTTATAAAAAACAATCAATCATAATCACTAGTTAACTACACATGGTTGATGATATTACTAGATATTATCTAGCGTGTCCTGCGTTACATATAATCTGACTGAGCATACAAGTATCTAAGTATCTGACTGAGCGATGGTAGGCAGAAGCAGGCACGTAAACATTCAATCAAACAGCATTTTTCGTGTGTTTTGCCAGCAGCTCTTCATTGTGCGTCAAGCATTGCGCTGTTTATGACTTCAAGCCTATCAACTCCCAAGATGAGGTTGGTGTAACCGAAGTGAAATGGCTGGCTAGTTAGCGTGCGCTAATTGTCGTTGTGTTGCAGGTTCAAGCCCAGGGAGGAGCGAGGAGAGGGACGGAAGCTATACTGTTACACTGGCAATACTAAAGTGCCTATAAGAACATCCAATAGTCAAAGGTTAATGAAATACGAATGGTATAGAGGGAAATAGTCCTATAATTCCTATAATAACTACAACCTAAAACTTCTTACCTGGGAATATTGAAGACTCATGTTAAAAGGAACCACCAGCTTTCATATGTTCTCATGTTCTGAGCAAGGAACTGAAACGTTAGCTTTCTTACATAGCACATATTGCACTTTTACTTTCTTTTCCAACACTTTGTTTTTGCATTATTTAAACCAAATTGAAGACGTTTCATTACTTACTTGAGGCTAAATTGATTTTAATGATGTAATATATTGAGTTAAAATAAGTGTTCATTCAGTATTGTTGTAATTGTCATTATTACAAATTTAAAAAATGGCTGATTAATCGGTATTAGCTTTTTTGGTCCTCCAATAATCGGTAGCGGTATCGGCGTTGAAAAATCATAATCGGTCGACCTCTAATGAGGATAATGATTGATGATGATGATCGTGATGATGATCTCTGTCTGTTTATAGGGAGGAGGTTCAGCAGAACTGTGTTCGTTGGAAAAAGAAGTTCTCCTTTGTCTGTAAAATGAGTGCCAATCCTACCACTGGAGTCCTGGACCGATGCATCTGCAGGGTTTCTGTACGCAAGGTAACTACATCTCCCATCAACCCCTGCTCTAGTCATTTACCCTGCAAAATAATGGCACTGTCCATTGTGTAGTGTTTTACCATACCAAATAATGGTATCGTGTAGACAACATTGAGGAGATATTTTCCTAGTGCAAAACAGCAGTGAGAAAATGTTACATTATTAACCTGTTATAAGAAAATGAATCCGTAGTTACTCTGGTATTAAGCATACCTTGTCAATGGAAGCCTTCTCCCTTACTTTGATCTCCAACTCTGATGTAAATGAGACGTTCCCAGACTTTTCACACCTACTTACTACACACTAGATCAACTTTGACAGGTGTTTTTCAATGTATTTTCTGCAGTCAGTTCTATGGACCCTTTTATATGTTTTGTTGTTTACTTTAGGCTCTTATTAGCGACAATGCTAGCTACAGTACATTTGACTCATTTAGCAGACGCTCTTATCCAGAGTGAGTGCAGACATTTTCATACTTTTTTTGTACTGGTCCCCCAAAACCACAAGCCCTGGCGAATCAAACCCACAACCCTGGTGTTGCAAGTGCCTTTCTCTACCAACTGAGCTACACGGGATCTACTGTACTGTACTCCTCCCTATGGTGTTACCATGGTATCAGCAAATATGAGGATTGAGAAAAGTGACTCTACCTTTATTGTATCAGTAATGACTGATTGGAGATCAGGGTGTGACTAGAATCACACAGCTCAGTATCTGCTACTATGACATGGAGTCCTCAGAACTCAGATCAGTTCATCTGTAGGGAGTGGGGACACTATAATGTAATGCATGTAAACTGTTGTTAACGTCTCAGCTATACACTTTGTGGTTTTATAAGGCACCTTTTCTTCTAGTGTAGCATACAAGTGCCCACTGTTAAAACCACATTCTGTAAGATTATTCAGAATGAAAAGATTAACACAATCATTTATAATCAAACTTTTCAAGTGGTTCCTTCCTTTAATTTGTTTAGTCTCCTAGTGTTTGAATGCACTTGAAATATGAATCCTAGCCACTTAATGTCATATGCTGTAGAATAGACTATAGAAGGAAAGAAAGTGTGTTTCTTCTGAAAGTGTTAGGGCACACATGAGTTTGTGCTTCAGGTATTTAATCTGCTTCTTCTTGTCATTGCAGGAGCTTAAAGGAGGAAAGACGTTTTCAAAGGTATGAAGACAAAAAAATGTTGCCATCTAATTTTTCAGCACACTACTTTTTCTTTAGCGGGTAGATCAGCTTTAACATTACTGATAGATTGTGGCTTCCATCAATGTTATTGTCTACATCATTTCCATAACACCCCATATATATTTTTTGTAAATATACGGTACCAGTCAGGTTTTGACACACCTACTAATTCCATGTTTTTTAAATTTTTTTAAACTATTTTCTACATTGTAGAATAATAATGAAGACATCAAAGCTATGAAATAACACATATGGAATAATGTAATTTGCAATTTATATAGTATTTTTTTTCTTCATTTTTAATCCCAGGCTCCAGTCCCCGCAGGAGGCCTTTTGCCTTTTGGTAGGTCGTCATTGTAAATAAGAATTTGTTCTTAACTGACTTAGTTAAACAAAGGTTAAATACAAAATAAAAAAACGAATGAAAATATATTTTAGATTTGAGATTCTTCAAAGTAGCCACCCTTTGCATTGATGACGGCTTTGCACACTCTTTGCATTCTCTCAACCAGCTTCACCTGGAATGCTTTTCCAACAGTCTTTAAGGAGTTCCCACATATATTTTGATTTGTTTAACACTTTTTTGGTTACTACATGATTCCATATGTGTTATTTCATAGTTTTGATGTCTTCACTATTATTCGACAATGTAGAAAATAGTAAAAATAAAGAAAAACCCTTGAACGAGTACGTGTTCCAGGCTTTTGATTGGGTTTTCCCCTAACCCTGCCACCTGTCCCCTAATTGGAGTAAACAAATGGACAACAACGCTTAGTCTTCTACTTCCAATTTATACATACTATATACATTTTATGGACTCAGTATATTTTACAATGGTTATCTTGTTTGGTTTTTAGTCCAATCCCTCTCTCAACCCCTCCCATATATCGCTGAAGACCATCCAGACCATCCAGTTAGATTTTTATTTGACATATATTTTTCAACTGTGCTGTTTCACAAAAGCTCTGAACCTATATACATTTTACAGACCCAGTATATTTTACATTAGTTATCTTATTATTATTTTTAGTCCCCCCCTTCAGCTCCACTCAACCCCTCCCTCCCATCTATCTATTTGTATTTATATTTGCATTATATTTTTAAACATTATTATATAATTGATTTTAAATTAATGATAAACATTATTATATAATTGAATCGATTGACTATGACTTTTTAAATGACCCAGCAGTGCTATTTGCAGAGTTAGCTCCAGGTAAATGTTGCAATTCTTCAGCCATTCCTGAACCTGCGACCAAAAACAAGCTACATATGGACAGTACCAAAACAAATTATCTAATGATTCTGTCTCTTCGCAGCAAAATCTGCAACGCTGGGATGGATGTATCCCCATATACAGTGCCTTGCGAAAGTATTCGGCCCCCTTGAACTTTGCGACCTTTTGCCACATTTCAGGCTTCAAACATAAAGATATAAAACTGTATTTTTTTGTGAAGAATCAACAACAAGTGGGACACAATCATGAAGTGGAACGACATTTATTGGATATTTCAAACTTTTTTAACAAATCAAAAACTGAAAAATTGGGCGTGCAAAATTATTCAGCCCCCTTAAGTTAATACTTTGTAGCGCCACCTTTTGCTGCGATTACAGCTGTAAGTCACTTGGGGTATGTCTCTATCAGTTTTGCACATCGAGAGACTGACATTTTTTCCCATTCCTCCTTGCAAAACAGCTCGAGCTCAGTGAGGTTGGATGGAGAGCATTTGTGAACAGCAGTTTTCAGTTCTTTCCACAGATTCTCGATTGGATTCAGGTCTGGACTTTGACTTGGCCATTCTAACACCTGGATATGTTTATTTTTGAACCATTCCATTGTAGATTTTGCTTTATGTTTTGGATCATTGTCTTGTTGGAAGACAAATCTCCGTCCCAGTCTCAGGTCTTTTGCAGACTCCATCAGGTTTTCTTCCAGAATGGTCCTGTATTTGGCTCCATCCATCTTCCCATCAATTTTAACCATCTTCCCTGTCCCTGCTGAAGAAAAGCAGGCCCAAACCATGATGCTGCCACCACCATGTTTGACAGTGGGGATGGTGTGTTCAGGGTGATGAGCAGTGTTGCTTTTACGCCAAACATAACGTTTTGCATTGTTGACCAAAAAGTTCAATTTTGGTTTCAACTGACCAGAGAACCTTCTTCCACAAGTTTGGTGTGTCTCCCAGGTGGCTTGTGGCAAACTTTAAACGACACTTTTTATGGATATCTTTAAGAAATGGCTTTCTTCTTGCCACTCTTCCATAAAGGCCAGATTTGTGCAATATACGACTGATTGTTGTCCTATGGACAGAGTCTCCCACCTCAGCTGTAGATCTCTGCAGTTCATCCAGAGTGATCATGGGCCTCTTGGCTGCATCTCTGATCAGTCTTCTCCTTGTATGAGCTGAAAGTTGAGAGGAACGGCCAGGTCTTGGTAGATTTGCAGTGGTCTGATACTCCTTCCATTTCAATATTATCGCTTGCACAGTGCTCCTTGGGATGTTTAAAGCTTGGGAAATCTTTTTGTATCCAAATCCGGCTTTAAACTTCTTCACAACAGTATCTCGGACCTGCCTGGTGTGTTCCTTGTTCTTCATGATGCTCCCTGCGCTTTTAACGGACCTCTGAGACTATCACAGTGCAGGTGCATTTATACGGAGACTTGATTACACACAGGTGGATTGTATTTATCATCATTAGTCATTTAGGTCAACATTGGATCATTCAGAGATCCTCACTGAACTTCTGGAGAGAGTTTGCTGCACTGAAAGTAAAGGGGATGAATAATTCTGCACGCCCAATTTTTCAGTTTTTGATTTGTTAAAAAAGTTTGAAATATCCAATAAATGTCGTTCCACTTCATGATTGTGTCCCACTTGTTGTTGATTCTTCACAAAAAAATACAGTTTTATGTCTTTATGTTTGAAGCCTGAAATGTGGCAAAAGGTCGCAAAGTTCAAGGGGGCCGAATACGTTCGCAAGGCACTGTATATATATATATATTCTATTGGTTGCAAGAATTTTGTATAATAATTTAAACTGAAAGGTTTTGAATACAGCATTATTTTGTGTATCAGTTCACAAACCATGTCCCATGGAATTGGTACATCAAATCTCTTCCCAACTATTTTGTTTATTTCTATATGGCACAGCTGTCCATTTTTTTGTCCTTTAATGAAACTGGTATACTTTTCTATTTGACACAACTTTCTTTTACCAATTTGGGGATTTAATGCAGGGTCGACAGGCAAGGTCCTTACTTTTCCCCCGTCCACTTGCCTCTCTTTTGTGCTAATGCCATAATTAATTGGTTGTAATTTGGGTAGAGCAGTCATTTCCATTTTGTTAGCTGCACTGCACTCCACATGTCCTATTTATTTATAATTTACAAAGATTATACAATTTTATTTAGAATTAAAAATGTATATATTTATATATATACATCTGTATATTTGAGTTTAACCATCATAGTTGCTCTAATATTTGTTCTGTCTTTCCTGGTGGGTTAAACTGAAATTGCAACAAACTTTCGATTATTGGCTCATATAATTAAAAAAAAACTGTTCGCTAGGTGTAGGCAAAGCCATAAGCAAATAGGTAAACTGTGATATGACTAATACTTATTTTCCACCATAATTTGCAAATAAGTTCATAAAAAATCCTACAATGTGATTTTCTGGATTTTTTTCCCTCCTTTTGTCTGTCATAGTTGAAGTGTACCTATGATGAAAATTACAGGCCTCTCTCATCTTTTTAAGTGGGAGTACTTGCACAATTGGTGGCTGACTAAATACGTTTTTGCCCCACTGTATGTAAAGAAAAAAGTATTTAATAAGAATATTTCATTCATTCAGATCTAGGATGTGTTATTTTAGTGTTCCCTTTATTTTTTTGAGCAGTGTATAATGTTTACATACCCTACATTACTTATCTCATATGTATATACTGTATTCTATACCATCTACTGCATCTTGCCTATGCCGTTCGGCCATCGTTCATCCATATATTTTTATGTACATATTCTTATTCATTCCTTTACATGTGTGTATAAGGTAGTTGTTGTGAAATTGTTAGATTACTTGTTGGTTATAACTGGTCGGAACTAGAATCACAAGCATTTCGCTACACTCGCATTAACATCTGCTAACCATGTGTATGTGACAAATAAAATGTGATTTGATATGATTTATTTATTTCAATTGACTCATTCCCTTATATGAACTGTAACTCAGTAAAACATTTGACATTGTTGATCATCAAGGTTTTCATTAGCAGCTTTGATAAATTCCTTGCATATTATTCTCACCCATCTGGGGGCTTTGGCTTTGTTGGACCCTGCCAGGCAGGCGCAGACTGTTGAGGTGCCAGTGCTGCTTTAGTGGGTCTCTGACCGTGTTACTCTTTCTGTCTTGGCTGCGTATCGGCTACTTGCAGTAGGACTATAAAACAAACATGGACTTCTCCGTAGTGTGTGGTTCGCTCAGGTGAGTGTCTAGGGTATAGGGTTGGGAACCGTTCCATCATGACAGGACAATAAATAAAGCAACTATATTTAGAATTTATTTTAAAATGAATAACCCATATCTGCACAAAATTGAAGGCTCCACTACGTTTGTGTGGATGCCTGTTTGGGCGTGTCTGTACAGTTGGCACACCATTTGTACAGTATATCTGGAACAGTGTTTGTGTGGATGCCCATTTGGTTGGCACACCAGTTGGCACACCATTTGTACAGTATATCTGGAACAGTGTTTGTGTGGATGCCCGTTTGGTTGGCACACCAGTTGGCACACCATTTGTACAGTATATCTGGAACAGTGTTTGTGTGGATGCCCGTTTGGTTGGCACACCAGTTGGCACACCATTTGTACAGTATATCTGGAACAGTGTTTGTGTGGATGCCCGTTTGGTTGGCACACCAGTTGGCACACCATTTGTACAGTATATCTGGAACAGTGTTTGTGTGGATGCCCGTTTGGTTGGCACACCAGTTGGCACACCATTTGTACAGTATATCTGGAACAGTGTTTGTGTGGATGCCCGTTTGGTTGGCACACCAGTTGGCACACCATTTGTACAGTATATCTGGAACAGTGTTTGTGTGGATGCCCGTTTTGGTTGGCACACCAGTTGGCACACCATTTGTACAGTATATCTGGAACAGTGTTTGTGTGGATGCCCGTTTGGTTGGCACACCAGTTGGCACACCATTTGTACAGTATATCTGGAACAGTGTTTGTGTGGATGCCCGTTTGGTTGGCACACCAGTTGGCACACCATTTGTACAGTATATCTGGAACAGTGTTTGTGTGGATGCCCGTTTGGTTGGCACACCAGTTGGCACACCATTTGTACAGTATATCTGGAACAGTGTTTGTGTGGATGCCCGTTTGGTTGGCACACCAGTTGGCACACCATTTGTACAGTATATCTGGAACAGTGTTTGTGTGGATGCCCGTTTGGTTGGCACACCAGTTGGCACACCATTTGTACAGTATATCTGGAACAGTGTTTGTGTGGATGCCCGTTTGGTTGGCCCACCCGTTGGCACACCATTTGTACAGTATATCTGGAACAGTGTTTGTGTGGATGCCCGTTTGGTTGGCACACCCGTTGGCACACCATTTGTACAGTATATCTGGAACAGTGTTTGTGTGGATGCCCGTTTGGTTGGCACACCAGTTGGCACACCATTTGTACAGTATATCTGGAACAGTGTTTGTGTGGATGCCCGTTTGGTTGGCACACCAGTTGGCACACCATTTGTACAGTATATCTGGAACAGTGTTTGTGTGGATGCCCGTTTGGTTGGCACACCAGTTGGCACACCATTTGTACAGTATATCTGGAACAGTGTTTGTGTGGATGCCCGTTTGGTTGGCACACCAGTTGGCACACCATTTGTACAGTATATCTGGAACAGTGTTTGTGTGGATGCCCGTTTGGTTGGCACACCAGTTGGCACACCATTTGTACAGTATATCTGGAACAGTGTTTGTGTGGATGCCCGTTTGGTTGGCACACCAGTTGGCACACCATTTGTACAGTATATCTGGAACAGTGTTTGTGTGGATGCCCGTTTGGTTGGCACACCAGTTGGCACACCATTTGTACAGTATATCTGGAACAGTGTTTGTGTGGATGCCCGTTTGGTTGGCACACCAGTTGGCACACCATTTGTACAGTATATCTGGAACAGTGTTTGTGTGGATGCCCGTTTGGTTGGCACACCAGTTGGCACACCATTTGTACAGTATATCTGGAACAGTGTTTGTGTGGATGCCCGTTTGGTTGGCACACCAGTTGGCACACCATTTGTACAGTATATCTGGAACAGTGTTTGTGTGGATGCCCGTTTGGTTGGCACACCAGTTGGCACACCATTTGTACAGTATATCTGGAACAGTGTTTGTGTGGATGCCCGTTTGGTTGGCACACCCGTTGGCACACCATTTGTACAGTATATCTGGAACAGTGTTTGTGTAGATGCCCGTTTGGTTGGCACACCAGTTGGCACACCATTTGTACAGTATATCTGGAACAGTGTTTGTGTGGATGCCCGTTTGGTTGGCACACCAGTTGGCACACCATTTGTACAGTATATCTGGAACAGTGTTTGTGTGGATGCCCGTTTGGTTGGCACACCAGTTGGCACACCATTTGTACAGTATATCTGGAACAGTGTTTGTGTGGATGCCCGTTTGGTTGGCACACCAGTTGGCACACCATTTGTACAGTATATCTGGAACAGTGTTTGTGTGGATGCCCGTTTGGTTGGCACACCAGTTGGCACACCATTTGTACAGTATATCTGGAACAGTGTTTGTGTGGATGCCCGTTTGGTTGGCACACCAGTTGGCACACCATTTGTACAGTATATCTGGAACAGTGTTTGTGTGGATGCCCGTTTGGTTGGCACACCAGTTGGCACACCATTTGTACAGTATATCTGGAACAGTGTTTGTGTGGATGCCCGTTTGGTTGGCACACCAGTTGGCACACCATTTGTACAGTATATCTGGAACAGTGTTTGTGTGGATGCCCGTTTGGTTGGCACACCAGTTGGCACACCATTTGTACAGTATATCTGGAACAGTGTTTGTGTGGATGCCCGTTTGGTTGGCACACCCGTTGGCACACCATTTGTACAGTATATCTGGAACAGTGTTTGTGTGGATGCCCGTTTGGTTGGCACACCCGTTGGCACACCATTTGTACAGTATATCTGGAACAGTGTTTTACAGTACATTTTACAGCCTCAATAATGGTAAAACCGCGGTGGTAAAAGAAAGGTCATTGTACATTAGGTCCAGAGCTCAAGCCAACTAACTGTAGTATGACATACATGTGACAAAACATTGTGACACAGGATGGGACTTTTGGGGATGTTGGGAAAATAGGACAGTGACATGGACTACTTTTTCCCTGCCTTATTTTCCATCCATAGTGTTTATAGTTTATAGGGTTTCCACTAGTTGACAGTAAACTGTGTGAAGTACCTTTTTAGCTTCGGTGACCCTGACCTAAGTTTGTAGGTGTGACCTACCAAGTAACCCAGCCAGTGATTAACACAGGTAACTAAGGGTGATGTCTGGATTGGATACAGCTCATGTCAAATTGAAGTTGGAAAATATAGCATTTTTGCTAACCCTAACCTAATTCTCCTTACTTTTATTCTTCTAACCTGCTGCGTAAGTTCCCCTTACCTGCTACGAAAAGTCCATTTTAAATAAGCTCTATTCTATCCAGTCAAAACTGTAACTAAGTCTGTGGATAGTGCCACCATTACCAACAGGCCCTTCGGATTTCTAGAAATGACTGACATATGGTAGTAGCCTATTCATAGTGTCTATACTTGTGCTTCAGAAGAAGTACTGCATTAAGATATTATAACATCTTTAGTCTATTGCCACACACTGTTTAGTAGGAAAATGGATAGTCTTTTTTGACATTGAAGACAGTGCATGGGAACTGGGAAGCACTCATATTGGGAAGAGACAGGGCAGAGGCCAATCATGATTCTAGTGCTGATTATTGAAAAGGCATGTGACTGGTGGCCTTAAGGCACCCGTTTCTTTATCTAAGAGGAAAGTGTTTGGACATGGACCTCGCCTTGTCCATTAAAGAAGGAAATGTGTGCATGCTTGTGTGTGTGTGTGTGTGTGTGTGTGTGTGTGTGTGTGTGTGTGTGTGTGTGTGTGTGTGTGTGTGTGTGTGTGTGTGTGTGCATGCTTGTGTGTGTGTGTGCATGCTTGTGTGTGTGTGTGTGCGTGTGATGTGTGTGTTGGCCTGCGTCTCTGCCTGCCTGTGTCTGTGTGGATGTTATCATTGAGATTGTGCTTCCCTGTCCCCCTTGTTTCCTCCATATTTGCTGATCCCGTTCATCCGGGAAAAAGGCACTGGACCGGAATGTCCTCTGAATTAGCAGAGAGAGAGAGAGAGAAGAAAGGTTTTATGTTGTGTGTATTGTTGTGAATTGTTAGATACTACTGCACTGTTGGAGCTAGAAACACAAGCATTTTGCTACACCCGTAATAAAATCTGCTAAACATGTGTATGTGACAAGTAAAATTAGATTTGATTAGAGATAAAGAGAGAGATAATAATACCCTCGGTCAGCTTGCTCTGCAATTCACTAGCCGCAGGGCCTGTGGCAGGGGAGTATAGGAGGACTTTGGCATCTCTGGGTCTGTAGGTGTTTGACACAGAGGGCAAGAGGAAGATGACTGTGGAAAAGGACTATTAGTTCTGTAAGTTCTGATGTGTTTGCCCAGTCCTGCTTCCTCTTGGTGGTACAGGACAATGTCTGTCCAACTAACAGTAGTCTAGCTTGTCACTCAGACTCATGGCACTCCAGCCCAGAGATGTGTGTCAGAGATGGAGTGGCTGTGTCTGTGCGAAGATACAAAGCTAACAGTTTGTGAATGAAAATGCTCCAATACATACAACTATTGTGGATCCAATGAGAAAAGGTATTTGATCCGCACATTGGTTGTGAAACCTTGTCTTCTGAACAAGTAGGATAATATGTTGATTCTAATGTGACTCACAGTTTAGATGACTGGCCAGACTGGTTGATTAAAGCCCTCAAAGGCAAAAGTCTGGGGGTGTAAAAAACATATGTGAAAAAAATGAATACAGTACTTTTACTGGTGGTGACCATGAGTCAGTCGAACTTCAACCAAATAATTTGGCGTCTCGACTGTATTGCTATGACAAGATTATGAGTGTGTTGAGTGCATTTAGTCCCAATCTAGTTTTAAAGTTGCTTTCTGCTAGAAAGCTAATTATCTACCCATGGTCTTTCGCCTGTGGTCACCATACGTATCCTTAAACTGTGGTGAGTCACACTTACCGACTAATGACCATTAATTAGGTGACATTGAAAATTAATCCATCCAGAAAAATTAATCCATGCTTTTGTCACTTCTAGGTTAGACTACTGCAATGCTCTATTTTCCGGCTACCCGGATAAAGCACTAAATAAACTTCAGTTAGTGCTAAATACGGCTGCTAGAATCCTGACTAGAACCAAAAAATTTGATCATATTACTCCAGTGCTAGCCTCTCTACACTGGCTTCCTGTCAAAGCAAGGGCTGATTTCAAGGTTTTACTGCTAACCTACAAAGCATTACATGGGCTTGCTCCTACCTATCTCTCTGATTTGGTCCTGCCGTACATACCTATACGTACGCTACGGTCACAAGACGCAGGCCTCCTAATTGTCCCTAGAATTTCTAAGCAAACAGCTGGAGGCAGGGCTTTCTCCTATAGAGCTCCATTTTTATGGAACGGTCTGCCTACCCATGTCAGAGACGCAAACTCGGTCTCAACCTTTAAGTCTTTACTGAAGACTCATCTCTTCAGTGGGTCATATGATTGAGTGTAGTCTGGCCCAGGAGTGGGAAGGTGAACGGAAAGGCTCTGGAGCAACGAACCGCCCTTGCTGTCTCTGCCTGGCCGGTTCCCCTCTTTCCACTGGGATTCTCTGCCTCTAACCCTATTACAGGGGCTGAGTCACTGGCTTGCTGGGGCTCTCTCATGCTGTCCCTGGAGGGGGTGCGTCACCTGAGTGGGTTGATTCACTGTTGTGGTCATCCTGTCTGGGTTGGCGCCCCCCCCCCCCTTGGGTTGTGCCGTGGCGGAGATCTTTGTGGGCTATACTCAGCCTTGTCTCAGGATGGTAAGTTGGTGGTTGAAGATATCCCTCTAGTGGTGTGGGGGCTGTGCTTTGGCAAAGTGGGTGGGGTTATATCCTTCCTGTTTGGCCCTGTCCGGGGGTGTCCTCGGATGGGGCCACAGTGTCTCCTGACCCCTCCTGTCTCAGCCTCCAGTATTTATGCTGCAGTAGTTTATGTGTCGGGGGGCTGGGGTCAGTTTGTTATATCTGGAGTAGTTCTCCTGTCCTATTCGGTGTCCTGTGTGAATCTAAGTGTGCGTTCTCTAATTCTCTCCTTCTCTCTTTCTTTCTCTCTCTCGGAGGACCTGAGCCCTAGGACCATGCCCCAGGACTACCTGACATGATGACTCCTTGCTGTCCCCAGTCCACCTGGCCATGCTGCTGTTCCAGTTTCAACTGACCTGAGCCCTAGGACCATGCCCCAGGACTACCTGACATGATGACTCCTTGCTGTCCCCAGTCTACCTGGCCATGCTGCTGCTCCAGTTTCAACTTCCACCTGACTGTGCTGCTGCTCTAGTTTCAACTGTTCTGCCTTATTATTATTCGACCATGCTGGTCATTTATGAACATTGAACATCTTGACCATGTTCTGTTATAATCTCCACCCGGCACAGCCAGAAGAGGACTAGCCACCCCACATAGCCTGGTTCCTCTCTAGGTTTCTTCCTAGGTATTGGCCTTTCTAGGGAGTTTTTCCTAGCCACTGTGCTTCTCCACCTGCATTGCTTGCTGTTTGGGGTTTTAGGCTGGGTTTCTGTACAGCACTTTGAGATATCAGCTGATGTACGAAGGGCTATATAAATAAATTTGATTTGATTTGATTTGATTTGATTGAATAAAGTGGAAAAAGTGAAGCTGTATTTACTGTATTTACTGTATTTACTGTATTTGCTGTATTTGCTGTATTTACTGTATTTACTGTATTTGCTGTATTTACTGTATTGGCTGTATTGGCTGTATTTGCTGTATTTGCTGTATTTGCTGTATTTGCTGTATTGGCTGTATTTGCTGTATTTACTGTATTTGCTGTATTTACTGTATTTGCTGTATTTGCTGTATTTACTGTATTGGCTGTATTTGCTGTATTTGCTGTATTGGCTGTATTCGCTGTATTTACTGTATTTACTGTATTTGCTGTATTTGCTGTATTTACTGTATTGGCTGTATTTATTGTATTTACTGTATTTACTGTATTTGCTGTATTTACTGTATTGGCTGTATTTATTGTATTTACTGTATTTGCTGTATTTACTGTATTTACTGTATTGGCTGTATTTGCTGTATTTACTGTATTTACTGTATTTGCTGTATTTGCTGTATTTACTGTATTGGCTGTATTTATTGTATTTACTGTATTTACTGTATTTGCTGTATTTACTGTATTGGCTGTATTGGCTGTATTTATTGTATTTACTGTATTTACTGTATTTACTGTATTGGCTGTATTTACTGTATTTGCTGTATTTACTGTATTGGCTGTATTTACTGTATTTACTGTATTTACTGTATTGGCTGTATTTACTGTATTGGCTGTATTTGCTGTATTTACTGTATTTACTGTATTTAGTATTTACTGTATTGGCTGTATTTGCTGTATTTACTGTATTTACTGTATTTAGTATTTACTGTATTGGCTGTATTTACTGTATTTACTGTATTTACTGTATTTACTGTATTTACTGTATTGGCTGTATTTGCTGTATTTACTGTATTTGCTGTATTTGCTGTATTTACTGTATTGGCTGTATTTGCTGTATTTGCTGTATTGGCTGTATTTACTGTATTTACTGTATTTGCTGTATTTGCTGTATTTACTGTATTTGCTGTATTTACTGTATTTACTGTATTGGCTGTATTTGCTGTATTTGCTGTATTGGCTGTATTTGCTGTATTTGCTGTATTTACTGTATTTGCTGTATTTACTGTATTTGCTGTATTTGCTGTATTTACCGTATTGGCTGTATTTGCTGTATTGGCTGTATTTGCTGTATTTACTGTATTTGCTGTATTTGCTGTATTTACTGTATTGGCTGTATTTGCTGTATTTGCTGTATTGGCTGTATTTACTGTATTTACTGTATTTGCTGTATTTACTGTATTGGCTGTATTGGCTGTATTTATTGTATTTACTGTATTTACTGTATTTACTGTATTGGCTGTATTTACTGTATTTGCTGTATTTACTGTATTGGCTGTATTTACTGTATTTACTGTATTTACTGTATTGGCTGTATTTACTGTATTGGCTGTATTTGCTGTATTTACTGTATTTACTGTATTTAGTATTTACTGTATTGGCTGTATTTGCTGTATTTACTGTATTTACTGTATTTAGTATTTACTGTATTGGCTGTATTTACTGTATTTACTGTATTTACTGTATTTACTGTATTGGCTGTATTTACTGTATTTACTGTATTTACTGTATTGGCTGTATTTACTGTATTTACTGTATTTACTGTATTGGCTGTATTTACTGTATTTACTGTATTTACTGTATTGGCTGTATTCACTGTATTTACTGTATTTGCTGTATTTACTGTATTTACTGTATTTACTGTATTGGCTGTATTTGCTGTATTTGCTGTATTTACTGTATTTACTGTATTTACTGTATTTACTGTATTGGCTGTATTTGCTGTATTTGCTAGTCATAAATACATCTTTACACTGTCGTAAGCATGACAGATATCATTAATAACTATTTCTGTCAGGATATGACACCTAACAACTTTTATTCATATTTTTTTATACCCAAATACGTTTCTTTAATAGACATGATGAGCGTTATATTGTATACAATAAGACTAAGGCCTAGAAGAGGACCTACAATGAACTTTCTATCATGGTTTCGGTGTCTGATGTGGTCTCATAAGCAACCATGACGCCAAATTGCGTAGTCTTGTCACTAGGGAGGTAGTCACATGACTTCAAAGGCTCTACGTTGTCAGGGAAACAGTAAAAAGGTCAGTGTCATGTTTACCCAAGATTGTGCTTGTTTGTGTAGTGGTTGTGAATGTTGTCACAATGTTTGGGGCTGCATTTAGTGACTTAGTCGTTTTGTATATTGACTATCTCTCCACTGAACATCATCTTTGGAGTGGAACATTCATTTAAGCCAATATACCATTATTATAAAGACCTCCGGATCAGTTTTGAGATTGATTAAGATTTGAGTGAGTCGATTCCTGAATGCTAAACGAATCAATATGGAATAGCGAAGACAACAACTAGCAGGAAAATCTTAAGCCTCTATACGTAAAGTCTGCTGTTGAAATCCTGCTGTAATTCCCTCCTAGTTGAACCAACGCTACAACAGCACCATATCCTGTCAGCAATGGTTTTGCTGGCTGGTCACATATTATGTTATGGCATATTTGTGTTCTTCTGGATTGGCTGGAGGCTGAGAGAGAAAAGAGAGGGGGAGATTAAATGGATAGAAGAAGGAGAGAGAGAATAGGGAGATAAGGGGACAGAGAGAAAAAGGGAAGAAGAGAGGAGACTGAGAGAAGTAGGTGAGGGAGCACTAGTTGTCCCTAATCGAGTGAGAGGCTTCACGATTGGGTGACCTCGCCAGCCTCACATGGATAGTTATGTAACGGCTCTTTGGGGGGGTGGTGTGTGTTAGCCCCTCGCTCACCTCCCACCCAGTAGAGTAAAAATACTGGAATGGCATGCCGAAAGCGAGAATACACGTCATGCTTATTCAAAATGCATGATGTGTGTATGCGCCAGTCTCATTGGGGAGCTGGTTTGAAACCACCCATCTCACACTGAAAGGAAGCATGCCTAAGTACAGCAATAGCAAGGGAAAGCCTTATTACAATGGGGGCAGGTGTATTTAATGGATAGTTGGTAACCACATGAGTACCGGTATACCAGAGAATTGACATTCTATTCTGATAACAGTATACAGATTTTCTATACACAATTTGTTATCATCATCATCATCTCTCTTTCTTCCCTCTCTCTTCTCCCTTTCTCTCTCTCTCTGTTTCTCTCTCTCTTTCACCCTCCCTGCAGCTGGGCTTTGCTGACCTCAACATGGCAGAGTTTGCTGGCTCAGGCTCCACCGTGCACTGCTGTATTCTCGAGGGCTACGATACCAAGAACACTCGACAGGATAACTCCATTCTCAAGGTAACCACACACACGTTCAGATGAGCTCATCGAAGCCCCATGTGCAAAGACATGTCCTCTGCACTCTGCACAGAGAGATCAAGGCCATGCTGAGATTTGTTCAGGAAGTGTTCAGGTTGAATGAACGGTTAGCTTTCCCACTAGGCATTTAGAGTGGACAGTTATTAGCACAGTGAATGGATGAATAGACTGATCTTGCCAGGGGCCACTCTTTTGGCTTATTTTTAACCTGACAGTTTTTAGCTACCATACGTGCTGTAGTTTTGAATGCAATGAGGGGGGAAAAACACTAGTTAAAGTGTTCTGTTGTAACATTTTACAATAATATCAATAAAGATGATGTATGATAATAATTATAATGTTGTCTTTTTTCTAGGTTACTATTGGAATCACACTTTTGTCAGGGGATCCCTGCTTTAAAACGTGAGTTGGACCTCTGGCGCCACCTTTTGGCCAAAATTGATATCATAAAATAAGTCACCTCAGATTCTGGATAGTCAGGATTTCCTCCTTTCACTCTCATCCCAAAGAGTTTTCCTCATTCATTGTCTTTTCTGTCTTTTGGGGCTCTTGGTTAAAATGATATAAAATATGATCCAATTAATATGTGTATTTAGTGCTTACTATGATTACTTCATAATACAACTATGAAATGATTGAATGGTTTATTTTTATTTGACCTTTGATCCTGTAGGCCCCCCAGCACGGCCAAGTCCGTCTCTATCCCGGGCCAGGACCCCTCCCTGCAGCTGGACTGTAAGGGCGAGGGCACCGATGCCAACTATAACCCTCCCCCAGGGGGCGTCACCAGGACATCATCAGGACGGCCCCTCAAACCCAGACTCCCCTCAGTTCCTCTCAACTCTGGTACGACAGTGAATCACATCTGATTGCTGAAACTTTATTAAAGGGCAATCTTCAGTTCAAACAAAAACATATATACCCAATGCAGATTTTCACTTTAATTTATTATCTATGTATTATCTATGTAATCCTTTATTTGTGTATTTTTAAATAAGTTGACTCTCCTGTTGTCCATGTGGGACACCATTTGTTGAATTTCATGCCACAGAAGCTAACATCATCTTGTGTGTTGTGGCTCCAGGTCTACCTAGGGAGCAGTTGGAACAGAACCTGTCCAGCCCAGATGAAGTGTTTCACACAGGACACTCCCGTAACTCCAGCTACGCCAGCCAGCAGAGCAAGATGTCAGGTCAGTTAACTTACTATTGTGTATGTTGGCAGGAGTAGAGTGAAGTGGCCCCTAGGCTCTGATCTTGGATCAGATTGTCATTTTCCCCACTAATGGTTAAGGTTAGGATTGGTGGAGGGGAAGCTGATTGTAGATCTGTACCAAGGGGAATTTCTGCCCTGGAGCATGTTGCCACAGGGCCATAGCTACTCAAGTCCCCCCCCCCAAATGCACTGACTTTCTTTATAACTACTGTTGTGCACTTGAGTGAGGACCCAAAAGCGATTTAACAAAAACAGAGTCCTTTAATGTAGAAAATGGCAAAATAGACAACCCTCAGAGAGGGCGACAAATGAAACAGAAAGTCCTTCTGATATTTACTAAAGAGTCCCCTTCTTAGCAGCAGAGGAGAATAGCTGGGTTGCGGCGACAGACTGCTGGTCTCTCTGGGTAGGCGCGGGTCGTAGCGGACAGAGGTACCTGATCACACGTAGCATCAGAAGAACAGGCAGATTCCAACAGGATGGGACAAGGGTGAAGCAAACAAGACGATAGTTTGGTTCTGGCATGAGAAACTCAAACGAGAATCTGACAAGGAAAGAAGCAGGAACAGAGAGAGAAATAGAGACCTAATCAGAGGGAAAAAGGGAACAGGTGGGAAAAGGGTGAACGAGGTAGTTAGAGGAGATGAGGAACAGCTGGAGGAGGAGAGAAAGAGAAGGTAGCCTAATACGACCAGCAGAGGGAGACAGAGTGAAGAGAAAGAACAGGAACAAGACATAATATGACAAGACATGACAACTACTACTTCATTGAGGGAAAATGTACTTGCTACGTCTGTGATATGTGGTTCTCTCGCCCAGCTTTCATAAGATGAATGCACAAAAGTAACTTTGGATAAGAGCGTCTGCTAAATGTAAAAATGTAAGTCAGGGTGTTCATCTTAGCCTTGGACTAACTCAATATGGTTTGATTGAGTTGATCTAAAAGACTCCTTGATTTCATGACTGGGGAGGAGAATGATGCATACATAATACCTGTCATAGAGTTATATGACAATCCTGTGTGTGTATGCTGTATGTGCATGCACAGTGTGTGTCTGGGGGTCTAATATACTTGTATGCCCTCCCCTTCTCTCCCAGGCTACAGCACGGAACACTCTCTCTCCTCCAGCTTGACAGACCTCACCCACCGCCGCAATGCCTCAACCAGCAGCAGTACCTCCGGGAGCCTGGGCACCCCTACCCAGACCCCCCACGTCTTCGCCCATCCCCTCGCAGCAGACCCCCAGACACCAGGAGAGCCAGGCACCAAGCCTGAGAGACCCATACGGCCCCTACGGCCTGTCCTGCTCTCCAATAGATCCTCCAGGCAAGCCACAGCACACGCACACATAGACAGACACAGACACAAACGCACACCACACATACAAACACACATACAAACACACAGACACACATTTATATTTTTCGAGGTCATTACATTTATTCCCAAATATCCAATCTGTTGCTGGGTTGCTGGTTACTTTTCACAGTATCGAACCCTGTTTCGGCATACCGTGTCAAATAGATGCGCGTCAAAGAACAGTATTTGACATGTCATATAATGAGACGACTACGACCTAAAAAGTATTTGACAGTAATAGCCTTGCTCAGGTGTTACTGGTTAACTGCACCACAATCACTGATGACTGAGAGAGCCTCGATCAGGTGTTGTTGGGTAACCATGTCATGTGACCTGCCAGGAGGAAGAAGGACTCTGTGGAAAGCCACCCCACCTGGGTGGACGACACGCGCATCGACGCCGACGACATTGTGGACAAGATCATCCAGAGCCAGAACTTTGCTGATGTCAACAACCATAAAGAAGGTATGTGGAGGGGAGTAGCCATGATGGAACGGTGAAGACTAGTTGTGAAGATTGTGTATTTATTTTGTATATTGTTTTTAACTTTATTGAACTAGGCAAGCCAGTTAAGAACAAATTCTTATTTACAATGATGGCCTACCCCAGCCAAACCCTAACCCGGACGACTCTGGGCCAATTGTGTTGATGGAATAGCTCATAGAATATGACAACATTGAGCATGACCACACAGTGATAACGTTGTGCTTCTCGCTCTTCTTCTCACTATTTTATCCCTCTGTGTGCCATCTCTCTCTTTCTTGTCTTTCATTCCTGCTTCCACACACAGACAGCAACCTCAGACTGTTTGTCAGCAAAGATGGGACTACAGCCCTGAGTGGGATACAACTGGGAAACAGGTGATTTGTGCATACAAGATGATCTGTGTACAGTATGTTATGAGGATCAAGAACATATCACTTTTTAAGGTAATAAAATAAAGAAATGAACCCCTTCCTCTTCTGTGTTTGCTGTAGTGTGATTGCTGGTGTCTTTGAGCCGGTAGTGATCGAGAGCCACTAGCGATGAAGATTGATGGATGTCAAATCACTCTACCCCCCCTCCCTCCATCTCACTCATTCCCTCAGCTGGTGGGAAAAGGGTACATGGGGGACACTGAAGACAACTCCACAGTTTTTAACTGTTTTGTGTGTGTGTGTGTGTGTGTGTGTGTGTGTGTGTGTGTGTGTGTGTGCGCGCACACACGACTGGCTGCCTTTTGAACTACACCACTTCAACAAACACCACTAGACAACAGATGTAACCCTTTAATCAGACATTTAATCAGACATTTAATCAGACATTTAATCAGACATTTAATCAGATGTTTAAGCAGATGTTTAAGGTGATGTTTAAGCAGATGTTTAAGGTGATGTTTAAGGTGATGTTTAAGCAGATGTTTAAGGTGATGTTTAAGCAGATGTTTGAGGTGATGTTTAAGCAGATGTTTAAGGTGATGTAGGTGGGAGGTGCGACGTATGAATGATCCATTAATGTAGAAAAGCTTTTAAAATCGATGCTTTCGTCTGGGGGGCCGGAGGTGTAAAGTCCTTGATAGAGAGAGAAATGGGAAACTTATCGCATCGTGGAAATTGTAGTGCAACACTGAAAACCAGGAAAGGGCATTGGAGTCAAATGTGGCTGCCTCAAGTTGGAACGTTATGGTTTACCCCATGTGTATCAATTCAAATGAGGGGAGCGTGCTAATTGCAATCCTCAGATTCCAGAACAACAGAACAACAGCACTAGACCTTGGGCTAAAGTTACTGTATAGCCCAAATAACCCATGTTATAGAATTATAAAGTTATAGAATATATGCATATAAATATGTAATATGACAATAGATAATATTTATATACGGACCTGAGAAAGAGAAAGGTATGCACATGTGGCTGGCCATATGCAACTGTACATACTGCCATTGTCTATGTGTGATTCATCAATTACTCTCGGTAAATGCAGGTAGGGTTGGTAATCGATGAGTCTAGTCTACGCCCTTGGTCCTCCTCCCTTGGCTCTTTTACATAGTCTGCTTTACGTCCTTAAAGTAAAATACTATCCTGAAGTTCACCAGCTGGCTTGGTGTCTATACTGTAAAAGTAGGAAAATCAGACTCTTGGCTTTCTTGGTTTCTCTATTTTTGTTGTTAGTCATGTGTCTGTCTCAGGATATATGGATGGTGGGTTACCCTGTACTGTTTTGTCCCTGGCCTGTCATGTATGTCACACCTAATTGATTTGAGTCACCACGCCCATGACATCAGTCCGTGTTCTCAAGGACAGGAGCTGTCTGTTACCAGGTTTCACCCATCCTCTTTTGGATTGGTGTTCTCAAGGACAGGAGCTGTCTGTTACCAGGTTTCACCCATCCCCTTTTGGATTGGTGTTCTCAAGGACAGGAGCTGTCTGTTACCAGGTTTCACCCATCCTCTTTTGGATTGGTGTTCTCAAGGACAGGAGCTGTCTGTTACCAGGTTTCACCCATCCCCTTTTGGATTGGTGTTCTCAACAAACCAATGTTTACAGTGCGATGCAAAAGGAAACTCGACCGCATATTATTTCCAACTTGCTTTCTCGCTGCAAGGGAAGAGTATTGTTTTTTAAACCTGGTTACTGATTTTGATTGAATTGGGGCCCATAATACGTTGTTAAGTTACTGAAGTGGGGTACTAAAGTTAGCCAGCTAACATCATAATCCTTCTTTGTGAAGTACTTTCTATGTGGCCTTGGCCACATGAGCTGTCCAACTGTTGCCGTTCCACTTAAGTCGCAATATCACCCGAGATGTTGACTCGTTATCAAGCAACATCAACTTACAAGTGAATAAGGTGAATAAGGGCTGTAATGATACAACTATCAGTTGTAGTTGACAGTATCTGGTCATCTTCTCCAAAATGACCAAGCTATTCTATTTCTTGGGGGGAAATGTCATTTCATTTCATATGTTGTTAAGTTACTGAAGTACTAAAGTTATGTCATTTCATTTCTGTCGTCCCCGGATCTTGAATGTGTTTGAAGAACATTGCATTGTAGGTAATGGTGTAGTCAGAGCCAATCAGAGCCAATGAGTCAGTCTCATGCAGCTGCCCCATGTGGCACAATGCACCTGGTGTGCACTGGCTTAACAACAGATGGTTTTCAGAAGAAGCTCCACCCTCATCCCCAAATGACAATGTCCTTTTGTATGCGTGTTTGTGCCTGTGTGCCTGAGTACGTCATTGTGAGGGAGGGAGAGGGAACGAAAATGTGGGAGTTTGTGTGTGTACGTCTGCATATTGTGCGTGTGTATGTCCGTGTGTAAGTGTGTGTGTCTGTCTGCACATGCATGTTTGTGCATGTGTGTATGTCTGTGCTGCAAACGAATGTGCGCGTGCAAGTCAAATTGTTTATGTGTGCTGAAATCAGAACAGCTTGCCACTCACCTGTCTTACGGTTCTTGACCCCTGAGTATCCTTTCAGTTGATCTGAGTCAACTCAGCAGGAATATGGACCTAATGCATAGCCTGTCTTACGGTTCTTGACCCCTGAGTATCCTTTCAGTTGATCTGAGTCAACTCAGCAGGAATACGGACCTAATGCATAGCCTGTCTTACGGTTCTTGACCCCTGAGTATCCTTTCAGTTGATCTGAGTCAACTCAGCAGGAATACGGACCTAATGCATAGCCTGTCTTACGGTTCTTGACCCCTGAGTATCCTTTCAGTTGATCTGAGTCAACTCAGCAGGAATACGGACCTAATGCATAGCCTGTCTTACGGTTCTTGACCCCTGAGTATCCTTTCAGTTGATCTGAGTCAACTCAGCAGGAATACGGACCTAATGCATAGCCTGTCTTTTCGCCCTTAGTCTGCTAAATTAAAATGTCTTTCAAAGGAAAAAGTGACAATGGGCTTTTATCTACCCACATTTAGCCTCTACATACTGTGTTTTCCTAACAAGGATGTTTTATTTACACCACACCAGACATTCATAGCTTACTGAGATTTGACATTCAGAGGCATAGAGATAAAATGTCCAAAATCCTGGCCCTTGAAAAATAACATTTGTATTTTTGTGCCGTTGCAATGTGCTTTTGTTTTTGTTTCACTCTCCAATGTGCATCATTGACATTGTAGATGTTGCTGTTTATACTGCGTGGGTGTACTCTTGAAAAAAAGGAAACATTAAATGCATACGCTACAACTCCTCTGACATGAATGCACATGCATGGGAATACGACACAGACATTCTTAGCTTTATTTTAATGTGTCACATTGATGTGGACCATTCACCTCTATTTCATTAACTTGATATAAGTAAGACACTGAATCTGTGTATTTTAACAGGGGCTTTTACAACAAAACTACTATCTTTCTTTCACTCTGCCTCTCATTACATTACACTGTCTCTGAGGTGGTATAATGATAATTTGTATTAATGATAAACTGATAATAGTTCTAATGTCAAACACTTAATTCATATTTTAGTTGTTTGTATTTCCAAACCAGCTGGCTGGTTTACTTTTTGTATTGTTTGATTGTTTCTGATTCTCCTGCTACTGATTTTATGTGTACAAGAGGGCTTGTTGTATATTCCTTGTATTGTTTGGGTTCTGTTTTCCTACGTACTTGACTGTTTGTAACCAGAGTAGAACCATGTTAACATGAGGTTCTGCTGCCATGAATGGAGCGCCAAGGATTTTATCCTGCATATTTGAAATATGAATGAATCAAGACAGGGTGCGATTTCTCTGGTGCATCACATCATCAGATATGTGTCATTGCATTTTAAATCAGCCAGAGTATCCCCTCCTTGTTGTGGGTTGAATAACTTGGTACAGTAGGTAGAGGATGGCAGTCAACACTCTGAGATTGCTCTCTGAAAGATAGAGGGGGAGTACTGTAAATCACTTTCATGGTTCAAAACCTCACATGGGCCTTTCCTGAGGCTCATCAGCTCAGTAGGTAGAGGAACCATGATTGAGCGGGGACCAGATATGCTATTCCAAGATTCATAACAGCACATAGGTCTGGACAACTATCTTGACTATAATTATTTTGAGATATTTATTTTACACACACACTTACAGGATTGCGCCAAAGTTTTCTCATCTCCATTTTTTCTCCTAAAATGTATGTGGAGGTACACTGTGGCATGATGAATTGGAACTATATTTCTACACACTATTCTAATGTTTCCTATTTTAGATTGTAAATGTCTAGTGGAACAGTGTAAATGTCATATTTTGTGGAAATAAAATTATTGTTGGGCATCTGAAAAACTTTTGGGCTGATTTATTACACATCCATAATACAATGTAGCTCAGAATTTCATATAGGAGTCTATACCTCGGTGATGATCATGCTGGTATTTTGACTCAATCTTGTAGTGTAAATATGTCTGAGTTACATGTGTACACTAGGATCTCAAGGACACACCCATCACTTACATGTGATTGAGATGTCTGGTCATGAATCCTCCAGCTGGTACAACTATGACAAGATGTTGGGTGGCCACATTCACATTTACCAAAGAGGATGTTGAAATAGATTCATGGGTGGTATTACTCTATTATGGGTAGGCCTACTAATTTGAGAGGTAACCCAACAGCAATGGACAAATGGCAGTGGTGGGGTGGAAAAAGTACCCATATTTTCACACTTGAGTAAAAGTGAAGATACCTTAACAGAAAGTTACTCAAGTAAAAGCGAAAGTCACCCAGTAAAATACTACTTGAGTAAACGTCTAAAAGTATTTGCAGTGGTGGAAAAACTACCCAATTGTCATATTTGAGTAAAAGTAAAGATACCGTAATAAAAAATGAGTCAAGTAAAAGTGAAAGTCACCCAGTAAAATACTACTTGAGTAAAACTCTAAAAGTATTTGGTTTAAAATGTACTTAAGTATCAAAAGTAAAAGTATAAATCATTTCAAATGTCTTATATTAAGCAAATCAGACAGCAACCTTTTCTAGATGTTTTTTATTTATGTATAGCCAGGTGCACACTCTAACACTCAGACATCATTTACAAACTAAGCATGTGTGTTTAGTGAGTCTACCAGATCAAAGGCAGGGGGTGACCAGCGATGTTCTCTTGATAAGTGCATGAATTGGGCCATTTTCCTGTCCTGCTAAGCATTCAAAATGTAACAAGTACATTTGTGTGTCAGAGAAAATTTATGGAGTAAAAAGTACATCATTTTCTTTAGGAATGCAGTGAAGTAAAAGTAAAAGTTGTCAAAAATATGAATAGTAAAGTGAAGTCCAGATACCCCCAAAAATTACTTATGTAGTAATTTAAAGTATTTTTTATTTAAGTACTTTACACCACTGACAAACAGAAGAACAGTTATGTATGTAGCAGGCCTAGTTTTAAATTATGATAACATAATTATTTTCAATTTGAATCACCATTTGGCAAGATGCTCTAGTCTGCCTGACTTGTACAGAAAACCTTTATAGATGCTGGCATACAACCAAAGAGTGGGAAACCTTTTTAATACAACTACAACTCCCAAGAAAACCATGTATATAGCGTGACCCTGTATATAGCTTACTTACTTTCTCGTGGTCATCTTATTTCTATTCATTATGTGTTTTTGTTCTACTTAACTTTTTCGTTATAGTACTACTGACATTGATTACTGCATTGTTGGAAAACAGCATGCAAGAAAGGTATTTCACTGTAATGGCCACGTGACAATGAAAAAATATATATATATATTCTTCCACATCCGGGTCACCTCGCAGTTTACGGAAGTGATTCATACGCGGAAACAACACGTCAGAAATGGTGAGAGAAATACACAAACCTGTGATTTACCCTGCATAATGCTGCCATTTTCATTTATATCCACAAATATATTTAATTATATACGGATTAGCTGGTAAAATGTCGTTAGGGAAGCTCCCGAGACCATGTCAAAGCCAGAAAAGGTGTATGTTAAACTGAATTAGCTAGCTAGCTTCCTAGATAATCTCTCAAACCTGTCTACTGTATGGTAGTTACAGCAATCTATCACACTATTGTATTTTTTTGTGTCATGCATGGTATATTTATCACCTTGCCAGATTATCAAATTAAACTGTGTAGTGTTAGCTAGCTTACCTGGTTAGCTATATGAATCATCTTATGTATAGCTATCTAGCCATGCGTACTAAGTGTTCTTATTATTAGTAATAATAGCTATTCATATGATGCTTTCGATATTTTTAACTGCACGCTCATACATTTGGTCTTACTTTCTTGTAGGCCACAGGGGCAGACCAAGCAGTTGGCATGGGCCTTGTTGGCTTCAGCCTCCTGTTGTTTACATACTACACAATATGGGTAATCATTCTGGTAGGTAATTTTATAGCCTAGATCTGCTATTCTGGTCCAAGATCTGTTTGTGCTGTTTTGCCAACACCTGCCATGGCATACCAATGGTTTTCCAAGACAGCACAATCCATTCTGGGACCAGGCTATAGATTAGATCTGCAAATTAAACTTGTTGCCTGAAATCGTTTTTATGTCCACTGACTAACTTGACTGTTAATGTACCTTTTCCAGCCGTTCGTGGACAGCGATCATGTGGCCCACCAGTATTTTCTTCAACGGGAATATTCTGTCATTCTACCTGGGATCGCAGCATTGATACTGCTGCTCAGTGTAGGTGAGTTCTGGAATGCTGCATTGGATGGGTTCTAATCCAGTGTTTTGGTCCCTTCCCTGTTCCCTGCCTGTAGATCTGAAAGAACTGGATAGACATAGGATCTATGTATTCTAGGGCATTCTGTTTGTTCACAAGGATCTCCCTGAGCTAGGTGCTACTGTGATGTCTATCTGGTGGTCTACAAATCACCAGAACTTAAAGTGGTACTGACAGTGTTTTAACTACTATGCTAATATGAAACAAACATAATATCAGTCAAAAATATCAAATTCCCAGTTTATGCTTTGAAACCAACTCAATAAGAGGTTTTAAAAATAGGTTATATTTGAGTCAAGATTCCATGACATACAGTAACGCATTGTTGGCAAAATGGATGCAGTTCAATACATGATTCATATAATTCATCAATACATTTCTTGGTAGTCTAAAAAATATTGCTATCAGGTTGTAAATCACAGCTGGCCTGGTACATTGTTTGCTGCGTCCACCCATTCGGGATGCTCTGTTTCAGTTGTAATTACAGAAATATTTTTGGGGAACAATGGATGACTGTAACTAAGGCTAGGAATGTCAGTGCAATCAAACTAGCAAGGGCAAAGTCAGTCATAACGTGGGTAAGAGGCTAGGACACGTGTCAAACACAAGGCCCGCAGTCTGAATATTACGCACAAGCGAGTTTAAATGAGTCAGTCGATTCATCTACTTTATGAAATTACTGCCTGGTGTGGTTGCATAGGTGAATTCAACTTCAATTGCGCTGCATTTGTGTTCCATTTACAGCGCACAGTGGAGGGATAGAGTACAGACACATGCCACAGTCCTAGCTATGCTACTAAATGGTTGCTGTATGGTTTCGTTTTTTAAAGCTTGACAATGAATAACTAAAAAACAACCTGCAACAAAACACCCTGCAAAGGAAGAACATGTACGCCTATTACAGCAAAATCAGAGCAGTAGCCTAAGCTGGCTATTCAACTACAATACATTTTGAGTGCACCATAGCAATGCTGCATTTAACCACACCGGAGATCCATGCAGTGCAACAAAAATAAAATAAACATGTTTTACGTTTAAATGTTACAACAACTTGTTATTAAATGCCTTTTGATTAGGATCGCAGCATATTATGCAAGCATAGCAGCAAAGGCAGAACAAATAGTATTTATCTATTTTGTTTTATTGTTAAAATGCTATATACAGTATCCTATGTACGTAAGTGGACATTATAGTGGACATTATTTATTTAGCATGCTAAAAATACGGAGCCTAAAGTTAGCTAGCTGCTGGGAGGATATCATGTCGTTGGAGGAGTGGGTGAGTGACCGACTTTTCCCAATCATACCGTTTTTCGTTGGCTACAGCTAGAGATCACTTTCCTAACTAGCTAACTATGCTGAACTTGAATTACTTATCCACAGTTAACATATCTTAGTTGTCAATCAAATTTATTTGACATAGATCAAATCGGTGGGTAGGCAAGTTCTCATTCAGTTGTCAAAATGTGGGTTCTGACAAGCATGCATTGCAGAAGTACGAGCAGGCTACTATCCCCATCGTTTCAGTGCACTTTTTATTTTTATTTATTTATTTATTTTTTTTAACCTTTATTTTACTAGGCAAGTCAGTTAAGAACAAATTCTTATTTTCAATGACGGCCTAGGAACAGTGGGTTAACTGCCTGTTCAAGGGCAGAACGACAGATTTTGTACCTTGTCAGCTCGGGGATTTGAACTTGCAACCTTTCGGTTACTAGTCCAATGCTCTAACCACTAGGCTACACTGCCACCCCAATTTTGAAGGCCAACTAGCTGAAACAGTTTAAGAGGGTTTATCTAATGTTTTCTCGTTAGCAGGGATGCACAGGGGATGCATTTCCCCTTTCGGCGAAATTCCAAAATAGGTGACATAGCTTCGTGATTCGTGTAGATCCAATGAGAAAAGTTTGGGAGGGGAGGTGGTTTGGATCACTACTGGCTGTAAACGGATGAGTAATGCGCGTTTGGCGCAATACTGGCTGTATCCAAGGCTCAGCCAATCGTTCACATAACAGCAGAATGCAAGAATGCAGTGCAGCAAGCGACTGAAGAGAGAAGAGACAACCAATTTGCTAGTTACAGCATCAGCGCGTGCTCTGGAAAGACAGAGAGTAGAAAGACAGTTGCAGCAGCGTGTCTCCTGAACGATTAATGAAGAGGTAACGTTAGGTGAGAAGCCTGACCACGGAGACGGGGGTGAGAAGGTGATGAAGCGTACTTCATGAGCTGTAACCGAAAAACAACTGGAATTTGGAAAGTTTGAGGGGAGGGAGATAGTGTGGTGGAACAAGTATTAGCATTGTTAAGTATCTTGCTAGCTGGATTGAATTCTCTGTTAACTAGCCAGAGAAATGTTGAGCAAAATTAGCCAACTCATCTGATCAAAAGTTTATGGTGTGACAATTAGCTTGCTAATAGTCAGACAGCTAGCTAACGTTACAACATCAGATGAGCTAACATTAGTAACCTAACCAATTCGCTTATAAGAAATCGCTCTATGCCTTCCAACAAACCATCAAACAGGCAAAGCGTCAATACAAGACTAAGCTCGAGTCGTACTACACCGGCTCTGACGCTCGTCGAATGTGGCAGAGCCTGCAAATCATTAGACTACAAAGGGAAGCAAAGCCAAGGGCTGCCCAGTGACACAAGCCTACCAGATGAGCTAAACTACTTTATGCTCGCTTCGAGGGAAATAACACTGAAACATGCATGAGAGCACCAGCTGTACCGGAAGACTGTGTGATCATGCTCTCCGCAGCCGATGTGAGTAAGACCTTTAGACGGGCCAACATTCACAAGGCTACAGGGCCAGATGGATTACCAGGACGTGTACTGCTAGCATGCACTGACCAACTAGCAAGTGTCTTCACTGACATTTTCAACCTCTCCCTGTCCGAGTCTGTAATACCAACATGTTTTAAGCAGACCACCACAGTGCCTGTGCCCAAGAACACTAAGGTAACCTGCCTAAATGACTACCGACCCCATAGCACTCACATCTGTAGCCATGAAATGCTTTGAAAGGCTGGTCATGGCTCACATCAACACCATTATCCCAGAAACCCTAGACCCTCTCCAATTTGCCTACCGCCTCAACAGATCCACAGATGATGCAGTCTCTATTGCACTCCACACTGCCTTTCCCCACCTGGACAAAAGGATCACCTATGTGAGAATGCTATTCATTGACTACAGCTCAGCGTTCAACACCATAGTGCCCTCAATGCTCATCAATAAGCTCAGAACCCTGGGACTAAACACCTCCCTCTGCAACTGGATCCTGGACTTCCTGACGGGCTGCCCCCAGGTGGTAAGGGTAGGTAACAACACAGCCGCCACGCTGATCCTCAACACGGGGACCCCTCAGGGGTGTGTGCTCAGCCCCCTCCTGTACTCCCCGTTCACTCATGACTGCACGGCCAGGCACTACTCCAACACCATCATTAAAGTTGCTGACGACACAACAGTGGTAGGCCTGATCACCGACAACAACGAGACAGCCTATAGGGAGGAGGGCAGAGACCTGGCTGTGTGGTGCCAGGACAACAACCTCTCCCTCAACGTGATCAAGACAAAGGAGATGATTGTGGACTACAGGAAAAAGAGGACAGAGCACGCCCACATTCTCTTCAACGGGGCTGCAGTGGAGCAGGTTGAGCGCTTCAAGTTCCTTGGTGTCCACATCACCAACAAACTAACATGGTCCAAGCACACCACGACAGTTGTGAAGCAGGCATGACAAAACCTATTCCCCCTCAGGTGACTGAAAAGATTTGGCATGGGTCCTCAGATCCTCAAAAGGCTCTACAGCTACACCATCGAGAGCATCACTGCCTGGTTGCATCACTGCCTGGTATGGCAACTGCTCGGCCTCCGACTGCAAGGCACTACAGAGGGTAGTGTGAACGGCTCAGTACATCACTGGTGCCAAGCTCCCTGCCATCCAGGACCTCTATACCAGGCGGTGTCAGAGGAAGGCCCTGAAAATTGTCAAAGACTCCAGCCACGCTAGTCATAGACTGTTCTCTCTGCTACTACACGGCAAGGGGTGCCGGAGCACCAAGTATAGGTCCAAGAGGCTTCTAAACAGCTTCTACCCCAAGCCATAAGACTCCTGAACATCTAGTCAAATTGCTACCCAGACTATTTGCATTGCCCCCCTCCACACCACTGCCACTCTCTGTTGTCATCTATGCATAGTCACTTTAATTAACTCTACCTATATGTACATACTACCTCAACTAACCGGTGCCCCCGCACATTGACTCTGGACTGGTACCCCCCTGTATATATGATTATTTTACTGCTGCTCTTTAATTACTTTTATCTCGTATTCTTATCTGTATTTTTTTCAACTGCACTGTTGGTTAGGGGCTCGTAAGTAAGCACTTCACTAAAGTCTACACCACATTGTTTTTTGGCACATGCTACTAATAAAATTTGATTTAATATGAACCCTGGCAATCTGTGTGAAACGTTAACTAGCTAATGAACTAACCACTATCTGTAAACTAATGTTTTCCCTCTACAGTATGTGGTTAATTTTCAGAATGAGAGAATTAGGTGAGAAATGAGGCGTTGCTTGTTTAAACAAGTGGATTCAGGGCATGGCTTAAGCTGGATGCCACTATAGAGGTGAAAGAAACACCACACACTTTCCCTCTCTCTCTTTTGCTGGCACATTGTAGATGGATGTCCATAGGCAGAAAGTGTATAATTTGCAGTGTAGCCCAAAGATCTTGTTTTTGTTGTGTTGAACTTGACAGTAACGTGTGTGAGGGTTTTAACTCGGTGAACGTTATTTTTGCACACGTTGCCTTGTGCACTTGATCGATGTCTATAGAGCCAAAATAGAATGCCTGTTTGTTTCATTCTATTTCCACTTTAAGATGTTTTTTTCCCAAGTGCAATGTGGATGTGTGTGTGGTCATAAGCGTTCTCTTATAAAGACTGTCATGGCTAACTGCAATATCAGTGTATTGTTTTGTTTTTTTTGCATTCAAGTCTAGGCAACAAATAACATTGGATTGCTTTCTTTAGGTTCACAATAACCAGTTTTTATCTTACACAGAGACTGATCATGTAGATCATATTCTTTGTTGTTTAATTAGTTAACCTGCATTTCCCCCTAGCATGTTTCAGCCCTTTTTGGGCCCTCACCAGTTTGCATCCCTGCATTTAGATTTTATCGCCTGGCTAGCATTAGTTGTTGATGTGCATAGGCAATTGAGGGAAAGCGAGCCTACCTTTTTCATGGTTGTTTGATCAATAGGATTGTGAAGTTCTCAAATGTAAATGACTCCTGTGGTATCCAGAAATCCATTCAGGTATATTTTGTTGCTTTTGGCGAATGCTTTCTAATGTTATAAAGTCGCGCTGTTGCTACTGCCTGTAAACATCCAGTCAAAGTGAATGATGGCAGGCCCATGTCGCAAATGGCTATTTGCTTTTAGGTCTGATTGGCTGATTACGCACCGGTCTGCGTAGACGCCGGTTCTGGACAGATGTTTTTATTTACTGCAGTGTCTTAATTGTACAAACCTACAGTCACTTTCCCACTCCTATATTGTTGTAGAATTTTCACAATTACCTTACTATACATTTTTTTTGGGTGTAAAAATGACCAAATCGAAGTGCTCGCCTGTCAGAAAATGTAATAACATTTTTTTGTTGGGATTTAATGTTTCTAAAATTCTGGCATTTCCACTACAGATCCATATGCAGTACACACATTGGTGATTCTGTGTGTGGCATCTACTGTATTTTAATCTGGCCTTAAGAACATATTCTCCTTAAACAGACATGTTCTTCTCCTCCTCAGGTACCTTCATTGGAGTGGTCACCTGGAAGAATCGCAAGCCTAAGAAGGTTGACTAAGAGGGATGGTATCACAGAGGTTAGACGGTTGAGGGTGTAGAGCTAGAACTGAAGCCACTCTAGCTTCCATAGAACCTCCCTGGTTCCAACATCTTTCCAACAGTTCAGCTGAAGAAACTAAAAATAAAGTCTGGACTGCTTCTCTGGGACAGCTGATGAAAACATCTAATGACTGAAAGACATCAGATTTGAAGAGCTGTTGTCCACAACCTTCTATCCCTTATCTCCATTCAGACCCACTATGTGAAATCCTTAACCTTGCTGTTGGCAATGCATGGCTCCAGATGCTATATTTGTCCTCAAGGTGCATTGTCATTTTGCCAGAGATTAAAATCAATGAGTCGGTATTCACTGTTACTGTATGTGGTCAGAACTAGATAAAACCTGGCTTCATAATGTGGAGGGGATAAAGATTAGCTGATTTTGTAGAGTGTACTATATCAGATCAAAGTTTCACTTTGGCATCCCTTTTCATCACATCTTGGATTTAGTTTTCAGGCACTGTTTTACATCTCAATTTAAGATCAATTGGAGTGGTCACCCTTAAAGGCAGTGTTGTGTTCGAGACCATTGAGACCGAATCAAGACCGGGAGGGGGACAAGGGGTCCAAGACTGAGACCAAAAGAATGCGAGTCCAATTCAAGACCATGATTGTAATTCTGTCAAAAAATCATCATCTGGTGTGTGGAACTGTGTGTTTTATTGCCGTGCTTGCTGTTAGCCATCTCTTTGAAAATAACTTGTGTGTGAAACATTGTGTTTTAAAGTGGAACTGACAGCATTTTAGCAACATTACATGTGATTAAAATCTGTTCAGATACACACCCAGGAAGAATATGACACTTTTAAAAACAATGTATCCTGAAAAGCAACCACTTAGATATGGTCATTTTCATAAATTCTTAGAATGTTTGGAAATTCCGTATACTAAGGCATTTGAGAAAATTCTACAGCAATATAGATTGGGAAAGCAAAAAGTCAGTCACTCACCTACTCTTCCAATGACATGACATACTCCTAGCAGCTAGCTATCTAGCTAATGTTACTGTGTTTTTAACTTGATACATAAAGATTCATGCTAGCCTATTAGCCACGTTATGACTGACTTGTGGTCATTGCCCTTGCTCGTGTGATTGTATTGAAATTCCTCGCCTTAGTTACATTCGTATGTTTTTGACCAGATTATTGAGTCTTTGAAACTGAAACCGTACATCCTGAATGGAGACACAGAACTATGTACCAGGCCAGCTGTGATGTACAATCTGATAGCAATATAAATGTATTGGTGAATTATATTAATCATGAATTGAACTGCATCCATCTATTCAGCCAACAATGCCTTAGTGTTTGGCATGGTACGTTGAGTCAAATATAACCTATTTTTTAAACGTATTATAAAGATGGTTTTGTAGCATAAACTGGGAATTTGATATTTTTGACAGATTTTATGATTGTCTTTCATATCTGCGAAGTAGTTAAAACGCTGTCAGTTCCACTTTAGGTCACTGGTTACTTTGTATGCAAACATGAAATGTTTTTTGCAATGGGAAGTAATAGTTGTACATTTCAATTAGGAAATGTTTAATAGTTGTTTTTATATTCTTATGACTGGGACCTACTGGCGTATTATGTCTGAGTTTATGGACTGCTTATCCTTTAACATCTTATTTAACATTTAACTATGCAAGTCAGTTAAGGACAAATTCTTATTTTCAATGACGGCCTAGGAACAGTGGGTTAACTGCCTTGTTCAGGGGCAGAACGACAGATCGCAACCTTTCGGTTACTAGTCCAACATTCTAACCACTAGGCTACATGCCACCCCCTCATACTGTGTGTGACTGGTGTCTTTCCATTGTGCCTATGTCGTGGTGTAGTGGTACCCGGAGAAGTGGGTATACTCTAATTTGGCAAAAAAGTTCACAAAGGAAAGGCACCCTGTGTGAAAATGTCTTTTTGTAATGCATTTTCCTTGCACATTTTTGGATTTTCACTCAAAATTACATTGTTGTTGTTGTCAACAGCAACATTGACGTTGTTGTTGTCATATCGTTTTCAGCACTGCATTGCAGGCATTAGCAGGCAAGAGACCATGTTCATAGTCATCATCGTTGCCACTGTCTAATAACGGATGTAAAAACAGAGCGATAGGAAAAATTAGTCATGGAATTTTTTCTCTCCATACTCCACATTTAGGGGGGCCACAAGGGGGTCCAAAATTGTTGTCACAGGGGCACTCCCCCCCCCCCCCCAGAACCGCTAGTGGATGAAACGTCTTTCCTACCCTACCGGCTATCGATGTCTGTGAGCTGCTCCATGCCAAAACCAGTTGACAGCTGCACTCTTGCTGCCTGCAGATGATATTTCGCTGAAACTAGGCTGCTTTGCGATTGTGTAGGCTACTTTGTGCATGATTTCTCTATTTTACTACATAATTGATAAGTCTTATACCTCCACTACACTGCTTTGAAACGCATCGGTAGGGATTAAGAAGTGAAGCAATGCCCACTGAAAACAATAACTGGGTATACAGTTTATACCTGCATATAGCCTCCAATACACCACTGGCCCTTTGTGTTTTATAAAAAGTACACTATCCGCACATGAGTGCGCTGGCATTACGGTTGCTGTCCTTTCAGAATCACGAACCTGGCACACACTGAAGGCCTGTCTATAATATATATAAAGGCTGTTAAGATATTGTTTCAAGAAAGGTGTTTATATATTTGGCCTGGCGAAGCGGTTTTATGCGCTGACTGAATGGAAGCTGATAATTCGTGTTTTACTCCGCTGGTTTCGGGAATAAATTACGAGTCCTCACTGTCCCGAGACAGAGTCAAAACCAGTACAAATGTATCCGACAACGAGACGAGACCGAGAGTACTACAACACTGTTCTAATGATATTGCTAAGAATGATGCATATCAATTGTTTAGTAACTAGTCTACACAGAATGAAAAGGCCCAATTGATTAATGTAACATTTTTGATTTCCAAACATATTTACTGTATCCATAGAAGTACTGTAGATAGGCTGCACTGTGTGGCAAATGTGGGAATCTGGCATAGTCTGAAATATCGTATCTGTCCTATTAGGGCGTCTGAGAGAGCATGTGCAGTGCGGTTGAGGCCATCTCCAGTTTGAAGTAGTACTTTTTCTTCTCCTACCACTTCTATGAGTTGCTAAACAATACTGCCACCTGGAGTATATTGTTTGAACAGGTATAAAGCCACGGTTGGCGATTTACTGCCACCTACAGCTATGGAATGTTTCCTCAGGTGTATAATTAATTGGCTAATCCCTCCAGATGACTTGGATGGAATTATGTGGGCACCCGAGTGGCGCAGCGGTCTGAGGCACTGCATCTCAGTGCTTGAGGCGTCACTACAGACACCCTGGTTCGAATCCAGGCTGTATTACAACCGGCAGTGATTGGGAGTCCCATAGGACGGCGCTCAATTGGCCCAGCGTTGGCTGGTGTAGGCCTTCATTGTAAATAAGAATTTGTTCTTAACTGACTTGCCTAGTTAAATAAATAAAAACTGAACCCATAGGAAGCTCCCACCCAGTTGACTACTTCAAGATGGTGAAAGTCTTCAATGGTGTTGCCCATGTTAAAACAGCGTTTTGGGCATTGGAGTCCTATATCTATCTATATGGAAATACTATTCAACACTTTGGTAGTTCAAGTACAAAATATACTGAACAGAAATATAAATGCAACATGCAACAATTTCTGAGTTACAGTAAGGAAATCAGTCAATTGAAATAAATGAATTAGACATGAATCTATAGATTTCACATGAATGGATAGGGGTGCAGCCATGGGAGGGCCACTGGGGAGACAGGCCCAGCCAATCAGACTGAGTTTTCCCCACAAAAGGGATTTATTAAAGACAGAAGTACTGCTCAGTTTCATCAGCTGGTCTCAGACAATCCCGCAGATGAAGAAGCCGGATGTGGAGGTCCTGGACTGGCGTGGTTACATGTGGTTTGTGAGGCCGGTTGGATGTACTGCCAAATTCTCTAAAAATACATTAGAGGCGGTTTATGGTAGAGAAATTAACATTAAATTCTCTGGCAACAGCTCTGGTGCCAATTGCCCGCTCCTTCAAAACTTGTGACATCTGTGGCAATATGTTGTGTGAGACAACTGCACATTTTAGAGTGGCCTTTTATTGTCCCCAGCACAAGGTGCACCTGTGTAATAATCATGCCGTTTAATCAGCTTCTTGATATGCCCCACCTGTCAGGTGGATGGATTATCTTGGTAAAGGATAAATGCTCACTAACAGGAATGTAAACAAATTTGTGCACAACATTTGAGAGAAATACATTTTTTGTGTGTGTGTATGGAACATTTCTGGGATCTTTTATTTCAGTTAATGAAACATGGGACCAACACTTTACATGTTGCGTTTATATTTCTGTTCAGTATAACATGCTCAGCTGTCTAATGGAAGGTATATAGGCTAAGAGTTATTTGTGGTCAACAAATAAATGTTTATATTGATAGTTTTGGTATAGAATGTTTAGAATATGGTCCATAATCAATATGCATTGATTCAAATAATCAATTTGAATTGTGTATCCAGGTCATATCAAACAATTCCTCATAGTCTACTGTAAATGGCTTTTGAATATATACTGTGCGCCCAAGTGTTTTCAGCTACAAACATGCGCTAATGCTTTGTGAAACGATGAGATTTCTGGTGCAGCGTGTTGGGGGTTTCGCGCAGTGTCAGTGTCACTACATTACCGCTTGCATGCATCTATTGAAAGAACGGATTGCAATGTCAATCGGAGGAATGCGCTGATCTCGGGAACTATAGAGCAGACACAGGAGGGCCTGAATTAGCCTCATCGATGAGCCAAACTGAGGCAAGTATCTTCGTGTTATGGTCTATATTAGCCTACTAATGTTGACGCACATATTATTTGGATATTGCTTGTTTTGTTAAGATTTGTTTTGACCAAATGGGTGTAGCTTGGCTGTAGTTCTTTCACGCGTTGTACACTTACCGTCAGAATGTGTATTCCATGGGCGCAATGAAAATGACAGGGCACCGGATAGGCGACATGTATCCGATTTGTGTGTGAAAAGTGTAATTTAGTCAGCAGGCGTAGGATCATATTCAAACCATCTACCCAACATTGTTTTCAGAATTGTTAGTGGCAATATTACCGTTATGCGCATGCAATAACGTTTTATTGGATAGCCTGTTATATAGCCTATATTTTATTGTATACCCTATATATGGCAAAAGAGTCCCTACTTTATTATGCTGCGGGTGTGGTGTCAAGTCGATTCCACTGGTTAGTCGGTCAGTATGGAGCAGTGCAGATTCTCAAATTGGAGTCCTTATTCAAAGATTCTGACACGTTGAGAAAAACCACCTATTTTCTTCCCCATGTTTTACCAATGGTTTATCCTCGATTCATCATGATTTAACATTAAACTACTATTGAGACTGTTACTAATATATATGCTCCACAACAAGGTTTATCCCCGATTCATCATGATTTAACATTAAACTACGATTGAGACTGTTACTAATATATATGCTCCACAACAAGGACCTCTTTAGTTACAGCCCCTTGAATAGATAATGAAGGGCTTGTCCTGCTGCATTGAGAGTAACAACAACATCTAGGCCCCAGGGACTTGAAAATACTGGTTGATCCATAGAATTAGGAATCGGAATACTAATTAATGAACTCATGTAATTTAATAGGATTTCTATGGGTTTATCCGTGATCACTGGTGGGAGAAGGAGAGAGTGAGAGACTAGCCTATATAGCCCTTAGTTATCTCCCAGCCGCTTGTTCCAAACCTAGGAAAGGCTGCTGGTGTCAAATGGATGTCGCTGGTTTGGTTCCACTGTTAATCAATATCAGGCCAATAAAAACGTTCCAATCTCTGAGGCCTATAGAGCCATTGGACCTTTGTGGCCGTGGTCACTTTCTGCATGCCTCAGGCAGCTCAGGTCTGTCTAGGTAAGACACGACTGTTATTGTCAACCTCTGGTTCTCCCAGCAACGACCTTACCACGCATGTTAATCGATAGGAAGACTAACCTACATGGTCTTACCGGTGTATGTGCTTTGTTATGGCACTCAATTGGAATCGGGGGGGGAAAAAGCCCTATCATTGATGTGGCATTTTGCAGAGATGGTTACAAGTGCTGGATCTTGAGTACTCATTTGTGTGTGTGTGTGTGTGTGTGTCATCCCCACCCCAGATGGAGATGTCTGCGGGTCCAGCGGAGGGCACGCAGAGGACTGGTACGGTGAAGAGGAAGATGTGGGGGGGCCTGAGGCAGCAGTGGAAGCTACTGGGCCTGTTTGAGATCGACCAGCAGCACGATTTCTACAGCCTCACCTCTATAATGAAAGAAGGCCTCTCTGCAGCCGTGCAGAACACCATCGACAACCCACCACCGGTGAGCACCCACAGGTCATTAAATGTGATGCAAGTAAATATGTGTAGCATTTTACTAAGCAAAAGTTCACACCAGTTTTTTTTAACGTAGGGGATAAAACACTCAAAACAAAGGTATAACAAGAGACTGTCATCCTTCACACCTCCTTTGCTTGTTTTTGGTTCATCCCTCTGTGTTTAATGCCCTATGGAAATAACAGCTACTGTACAAACTTGCACAGGGGTACACGCGGTTCAAACACCTCACAGAGCAGGATTTTTTACAAGGGATAAGTAGTTTGAATTGAGCAGTATCTTTAGCTTGTGTAATCACATAGTGGTCTAAAGCTAACTGAATGGACCAAACAAACAAAAATGCAGACATCTATTATGTGCCATTGCCAGCATTTAAAACGATTGGTTGCAAACTGGTTTCATTTACCGTGGTGGCTGATGCCTCTCAATTCCTCCTTAATTTGCATCACCTATCGTGTTCCCCAAGAGGGCCATGAGAAGGCCAAGAGTGGGGCTGAGGCATGAACAAAAGGAGCTCATCAGAGAGAGCCGTGTTTTCTTTTGCAAAACGTTTTGCACCGTTTTCTGTTGCGCGCCCTAATGAACATGGCCCAGGCTACGGCTGGATTCTAACCTGTTATTGTCATCCTCATTTGTTTTCCACTGTCAAAAGATCTCTGAAACAACCATTTTGTTAAAGACATTAAGCCTCATTTAGACTTTGGATTCCAAACGGAAAACCTGCTCCCTTCTATCTGCCCTTAATAACTTGCCCTTGTGGATCTGAGAAAGTGTTGAGACGTTACCATACTCCTATCTGGTGGCCTCAGACCATAAAAGTCATCCGCATCAAGGGCAGAGGGAATGGGGGTAAGTTTGACTGAGCTATGGGAGGTGGCTATTAGTGGCTTGCTCTTTGTTTAGCCTTCTGCCTGCAGTGCTAGATGTTCCCCAATGTTCCCTAGGCAATGTGGGGTTGTCTGACCAACCCCATTGTTGTCCCTACAGAGGAGAAGGGATACAGAACACAGGCTGATATTAGAGCCAAGTGGAACGTAGTTGTTTGGATTGTGGAAAATTACACAAACACTTCATTTTATATTCCAAGGAAATTTGATTTGATGTAGGTGTATTCATGATCTAATTTGCAGCAACCATTATTTTGTCCATCGGTATTTGGTTACTCTGCCGGATCCTATGGTGGTGAATAAGAGGTCACAAGGGAGTTATTCACACACACACACACACACACACACACACACACACACACACACACACACACACACACACACACACACACACACACACACACACACACACACACACACACACACACACACACACACACACACACACACACACACACACACACACACACACACACACACACACACACACAGCATCAGACCCATTGAAACGGAGCCTACTGACTCAGCGTTGTGATACATGGTTGTCTCTTACTCACATATTCCCTTACACACACACACATACACACTTCTTGTTGATCCACCTCTTGTAGCATGTTAGCCTACTTTTGGCTGGGGTGCCATGTTTATATTTCCTGAAATGTTCAGTTGAGTTCGACAGAAAAGGGATCTGTCATTTTTTTTGTTGGTGGACTGTCATTGCTGTTAATGGTCTTTTGTGTTTTTCGCACTTAACAGTTTCCCGTGTGTATCAATAATGGTCCACCACCCAAAGGACATCCAGACAACTTGACACAACTGTGGGAAGTATTGAAGTTAACACAGGCCGCCATGCCTGTTGACTGCTTTCGACACCTTGTAGAGTCCATGCCCCGACAAATTGGGTCTGTTCTGAGGGCAAAAGGGGGTGCAACTCAATATTTGGAAGGTGTTTCTAATGTTTGTATGCTCAGTGAATCTGATTCACAGTGATTGTAAGACCACTTGGAATTGTGTCTTGCTTTACTCTCCCCAAATCCTTCTCAAAAGATAACTGCATAGTTAGTATATTTTATAAATAGTAATTATTCCTTTTCTTCTTTTATCATAGGATGAATTGTCGGAAGATGACTACAGATTGGAGGTCACTCAAATACATAAGGTATGTTGATTTAAAACAATGTAACACAGTTGCAACACCAAAGGTACAAATCGGGAAATTCATATCTCACAATTTCAGTCTTCAAAAAGATGTGAACAAACAAGTTTTTTCCTTATAGTGACATGGGGCCTCATTTATAAACCATGCGTACATACAAAATATACCACAAAATGTGTGTGCGCCAGTTACCTCAAAAGTTGGCTTTTATAAAAACTGAACTTGACCGCCACGCAAACTTCAGACCATGCGCACGCACATCTTCTTTTGGTTGATATATTGTAGTGCAAGTCGGCCTAAATATTTTGTGCAAATGGAGGATATGACACGCTTATTCATAAACAAATTCATAATAAGATGCATCCATTTCCCGTTAGTGAGAAGAGCAAAAATCACGTGTTTTATTTTTGGAATCTAAAATAATTAGACATAGGAATCTAATTCCTACTTATTTTATTTTCATAACCATTACAGAATAAATTCCCCACGTTTTCTGGCCATGATGGGTTCATATTCCTGAAGTAGCCTACCACAAATGACCATGCACATTTCTCATTTAATTGGGCCTATGTAGATATAGAATATCTAGGCCTATTTCCAGTTTTTCTGCATATGATCCCATAGGCAGCACAGTTTATAACCTACAGATGAATTTAATAGATGAACCTCAAGACAGTTGATCTTTTACTTTTGATACGGTGTATTCAGACCCCTTGACTTTTTCTACATTTTGTAATGTTACAGCCTTATTCTAAAATTGATTAAATAAAAGAAGAATCCTCATCAATCTACACACAATACCCCATAATGACATCACAATACCCCATAATGACATCCCAATACCCCATAATGACATCACAATACCCCATAATGACAAAGTGAAAACAGGTTTTTAGAAATGTTTGCACATTTATTAAGATAAAAAATGTAAATACCTTATTTACATAAGTTTTCAGACCCTTTGCTATGAGACTCGAATTTGAGCTCAGGTACATTATTTTTCCATTGATTATCCTTGAGATGTTTCTACAAGTTGATTTGAGTCCAAATTCAATTGATTAGACATGTAAATTCAATTGATTGGACATGATTTGAAAAGGCATAAACACCTGTCTATATAAGGTCCCACAGTTGACAGTGCATGTCAGAGCAAAAACCAAGCCATGAGGTCGAAGTAATTGTCCATAGAACTCCGAGACAGGATTCTGTCGAGGCACATATCTGGGAAAGGGTACCAAAACAGCATTGAAGGTCTCTAAGAACACAGTGGCCTCCATCATTCTTAAATGGAAGAAGTTTGGAACCACCAAGACTCTTCCTAGAGCTGGCCCCCCAGCCAAACTGAGCAATTGGGGGAGAAGGAACTTTTTCAGGGAGGTGACCAAGAACCCGATGGTCACTCTGACAGAGTTCTAGAGTTCCTCTGTGGAGATGGGAGAACCTTTCAGAAGGACAACCTGCTCTGCATCACTCCACCAATCAGGCATTATGGTAGAATGGCCAGACTGAAGCCACTCCTCAGGGGGATCTGCAGAGAAGAATAGGAGAAACTCCCCAAATACAGCTGTGCCAAGCTTGTAGCGTCATACCCGTCGCTTGTAGCATCATACCCGTCGCTTGTAGCGTCATACCCGTCGCTTGTAGCGTCATACCCGTCGCTTGTAGCGTCATACCCGTCGCTTGTAGCATCATACCCACCCGTCGCTTGTAGCATCATACCCACCTGTCGCTTGTAGCATCATACCCACCCGTCGCTTGTAGCATCATACCCACCCGTCGCTTGTAGCATCATAACCACCCGTCGCTTGTAGCGTCATACCCGTAGCTTGTAGCATCATACCCACCCGTCGCTTGTAGCATCATACCCACCCGTCGCTTGTAGCATCATACCCACCCGTCGCTTGTAGCATCATACCCACCCGTCGCTTGTAGCATCATACCCACCCGTCGCTTGTAGCATCATACCCACCCGTCGCTTGTAGCGTCATACCCGTAGCTTGTAGCATCATACCCACCCGTCGCTTTTAGCATCATACCCACCCGTCGCTTGTAGCATCATACCCACACGTCGCTTGTAGCATCATACCCACCCATCGCTTGTAGTGTCATACCCGTCGCTTGTAGCAGCATACCCGTCGCTTGTAGCGGCATACCCGTCGCTTGTAGCGGCATACCCGTCGCTTGTAGCATCATACCCGTCGCTTGTAGCGTCATACCCGTCGCTTGTAGCATCATACCCTTCGCTTGTAGCGTCATACCCGTCGCTTGTAGCATCATACCCGTCGCTGCACAGCTATTTTACCCACCCGTCGCTTGTAGCATCATACCCGTCGCCTGTAGCATCATACCCACCCATCGCTTGTAGCGTCATACCCTTCGCTTGTAGTGTCATACCCGTCATTTGTAGCATCATACCCGTCGCTGCACAGCTATTTTACCCACCCGTCGCTTGTAGCATCATACCCGTCGCTTGTAGCATCATACCCACCCATCGCTTGTAGCATCATACCCACCCGTCGCTTGTAGCATCATACCCACCCGTCGCTTGTAGCATCATACCCGTCACTTGTTGCGGCATACCCGTCGCTTGTAGCATCATACCCGTCGCTTGTATCGTCATACCCGTCGCTTGTAGCATCATACCCACCCGTCGCTTGTAGCGTCATACCCACCCGTCGCTTGTAGCATCATACCCACCCGTCGCTTGTAGCATCATACCCGTCGCATGTAGCATCATACCCGTCGCTTGTAGCGTCATACCCGCCGCTTGTAGCGTCATACCCGTCGCTTGTAGCATCATACCCGTCCGTCGCTTGTAGCGTCATACCCGTCGCTTGTAGCATCATACCCACCCGTCGCTTGTAGCATCATACCCGTCGCTTGTAGCATCATACCCACCCATCGCTTGTAGCATCATACCCACCCGTCGCTTGTAGCATCATACCCACCCGTCGCTTGTAGCGGCATACCCGTCGCTTGTAGCATCATACCCGTCGCTTGTAGCGTCATACCCGTCGCTTGTAGCATCATACCCTTCGCTTGTAGCGTCATACCCGTCGCTTGTAGCATCATACCCGTCGCTTGTAGCATCATACCCGTCGCTTGTAGCGTCATACCCGTCGCTTGTAGCGTCATACCCGTCGTACCCGCCGAGTTTTGGCGGTCCCAAACATCTTCCATTTAAGAATGATGGAGACCACTGTGTTCTTGGGGAGCATCAATGCTGCAGAAATGTTTTGGTAGCCTTCCCCAGATCTGTGCCTCGACACAATCCTGTCTCAGAGCTCTACGGACAATTCCTTCGACCTCATGGCTCGGTCTTTTCTCTGACATGCACTGGGACTTAACAAAGACACGTGTGTGCCTTTCCAAATCATGTCCAATCAATTCAATTTACCACAGGTGGACTCCAATCAAGTGGTAGAAACATCTCAAGGGTGGTCAATGGAAACAGGATGCACCTGAGCTAAAGTCTCATAGCAAAGGGCCTGAATACTTGTGTAAATAAGGTATTTCTGATTTTTATTTTTAATAGATTTGCAAAAATGTCTAAACCTGTTTTCGCTTTGTCATTATTGGGTATTGTGTGTAGATTGATGGGGAAAACTATGAATTTAAAACCATTTTAGAAAAACGTAACAAAAGGCTGTAACATAACAACATGTGGAAAAAGTCAAGGGGTCTGAATTTCAATTGGTTTTGAGTAGCCTAGAGAATGTTTCAGAATTCATGGGCAGTCCAGCATATTAAGGTTGGAGGGCAAAAGTCCATGCAAAACATTGTTGAATTCAACTGATCTGCTGACAGGTCCACAACAATGTTTCATTGTTTCCTCTTTCAGAAACTGTCACATTCCTTTGTCAAATACAGCATAAATTACTGTTGTTGTTTTTTTACATTCTGCCAACACAGTAAATTGACCAGTAGCTTATGTAAGATATTTGACCATATTCGTAGGCTACAGTACTGCTGTTCGATAACAGCGCAACATCATAAGCCTATTTAATCACAGAGCCTATACTAAGTCAGGACAGACATTGTAACGGTTCTCTTGGGGTGAAGTAGAAGCGGACCAAAATGCAGGGTGGTGGTTATTCATGTTCTTTAATAAAGGAACTAGACATGAAATAACTAACAAAACAATAAATGTGGAAAACCAAAAACAGTCCTATCTGGTGCAAACAAAGAGACAGGAACAATCACCCACAAACACACAGTGAAACCCAGGCTACCTAAGTATGATTCTCAATCAGAGACAACTAATGACACCTGCCTCGGATTGAGAACCATACTAGGCCGAAACATAGAAATACCCAAAACCTAGAAAAACAAACATAGACTGCCCACCCAACTCACGCCCTGACCATACTAAATAAATACAAAACAAAGGAAATAAAAGGTCAGAACGTGACAGTAACCCCCCCAAACGTGCGGACTCAAAACCTTGACCTATAGGGGAGGGTCTGGGTGGGCGTCTCCGCGGTGGCGGCTCTGGCGCGGGACGCGGACCCCACTTCACCATTGTCTTAGTCCGCCTCATTGTCCGCCTCCGTGGCTCTCTAACCATGGCAACCCCTCTCAATGACCCCACTGGACAGAGGTGCAGCTGCTCGGGACAGAGGTGCAGCTGCTCGGGACAGAGGGGCAGCTCGGGAGAGAGGTGCAGCTGCTCGGGACAGAGGGGCAGCTCGGGACAGAGGGGCTCTGGCACCTCTGGGCTGAGGGGCTCTGGCGCCTCTGGGTTGAGGGGCTCTGGCGCCTCTGGGCTGAGGGGTGGCTCAGGCGGCGCTGGGCAGACGGGAGGCTCAGATGGCGCTGGGCAGACGGGAAGCTCCGGCAACGCTGGAGAGGAAGGCTCTGGCAGCGCTGGACTGAGTAGCTCTGGCGCCTCTGGAATGAGGGGCTCTAGCGCCTCTGGAATGAGGGGCGGGAGCTCTGGTAGCGCCGAACAGGCGGGAGACTCCGGCTGCGCTGGAGAGGAGGAAGGCTCCGGCAGCGCTGGACAGGCGGGAGCCCCTGTAAGGATGAGCCGGAGAGACAGCCTGGTGCGGGGGGCTGCCACCGGAGGGCTGGTGCGTGGAGGTGGTGACGGATAGACCGGACCATGCAGGCGCACTGGAGCTCTTGAGCACCGAGCCTGCCCAACCTTACCCGGTTGAATGGTTCCGGTCGCCCTGCCAGTGAGGGGCTATGCAGGCGAACCGGGGACACCGTGCGCAAGGCTGGTGCCATGTAAGCCGGCCCAAGGAGACGCACTGGAGACCAGCTGCGTAGAGCCGGCTTCATGGCACTTGGCTCAATGCTCACTCTAGCCCGGCCGATACGCGGAGCTGGAATGTACCGCACCGGGCTATGCACCCGCACTGGGGACACCGTGCGCTTCACAGCATAACACGGTGCCTGTCCGGTCTCTCTAGCCCCCCAGTAAGCACAGGAAGTTGGCACAGGTCTCCTACCTGGCTTCGCCACACTTCCTGTGTGCCCCCCCCAAGACATTTTTGGGGCTGACTCTCGGGCTTCCATCCGCGTCGCCGTGCTGCCTCCTCATACCAGCGCCTCTCCGCTTTCGTCGCCTCCAGTTCTTCTTTGGGGCGGCGATATTCTCCAGGCTGAGCCCAGGGTCCTTCTCCGTCCAATTCGTCCTCCCATGTCCATTTCTCTCGCTGCTCCTGCTGCCGTTTCTCCTGCTGCACCTTGGGGCGGCGACACTCCCCTGGCTTTGCCCAGGGTCCTCTCCCGTCGAGGATTTCTTCCCAAGTCCAGAAGTCCTTATTACGCTGCTCCTGCTGCTGCCCGTTACCACGCCGCTTGGTCCTGTTGTGGTGGGTGAATCTGTAACGGTTCTCTTGGGGTGATTGTCTATGTTGATGGCTTGTTTCAGCGCAGCATTAGCTTCACGGTTGTTATTTTGTTTACTGTTTTTGTATAGTGTTTCAGTGTTTCAGTGTTCAGTGTTTTCTTTATTAAAATTCATGATGAACACATATCACGCCGCATTTTGGTCCTCCGATCCTTCTCGCTTCTCCTCTTCAGATGAAGAGGAGGACGACCGTGACAGACATAGAAACACAATAATATATTGATAAACAAAATATTGAACAACAATTTTGTCTGTGCCATCAGCCGGTATTTAGTTTGGCTAAAATATCTTGTGGAGTTCTTCAAGTATCAGTTGTTGGACCTTTGTTGTTTCTTACCTAAATAAATGTATCTACTACTGTTTGCTGATGCCAATATGAATATGAAGAACTCTCTCTTTCTCTCCCCCTCTCTCTGAAGGCCTTCAGAATGGAGACGTTTGCAGGGCCAGTGTTTGCCAGCTTGCGTCGCTCCCTGGGGATGACAGAAAAGGAGTATCAGCACTCTCTCTCCAACGACGGTTCCTACCTGCAGTTCATCAGCAACTCCAAAAGCAAGGCCGACTTCTTTCTCACGTGCGTAGGCATATTCTACTCCTCTCTTTCTTTCCCTTTGCTGTTAGAGTCTCTCTCTCACATATAGTGCAAATATAGGAAAGATACTTTCTTACTCTTATCTTGCCAAAGTATATGCTCAAACACAATGCACACAGAACACACTAGGAAAGAACACACGAGGCACTTCGACATTAAGGTCACACACACACACACACACACGTATATAAACTCATCAAAAAAAGAAATGTCCCTTTTTCAGGACCCTGTCTTTCAAAGATAATTCATAAAAATCCAAATAACTTCACTGTAAAGGGTTTAAACACTGTTTCCCATGCTTGTTCAATGAAACATAAACAATGAAGGAACATGCACCTGTGGAACGGTCGTTAAGAAACTAACAGCTTAGTTAGGCAATTAAGGTAGGCAATTAAGCTTAGGTAGGCAATTAAGGTCACAGTTATGAAAACTTAGGACACCAAAGGCCTTTCTACTGACTCTGAAGAACACCAAAAGAAAGATGCCCAGGGTCCCTGCTCATCTGCGTGAACATGCTTTAGGCATGCTGCAAGGAGGCATGAGGTCTGCAGATGTGGCCAGGGCAAATTGCAATGTCCGTACTGTGAGATGCCTAAGACAGCGCTACAGGGAGACAGGACGGACAGCAGATCGTCCTTGCAGTGGCAGACCACGTGTAACAACACCTGCACCGGATCGGTACATCCGAACATCACCCCTGAGGGACAGCTACAGGATGGCAACAACAACTGCCCGAGTTACACCAGGAACGCACAATCCCTACATCAATGCTCAGTCTGTCCGCAATAGACTGAGAGAGGCTGAACTGAGGGCTTGTAGGAAATGTTGTAAGGCAGGTCATCACCAGACATCACCGGCAACAACGTCGCCTATGGGCGCAAGCTCACCGTCGCTGGACCAGACAGGACTGGCAAAAAGTGCTCTTCACTGACGAGTCGCGGTTTTGTCTCACCAGGGGTTATGGTCGGATTTGCGTTTATCGTCGAAGGAATGAGCGTTACACCGAGGCCTGTACTCTGGAGCGGGATCGATTTGTAGGTGGAGGGTCCGTCATGGTCTGGGGCGGTGTGTCACAACATCATTGGACTGAGCTTGTTGTCATTGCAGGCATTCTCAACGCTGTGCGTTACAGGGGAGACATCCTCCTCCCTCATGTGGTACCCTTCCTGCACGCTCATCCTGACATGACCCTCCAGCATGACAATGCCACCAACCATACTGCTCTTTCTGTGTGTGATTTCCTGCAAGACAGGAATGTCAGTGTTCTGCCATGGCCAGCAAAGAACCCGGATCTTTAACCCATTGAGCACGTCTGGGACCTGTTGGATCGGAGGGTGAAGGCTTGGACCATTCCAGAAATGTCCGGGAACTAGGCAGGTGCCTTGGTGGAAGAGTGGGGTAACATCTCATAGCAAGAACTGGCAAATCTGGTGCAGTCCATGAAGAGGAGATGCACTGCAATACTTAATGCATCTGGTGGCCACACCAGATACTGACTGTTACTTTTGATTTTGCCCCCCCCCCCCCTTTGTTCAGGGACACATTATTCAATTTTTGTTAGTCACATGTCTGTGGAACTTGTTCAGTTTATGTTTCAGTTGTTGAATCTTATGTTCATACAAATATTTACACATAAGTTTGCTGAAAATAAACGCAGTTGACAGAGAGGACGTTTCTTTTTTTGCTGAGTTTATGTATGTGTTATAACTCACTATCTGTGCTAATCATTGCATTTCTCTTTCTCATCCAGGAACGATAAGCGGTTCTTTCTGAAGACCCAGAACAAGAGAGAGGTGCAATTCCTCCTGTCCAACCTAAGAATCTACATGGAGCACCTAGAGAAGTATCCTCATTCACTGCTGGTCAAGTTCTTAGGTAAGACACAGGACTCTGATCTTATAGTCCATTGGCCAGCGGGAAAATGTGTTCACTTTGGCAGGGGTGGCATGCACCCCAAAAATCTAAGGGTGCATCAACTATGTTAGAATGGCTGGGGTGAGAATTTAGCATTTTTCAAACATCTGAAACAACTGTTTTCCTGCAATGTAGAGCCATAATCTTAATTCTTTGTAAAAATATGTCTATTTATCGAAGCATACCTCTTGAGCTTTATGTATCCTCTTGACTGGTGGTTATTTTTTAAAGAAACTAAATATGCTTCTCTTCATCACTGCTAAAATATGGGTTAAAGAGAGTCTTATTCAGTACATTTGTTTTTGCTTGCTTTTCTAAAGTATACCAATCTTGCCAGCAGGCATGCCAGCTAAGATAGTTAGAGTAGCCAGCTAAGATAGTTAGAGTAGCTAGCTAAGATAGTTAGAGTAGCCAGCTAAGATAGTTAGAGGAGCCAGGTACGATAGTTAGAGTAGCCAGCTAAGATAGTTAGAGGAGCCAGCTAAGATAGTTAGAGTAGCCAGCTAAGATAGTTAGAGTAGCTAGCTAAGATAGTTAGAGTAGCTAGCTAAGATAGTTAGAGGAGCCAGGTACGATAGTTAGAGTAGCCAGCTAAGATAGTTAGAGTAGCCAGCTAAGATAGTTAGAGTAGCCAGCTAAGATAGTTAGAGTAGCCAGCTAAGATAGTTAGAGTAGCCAGCTAAGATAGTTAGAGTAGCCAGCTAAGATAGTTAGAGTAGCTAGCTAAGATAGTTAGAGTAGCCAGCTAAGATAGTTAGAGTAGCCAGCTAAGATAGTTAGAGTAGCCAGCTAAGATAGTTAGAGTAGCCAGCTAAGATAGTTAGAGTAGCCAGCTAAGATAGTTAGAGTAGCTAGCTAAGATAGTTAGAGTAGCCAGCTAAGATAGTTAGAGTAGCCAGCTAAGATAGTTAGAGTAGCCAGCTAAGATAGTTAGAGTAGCCAGCTAAGATAGTTAGAGTAGCCAGCTAAGATAGTTAGAGTAGCCAGCTAAGATAGTTAGAGTAGCTAGCTAAGATAGTTAGAGTAGCTAGCTAAGATAGTTAGAGTAGCTAGCTAAGATAGTTAGAGTAGCCAGCTAAGATAGTTAGAGTAGCCAGCTAAGATAGTTAGAGTAGCCAGCTAAGATAGTTAGAGTAGCCAGCTAAGATAGTTAGAGTAGCTAGCTAAGATAGTTAGAGTAGCCAGCTAAGATAGTTAGAGTAGCCAGCTAAGATAGTTAGAGTAGCCAGCTAAGATAGTTAGAGTAGCCAGCTAAGATAGTTAGAGTAGCCAGCTAAGATAGTTAGAGTAGCTAGCTAAGATAGTTAGAGTAGCTAGCTAAGATAGTTAGAGTAGCTAGCTAAGATAGTTAGAGTAGCCAGCTAAGATAGTTAGAGTAGCCAGCTAAGATAGTTAGAGTAGCCAGCTAAGATAGTTAGAGTAGCCAGCTAAGATAGTTAGAGTAGCTAGCTAAGATAGTTAGAGTAGCCAGCTAAGATAGTTAGAGTAGCCAGCTAAGATAGTTAGAGTAGCCAGCAAAGATAGTTAGAGTAGCCAGCTAAGATAGTTAGAGTAGCTAGCTACTCTAACTTGATTGACTGTCACGTTCGTGTGTAGAGACGGACCAAGGCGCAGCTGATGTTGAGTTCCACATCATTTATTAAAAGTGAAACTTAGCAAAGCAAAACAAAACAATAAACAAACAACGAACTGTGACTACAGAGGTGCTACGTGTACTAACTCAAAACAATATCCCACAAACACTACTTAAATATGATCCCCAATTAGAGACAACGATTAACAGCTGCCTCTAATTGGGAATCATACAAAATCACCAACATAGAAAAACCAAAACTAGAACCCCGCATAGAAATAATAAACTAGACTGACCCCTCAGTCACACCCTGACCTACGCCACCATAGAAAATAAAGGCTCTCTATGGTCAGGATGTGACATTGACAGGGCTGGGGAGTAACTGATTGCATGTAATCAGCATGTTGTATGTGAGTCTAAGCAATAGAAGGTTTGCAGGCTGATAAAGGAATGTTGAAACAAGTTGGAATGCTCACATGCTCATCGTAAATGACTGTATCAAACAACAATGGAACATTCTATTGGAGGGGGGTCTCATTTATAACCAATGGGATTTGGGGTAAATGGGGTACATTTTTGCCATCCGATTTAATGATGGAAAAATCATAGGCAGCAGCTAGCTATCTGTCGATGTGCCCTTGAGCAAGGCAATTAACCCAAATTGCTCCTGTAAGTCACTTTGGATAAGTGTCCTCTAAAAACGACAACAGTTTTTTTCATTTGTTTTATTCCAGAGCTGGGATCAATTTGAAATTGAAGGCAATCAATTCAGGAAGTTAACTTAAATTGAACATTTGAAAAAAAACAGCATCTATTTTCAATGAGGAGTCAGTTTTTACATTTTTAATTTGTAATTAAAACAACTTCCTGAATTGACTGCCTTAAATTCAAATTAAATTCAAATTGACCCCAGCCCTGGTTGATTCCCTCATAATCAAACGATTGGTTAGAATGTTATGTTGGAATGCTGTGTATATGACAGGATTCAAGACATATATTTTATATTTAACAATTATAGCATCATTTTGCATATCAGTATTATCACTACAAACTAGTAAAATATCCCTTTAGGAATATTATAGATAAATTTTTTATTGTTTGAAAATAAAACATAGAAATTAGGGATGCAAATACTGACCAAAAATAGTCATATAAATAGTGTTTTTGGCACATTTTACAAATATTTTACAAAGATGATACATTTTGCAAACCTGGCTAAATTGGTTGTGTTATCTTGATAACTATAATAGAAAAGCATTCCAGATGAAGCTGGTTGAGAGAATTCCAAGAGTGTGCAAAGCTGTCATCAAGGCAAATGGTGGCTATTTGAAGAATCTCAAATATAAAATATATTTAGATTTGTTTAACACTTTTTTGGTTAGTACATGATTCCATATGTGTTATTTCATCGTTTTGATGTCTTCACTAGTATTCTACAATATAGAAAATAGATTAATTAAAGTAGTCAAACGTTTAGTATTTGGTCCCATAGTCCGAGCACACAATGACAACATCAAGCGTGTGACTCTACAAACGTGTTGAATACATTTGCTGTTTGTTTTGGTTGTGTTTCAGATTATTTTCTGCTCAATGAAAATCAATGGTACATTTTGTATTGTGTCATTTTGGATGAACTTTTTATTGTAAATAAGAATATAATATGTTTCTAAACACTTCTACATTTGACCCCCTTTTATTATTCTTTGCCACCGCAAAGTGGACAAATTATGTGAAATTTGGCCTGCTGGACCATGGAAGATGTTTGTAGTTACTGAAGTTTCCTTTTTTTGTTGCTTTCAAGGTGTCCACAGGATCAAAATTCCACATAGGAGGAAGGTACTGACTGATTATGGATTGTTATTCATAGCCATATTGTTTATTATTATCATTATTTATTAGCTATAACTTAGTTTGTTCATGCCTTGTCTTACCTTTTTCACAGAAGTACTTTATTGTAATGCAGAGTGTTTTTTACCCTGACGATCGAATAAATGCCAGGTAAGCCTGTTTCAGAGTAAAACAAAACAGTCAGGTGTGAGAAATGTATTACAGGCACTGTGGTAACAACACTGTTAAACTGACTTTGTTGCTTGTTGTTGCAGGTATGACATCAAGGGTTGTGAGGTGAGCCGGTGGACAGACCCAGCTCCAGAGGGAAGTCAGGTTATCGTTGTTCTCAAGGACTTGAACTTCGAGGGCCAGTACATCACTTTGGGTAAGGGTAACGAATCCTGTCATAGTATGTTACAGAATGAGATATGTTATTCATGAGGACTGATTACAATGAAAGGAAATACCTTACCTTGTTTTAGTAATTGAGGTAAGCCAATTTGGCAATTTTTAGCATGTAAATCTTGGTGGGGCAAACCCAAAAACCTTTTGAGGGGATGCATGCCAGCAAATACACTACACAACACTAAACAACACATTAATTGCACTATAATGGTGACAAACGATGCCCACAAACTTTTAGGGTCTACATAAAGCTGTCCCAATAGCAGTCCCAACAACTTACCATTGCTACAACTGGCAGACAATCAGCAGAGCCTTGTCTGGCAGCGAAACAGCGGAGCCTTGTCTGGCAGCGAAACAGTTAATTCAGCCACATTTATTGCCTTTTAAAAAAACATAGCAGATATGGCTGACTTGGTTAAACAAATGTGGTTTCTACTGACAATTGAGATCTACAAACTATGGCATAAGGGGACGACGAGCAGATAAGAGGCAATTTCGATTTAGACATTAATGAGTGAGGTAGGACTGACAATATAACTATTTGTTCAGCACTTTTGAAATGTACAGTGGCAGAATTCAGAACATGGGCCGTTCTTACAGCATTCTCCATTTACACCAAGTCAGAACCATATAATAAATAAAGGAGGCATATAAGCAGACAATGAAAGCTCTTACAATATTCGATGATTACATTTCTCTAAAACAGACTATAGGCTACATGTGCAAGTCTGAAATAGTAGGCACAATTAAGAGGGGAAAAGGGACCAACTTATTAGGGTGAGGCACATTGGCTACTAACATTTTACTACACAACATACACTTAGTATTACTTTCTTAGCTACAGTATACATATCTCCCTGGCCTATTACATCATTTATGCAGCAGCATACAATACATTTTTGACACACTTTGTTGTCTGTTGTGCTCACTTGAACAGAAAGTTTGCACAGCGTTTTTGTTTAGTGCAACATTTTTGTCATCAAAGTCTGTCATTCTCTGGATTTATGGTGCTTTCAAGACAACTGGGAAATAAGAAAAAAACAAGCTTGAATCACGATGACGTCAGGGATCTTCCGGTTGTAGCTCAAGGACTAAAAAGGATTTGCCAGTAGATTGTCGACTTGATTCCTGATGATGACTGCTAGCTAAGATTTTGAAAGTATGATGTTGACATGAGTCCAATCAAATTTTTGAGCTCTACCCTTAGATTTGGCAGTGACGTAGTGTCCCAATGAGTGACAGAACACTGAGCCCAACCCTACACTCTGTATTTTCCGCTGGCTGCCCCACCACCACAGAAAGCAATGAGTTCAGGCTCAAACACCTGCATTTTGGAGCTGCCTTACTAAAGAAAGCAAAAAAGAAACCATGTTTGTATTTTACTGAAAGTCACCCTTGATAAGAGTGTATGTTGACCAAATATATATATGTTTTTTAAACATTTAACTAGGCAAGTGATTAATAACAAATTCTTATTTACAATAACGGCCTACCTGGGAACAGTGGGTTAACTGCCTTGTTCAGGGGCAGAACGACAGATTTTTACCTTGTCAGCTCGGGGGATTCAATCCAGCAACCTTTACGGTTACTGGCCCAACGCTCTAACCACTAGGCTACCTGCTGGTTACTGGCCCAACGCTCTAACCACTAGGCTACCTGCTGGTTACTGGCCCAACACTCTAACCACTAGGCTACCTGCTGGTTACTGGCCCAACGCTCCAACCACCAGGCTACCTGCCACCCCAAAATGCGGCTTTATTGACTCAATGATTATTATATATTTTTTTTTACATTGTTTGGAAACTGATATGTAACACGTATTAATGCCAAAATAACATGCAAAACAATGATGACACTGTAACGGGGTAGCAAGTGGTACATACAGCTATAGAGTCCTAACCAGTTTTGAAATATATGTGCTTGTGTTGATAGACCAGCACCGTCCATGGCTGCTCCGGCAGGTGGAGATTGACACGTCGTTCCTGCAGACACTCAACGTGCTGGACTACAGCCTCCTGGTGGCTCATCAGCCCCTGCACCAGGATGAACGCCACCAGTGCCTGTCCTTCGCCACCCTTATCATGCGCACTAAAAAGTGGGTGGGATTTTTCTTTTTTTATCCCCCTTTTTGTATTTTTTTGTATTTTTTAAATCTTTGATTCTTTCTTTATGTTTTAGTGACATATTCAGGCCTCAAAAGTGGTGTAATGTCGAGATCAATATTTTCCCCAGGTCCTGGTCTTTCTTCAGGACAAAACCAATGACTTCCAGGCATGTAGTTACCACAAATATACTTCTTGGCTATACAATAACATGCATAACCACCACGAGCAACTATCTAGTATTTGTCTACTCTAAAATCAGTCAACTGTGGTATTTTTTAGGTTGGCCATGCTGCCTCACTCTTGGCTCTTACCCTCCCCTCTTTAACCTCTCAGGTAGACATGCTGGCTCTAATAACTTTGTTACCCTTCATAGAGATGGATAGAGGCTTTACTTGCCACAAAGCCTGTTTTAACATGGGCAGCACCATTGAGTGGAAGAAAATAGAACTGCCTATTTTTAATAGAGATAGCCCTCAATGGCACTGCCCATGCTATCACACAAGTGTTCATGGCAAAGATAAGTGTTTCTATATCTGTTACCCTCTCCTCTTTAACCTTTCAGGTGGCCATGTTGTCTCTAATAACTCTGGGTACCCCCTCTCCGCTTTAACCTCTCAGGTCAGTGATCACATGCTCAAGCCCCACCCATGCGGGTATGCCCACTGTTCCGGGGGCGGTCCCAGAGGAAGATTCCGCCCTGTTAGTATCAGAGATGGACAGCGGGACAGGAAGTTGCAGCGTTACTGATTCACGGGTAGGAAGTGACCTGGGCAGTGCCCCTTCCGGGAGACCCTGTACTGAGCAGCCGGTGGGAACGGTCACGGATTCGATGGAACTGCGAGACTTCCAGGCCCAGAACCGCCGGCTGCTGCCCAACTTCAGAAACCCGCTGCACGTCATTGACGGACCGGAGCATCGCTACTTTGTGGGCATCATCGACATCTTCACTGTCTACAGCTTCAAGAAGAGGCTGGAGCATTGGTGGAAGAGACTGCGGCACCCAGGGCAGGCCTTCTCCACCGTCAGCCCCCCCGCTTACTGCCATAGGCTCTGCCAGTGGGTACAGGACCACACCAGGTAGACTCAGAAAGAGGGGAGGATGAGGATGGTTACTCCCACTAGCACGCTGTCTGCCCAGGGACACCCACGCACGCAAATACACACACAAAGACTAGCAACTGTGACGCTGTTCAGAGACATAAAGCTATTCTTTTAAAGCACTGTAATTTCAGATTGACCAAGAGTCAGTTATTTTCATGTTTCCACATGTCCAGACCAAAGCCAAAACGAACATAAACCATTATATGGAAATATATTATTCACCACAGCGGATAAATGGGTTCTCCCTCTTCATATTCTTTAATTTTTTTAAGTAACAAAGAAAAAGGTGCAACATTTAAAATCTAGTGCTATGAATTGATTAGCTGATTTTCCAAAGTATAATAGTTTTTGAATTGTTGAAGTTTAGTTCGTGAATCAATAATGAAAACCAAAATTATTTTTCAAATTTGCCATCTGTTTAAAAAAACAGTTTTTTTTTACGTTTGACTCCTATGGATTTTTTTTCTCCTAATTTAACTTTGACGTTTTGATCAATGTTGTATATGTTGTATGTTTTGTGCCTTTCTTACGCAGTTCTCAGTAGTTGGTATTCAGACTTACTTATGCAGGTGCGTAACGGGCTTTGCAGTCGTGGTTCACTTGCGCGCGCGCTGAAAACATACACCTTTAAATACAGTGTACCTTTAATTTTGACGACATTAACTAGATTGGGTTCAGAATATAAGGATCAATGAATGAAACCCATCTAAAGATATGCATATTCGTGTCCATTTCAGGACCAACTAGTCGACCAACTAGTTTATTTAGGCACATTTTGGGTTAAGAAAGCAGGGTTTGGAGAGCTTTTACACACTAAATGCAGTGCATTCGGAAAGTATTCAGACCCCTTGACTTTTTCCACATTTTGTTACATTACAGCCTTATTCTAAAACGGATAAAACAATCTACACACAATACCCCATTAAGGGGTGGCAGCCCCTAGGGTAGCCTAGTGATTAGAGTGTTGGACTAGAAACTGAAAGGTTGCAAGATCAAATCCCAGAGCTGACAAGGTACGAATCTGTCGTTCTGCCCCTGAACAAGGTAGTTAACCTACTGTTCCTAGGCTGTCTTTGAAAATAAGAATTTGTTCTTAACTGACTTGCCTAGTGAAATAAAGGTATGACATAAATAATGACAAAGCAAAAACAGGTTTTTAGACAAAATGTTTTTTGCAAAATGTCAACAAAAAACACCTGAAATATTTACATAAGTATTCAGACCTTTTACTCAGTACTATGTTGAAGCTCCTTTGGCAGCGATTACAGCCTCGACTTTTCTTGAGTATGACGCTACAAGCTTGGCACATATGTATTTGGGGAGTTTCTCCCATTTGTTCTCTGTAGATCATCTCAAGCTCTGGATGGGGAGTGTTGAGGCACAGCTATTTTCAGGTCTCTCCAGAGAAGTCCGGGCTCTGGCTGGGCCACTCAAGGACTTTCAGAGACTTATCCCGAAGCCACTACAGCATTGCCTTGGCTGTGTGCTTAGGGTCGTTGTCCTGTTGGAAGGGGAAACGTCACCCCCAGTCTGAGGTCCTGAGCGCTCTGGAGCAGGTTTTCATAAAGGATCTCTTTACTTTGGTCCGTTCATCTTTCCCTCCATCCAGACTAGTCTCCCAGTCCCTGCCGTTGAAAAATATTCCGACAGCATGATGCTGCCACCACCATGCTTCACCATAGGGATGGTGCCAGGTTTCCTCCAGACGTGACGCTTGGCATTCAGGCCACCGTTCCTAGGCCGTCATTGAAAATAAGAATTTGTTCTTAACTGACTTGCCTAGTTAAATAAAGGTTAAAAAAATAAAAATAAAGATTGATCAGCGAAAATGTTAATTGAATCCATTTTAGAATAAGGCTGTAACAAAATGTGGAAAATGTCCAGGAGTCTGAATACATTCTGAATGCACTGTATATTGATGGATAAAAAAAACAGTGGTTTGATTCATCGTGAAAGTTTAAGTTCAACCCATGAAATATTGGAAGGTGTAAAAAAAAAAAGGTGTACAATAGGGGTTGAACAATAGTCCTATATATCTACACTATCATCACTAATCGTGGAACTGTATGACAATGGTCCAGTCATGGTAGACCGTGCACCAGGCTACAGGTTTAACCTGCTACGAGTGGCCTGAGTTCCATAATGATTCAAATGTTCCAAATTATGGCACAGTGTTAGCCTAATATAATCCACTAATGCTAGCGACCCTCAGGAACAACTACACGGACGTGACAGAGGAAAGAAAGGTCAACGGAATGGAATGCTGCAAAATGTAGGAAATTGACAGTTAGAAATGTTGTGGGTATTATGGATGATGGCTCCCAATTGTGGCTAATATTTAACTCGATACAAATTGTAAACCAAAACGTAGAAAAGCGCGGGCAAAGAATTACATCTAGAATCATAAACCAATTCGGTAGGTTGGGTGCTATACTGTCATTTGCTCATTTGCTATAAAAACCTATACTAAAGCTTGGGTCTCTGTACTTAATTCCTGCAAGTTATAAGGCCATCATTTTATAAACTTCACTATGTAAAAGTTGATATGCTTCAGTTTGCTGCCATGACTGGTTTCCCATTTGTCTCCAGCGATCATAATAAGATAATATAGATCTAAAACAAGTGTCATTTATATTTACAATCCCCTTATCCAAATGGTTAACTCATTTACTTACCTCTGATCAATAGCTCTTATCAATTTCTAAATTACAGTGCATGGAGAATGCTGTTATTTCATTCGCAAAAAGAAAGTAAATGCTTTTTCCACTTGGAACAGGCAGGTTTGCTCGACCTTATTCATGGTTTCCTCCCGCATAAAGGTGGTGAAATTATGAGTTGAGTTAAGTCAAGCTCAGAATATGGCATATCTGTAGACATACCTCCGCCACACCTTCATTTCTTAGATCTGCACCCTGAACGAATAGCGGGTGAATGGCATGCTATTCTCATGCTTAAGGGGATACCTTGGGATTATCTACTTGCCCAGAGTCAGATGAACTCTGTATCTAGTACGGAAGTTAGAGGTCATTTTGTGAGCCAATGCTAACTAGTTTTAGTGCAATGACTAGAAGTACAGTAAAGGGCGGCAGCGTAGCCTAGTGGTTAGAGTGTTGGACTAGTAACCGGAAGGTTGCGAGTTCAAACCCCCGAGCTGACAAGGTACAAATCTGTCGTTCTGCCCCTGAACAGGCAGTTAACCCACTGTTCCCAGGCCGTCATTGAAAATAAGAATGTGTTCTTAACTGACTTGCCTGGTTAAATAAAGGTAAAATAAAAAAATTAAAACAATATGGGTATCTACTAGCATGCTAGCAGATACCTATAGACTTCCAGTCATTGCGCTAATGCTAGTTAGCAATTGCACTAGCGCTAGTTAGTAACTTCCTTCAAACTGCACCATTGCCAAAATTCCGAAGTATCCCTTTAAGTTCAATGTCAGAATACATATAGAGAGAAAAATGCAAATGGTTCCATTTACGCGCGTATAACTCTGGTCAGAATTCCGCCCCCAAGTGAATGTACACTCCTGATAAAACGGTGCATGACTGTGGTTCTGCAGTATATTGTTTATTTATTTATTTATTTATTCTTTATGCAGTTATGGCAAGGTCAGCATAAAGGGGTAATGTTTCAAAATGCCGACAAACAGCTATCATTTTATACGACTGCCTAGTGGCGCAGCGGTCTAAGGCACTGCATCTCAGTGCAAGAGGCGTCACTACAGTCCCTGTTTTGAATCCAGGCTCTATCACATCCAGCCGTGATGGGAGTCATGGAGGGCGGCATAATTGGCTCAGCGTCGTCCGGGTTTGACTGGGGTAGGCCATCATTGTAAGTAAGAATTTGTTCTTAACTGACATGCCTAGTTAAATAAAATAAATAAATACAAATTGTTATTCTGATGGTTTTTACGATTTAGCTTATTTTTGACTTACCTGAACTTGGGACAACCTAGGTAAGTTGAAAATAAGCTAAAACTTGTGAACTATCCCTTTAATAAGCTAAAACTTGTGAACTATCCCTTTAATGTTGCCTCAGCAGAGATATTACTTACACTGTCCAATTTTACAGCAAAATGCAGGCTACACACTTGGGGCCTGGAGTTCTTAGTATTTGCTGTTGAAAATATAACCCAAATGTGATTTACACCTGCTTAGGTGCTCTCCGTTCTGCACCTCACCTGGGACACCCAGTGTCAGTCAGGGAAATATGTGAATTTCGGAGGTTTTTCCACATTGACTGGGTCAGAATTGTTTTTCAAAGTAAGGCACTGTATTTACAGGGTTTTAGTTGTCTCTGGAAAAAATAATAAATACCCTGATTTAAGGACTGGGATATGTGGTGACCACATGTTCACTAATGTAGCCTACTTCATTGATACAGTAAGGGTGTGGATTGGCAACTCCAACTCTCTCCTGGCTCAACTTGTTTAACCCCTAAGTCATGTTTGTGCCTTCTGCCTGCAAATGGTATGTGCTGAAACCTTTTCTCAATGCATAAATAACTTTTACGAGTTAAGTTGTGTGTACAGTTTGCTTATTTTGCTTACTGGGCTGTATCTAACTCTGTTACCCTCTCTAATCCTATACTGGCCAATTCCACGGTAACAGAGTGATGATGAGACTAAGATTTTTCACTTTGGATGTCAAACAAAAATCAATGATTGCCAAGTTAAACAAAACATTTATACTGCAAATTAAACAAAAACACATTTACTTGAAGAACAGCGCAAATGCTAAATTTTGTAAGAATGTGCCATCATTCTGTTACCAAACTTTGCCACTAAGCTAGTGGAAGAAAAGAAAAACACAATAGCACAATTCAAACAGTATATGCTACACTACAGATATACAGGTAACTGCCAAAATAACAGAAACGCAAACATAAAGTGTCTTTATGGGCGTTGGGCCACCACGAGCCAGAACAGCTTCAATGCACCTTGGCATCGATTCTATAAGTCGGGTTCAGTCTAAACAGTCTAAGCAGTGGGGGTTCTGCTAAGCTATACGGAATTGTTTTAATGATGTAGCTATTCATTTGGCCTTACTGCAATTAGCCCATATAAATGCATTGAATAACAGATTCACTTACATGGAACAACAAATAGTCCTCACAAAAAAATCTAAAGGAAGTTTGTCCCGATTTGTCTGAGAGATATAAGAAAGATCAGGATTGGGTTTTTTTTTGTACATGTTTTGTACAACCCCTTATTTTTTGTCTCCATATATACTGTATTTCCATTCATATTTTCAACTGGTATCGGGGTACCTTCTTGTGAGGCCTGTGGCGCAATCGACCGACATGTACGTGTTCGCGAGAGTCTCACCTCTCCACAGAAGGGTCATATTAGTGTGTAGCTCAAACTGTGGCCTCTACAGCTAGAAGTTGGCAGATCGGCTGTACCCGACTTCAGACGAGTCCCAAGACACTTGTGGGGGTCGTAGAGAAAAAACGGAGAACCCCATCGTGTTCGTGGGAGTCTCATCTTTCTTCTTTTTGTGAGAAGACCCATTTTCAGGATATCTCATGGTCTGACAAACACCGCTCCAGCTCTGCCACCTTTCACCACAGATGTCTCATGGTCTGACAAACACCGCTCCAGCTCTGCCACCTTTCACCACAGATGTCTCATGGTCTGACAAACACCGCTCCAGCTCTGCCACCTTTCAGATGCCGAAGTGCGATATAGGTGGGTGCGGTTGATTGAGATGCATCCAATGCAAAAACCATCTCTATCTTAAACTGACAGATTTTTTCTGGGGATTTTTTTTAATGCTCATTTGATTTCCGCAGGGGGGCGGACATCGACCTCAGGGGGTAAAGCTTATTTCCTGAAGTTCTGCTGGGGGACCCCTTGGGAACTGTGTCTGGAACTCTATTGGAGAGATGCAACGCCATTTTTCCATGAGAAACTCATTTGGTGTTTTGTTGATGGTGGTGGAAAACGCTGTCTGAGGCACCGCTCCAGAATCTCTCAGAAGTGTTCAATTGGGTTGAGATCATGCAACTGAAATGGCCAAGGCATATGGTTTACATCGTTTTTATGCTCATCAAACCATTCAGTGACCACTCATTTCCTGTGGATGGGTGCATTGTCATCCTATTGGGGCATAGGCATTGACAGCATTTTTATACATGATAGCACAGCCACAAAGTGAAAATTGGTTAAAGCCTATTGTAAAAATGAATGAAAACAAATATTTGCATTTTGGTCTTAATTTATGGTTAGGGTTAGTCGTAAGGTTAGCAGTGTGATTAAGGTTAGGTTTAAAATCTAAATTTAAGAAGATAAATTGTAGATTTCTGAGAAAAAGCCAATCTATTTAGAGGCTAGTCCTGGGTTTGTATACTACATCATCGCGAGAGGATTCTCTTTGCATTGGACACAAACAAGCCAATGTAGCTGTGCACACACTGATAGGATGGATTTCAATCGCAAAAATCTTTCTTCTGACGCAGGCGTCTTCACCCGTGCATTGCAGGTATTTAGCATTTACATGTGTATATTATTTGAAATTCCATGAATAATTGTTTTTGTCGTGCGTATGCTTTAATTAGGCCTATATTATTCTGAAGCTAAAGGAATTCTAATGAGTCGCCCTTCCCAAATAACGTTGCAAACACCAAACAAAAACTGTCAGGTCAAACATTATTTGTTTAGGTATTTCTCGCAGTTAAATCTGGTTAAGCCCTACTCCATAATTCATGGTTGTTCTCGGCTGCCGAGGTGTGCATGTTTTATTTATTTTTTTATTTTATTTCACCTTTATTTAACCAGGTAGGCTAGTTGAGAACACCTTTATTTAACCAGGTAGGCTAGTTGAGAACACCTTTATTTAACCAGGTAGGCTAGTTGAGAACACCTTTATTTAACCAGGTAGGCTAGTTGAGAACACCTTTATTTAACCAGGTAGGCTAGTTGAGAACACCTTTATTTAACCAGGTAGGCTAGTTGAGAACACCTTTATTTAACCAGGTAGGCTAGTTGAGAACACCTTTATTTAACCAGGTAGGCCAGTTGAGAACACCCTTATTTAACCAGGTAGGCTAGTTGAGAACACCTTTATTTAACCAGGTAGGCTAGTTGAGAACACCTTTATTTAACCAGGTAGGCTAGTTGAGAACACCTTTATTTAACCAGGTAGGCTAGTTGAGAACACCTTTATTTAACCAGGTAGGCTAGTTGAGAACACCTTTATTTAACCAGGTAGGCTAGTTGAGAACACCTTTATTTAACCAGGTAGGCTAGTTGAGAACACCTTTATTTAACCAGGTAGGCTAGTTGAGAACACCTTTATTTAACCAGGTAGGCTAGTTGAGAACACCTTTATTTAACCAGGTAGGCTAGTTGAGAACACCTTTATTTAACCAGGTAGGCTAGTTGAGAACACCTTTATTTAACCAGGTAGGCCAGTTGAGAACACCTTTATTTAACCAGGTAGGACTAGTTGAGAACACCTTTATTTAACCAGGTAGGCTAGTTGAGAACACCTTTATTTAACCAGGTAGGCTAGTTGAGAACACCTTTATTTAACCAGGTAGGCTAGTTGAGAACACCTTTATTTAACCAGGTAGGCTAGTTGAGAACACCTTTATTTAACCAGGTAGGCTAGTTGAGAACACCTTTATTTAACCAGGTAGGCTAGTTGAGAACACCTTTATTTAACCAGGTAGGCTAGTTGAGAACACCTTTATTTAACCAGGTAGGCTAGTTGAGAACACCTTTATTTAACCAGGTAGGCTAGTTGAGAACACCTTTATTTAACCAGGTAGGCTAGTTGAGAACACCTTTATTTAACCAGGTAGGCTAGTTGAGAACACCTTTATTTAACCAGGTAGGCTAGTTGAGAACACCTTTATTTAACCAGGTAGGCTAGTTGAGAACACCTTTATTTAACCAGGTAGGCTAGTTGAGAACACCTTTATTTAACCAGGTAGGCTAGTTGAGAACACCTTTATTTAACCAGGTAGGCTAGTTGAGAACACCTTTTATTTAACCAGGTAGGCTAGTTGAGAACACCTTTATTTAACCAGGTAGGCTAGTTGAGAACACCTTTATTTAACCAGTAGGCCTAGTTGAGAACACCTTTATTTAACCAGGTAGGCTAGTTGAGAAACACCTTTATTTAACCAGGTAGGCTAGTTGAGAACACCTTTATTTAACCAGGTAGGCCAGTTGAGAACACCTTTATTTAACCAGGTAGGCTAGTTGAGAACACCTTTATTTAACCAGGTAGGCTAGTTGAGAACACCTTTATTTAACCAGGTAGGCTAGTTGAGAACACCTTTATTTAACCAGGTAGGCCAGTTGAGAACACCTTTATTTAACCAGGTAGGCTAGTTGAGAACACCTTTATTTAACCAGGTAGGCCAGTTGAGAACACCTTTATTTAACCAGGTAGGCTAGTTGAGAACACCTTTATTTAACCAGGTAGGCTAGTTGAGAACACCTTTATTTAACCAGGTAGGCTAGTTGAGAACACCTTTATTTAACCAGGTAGGCTAGTTGAGAACACCTTTATTTAACCAGGTAGGCTAGTTGAGAACACCTTTATTTAACCAGGTAGGCAAGTTGAGAACACCTTTATTTAACCAGGTAGGCTAGTTGAGAACACCTTTATTTAACCAGGTAGGCTAGTTGAGAACACCTTTATTTAACCAGGTAGGCTAGTTGAGAACACCTTTATTTAACCAGGTAGGCCAGTTGAGAACACCTTTATTTAACCAGGTAGGCTAGTTGAGAACACCTTTATTTAACCAGGTAGGCTAGTTGAGAACACCTTTATTTAACCAGGTAGGCTAGTTGAGAACACCTTTATTTAACCAGGTAGGCAAGTTGAGAACACCTTTATTTAACCAGGTAGGCTAGTTGAGAACACCTTTATTTAACCAGGTAGGCAAGTTGAGAACACCTTTATTTAACCAGGTAGGCTAGTTGAGAACACCTTTATTTAACCAGGTAGGCTAGTTGAGAACACCTTTATTTAACCAGGTAGGCTAGTTGAGAACACCTTTATTTAACCAGGTAGGCTAGTTGAGAACACCTTTATTTAACCAGGTAGGCTAGTTGAGAACACCTTTATTTAACCAGGTAGGCCAGTTGAGAACACCTTTATTTAACCAGGTAGGCTAGTTGAGAACACCTTTATTTAACCAGGTAGGCTAGTTGAGAACACCTTTATTTAACCAGGTAGGCCAGTTGAGAACACCTTTATTTAACCAGGTAGGCCAGTTGAGAACACCTTTATTTAACCAGGTAGGCCAGTTGAGAACACCTTTATTTAACCAGGTAGGCTAGTTGAGAACACCTTTATTTAACCAGGTAGGCCAGTTGAGAACACCTTTATTTAACCAGGTAGGCCAGTTGAGAACACCTTTATTTAACCAGGTAGGCTAGTTGAGAACACCTTTATTTAACCAGGTAGGCTAGTTGAGAACACCTTTATTTAACCAGGTAGGCTAGTTGAGAACACCTTTATTTAACCAGGTATGCTAGTTGAGAACACCTTTATTTAACCAGGTAGGCTAGTTGAGAACACCTTTATTTAACCAGGTAGGCTAGTTGAGAACACCTTTATTTAACCAGGTAGGCTAGTTGAGAACACCTTTATTTAACCAGGTAGGCAAGTTGAGAACACCTTTATTTAACCAGGTAGGCTAGTTGAGAACACCTTTATTTAACCAGGTAGGCTAGTTGAGAACACCTTTATTTAACCAGGTAGGCTAGTTGAGAACACCTTTATTTAACCAGGTAGGCCAGTTGAGAACACCTTTATTTAACCAGGTAGGCTAGTTGAGAACACCTTTATTTAACCAGGTAGGATAGTTGAGAACACCTTTATTTAACCAGGTAGGCTAGTTGAGAACACCTTTATTTAACCAGGTAGGCAAGTTGAGAACACCTTTATTTAACCAGGTAGGCTAGTTGAGAACACCTTTATTTAACCAGGTAGGCAAGTTGAGAACACCTTTATTTAACCAGGTAGGCTAGTTGAGAACACCTTTATTTAACCAGGTAGGCTAGTTGAGAACACCTTTATTTAACCAGGTAGGCTAGTTGAGAACACCTTTATTTAACCAGGTAGGCTAGTTGAGAACACCTTTATTTAACCAGGTAGGCTAGTTGAGAACACCTTTATTTAACCAGGTAGGCCAGTTGAGAACACCTTTATTTAACCAGGTAGGCTAGTTGAGAACACCTTTATTTAACCAGGTAGGCTAGTTGAGAACACCTTTATTTAACCAGGTAGGCCAGTTGAGAACACCTTTATTTAACCAGGTAGGCCAGTTGAGAACACCTTTATTTAACCAGGTAGGCCAGTTGAGAACACCTTTATTTAACCAGGTAGGCTAGTTGAGAACACCTTTATTTAACCAGGTAGGCCAGTTGAGAACACCTTTATTTAACCAGGTAGGCCAGTTGAGAACACCTTTATTTAACCAGGTAGGCTAGTTGAGAACACCTTTATTTAACCAGGTAGGCCAGTTGAGAACACCTTTATTTAACCAGGTAGGCTAGTTGAGAACACCTTTATTTAACCAGGTAGGCTAGTTGAGAACACCTTTATTTAACCAGGTAGGCTAGTTGAGAACACCTTTATTTAACCAGGTATGCTAGTTGAGAACACCTTTATTTAACCAGGTAGGCTAGTTGAGAACACCTTTATTTAACCAGGTAGGCTAGTTGAGAACACCTTTATTTAACCAGGTAGGCCAGTTGAGAACACCTTTATTTAACCAGGTATGCTAGTTGAGAACACCTTTATTTAACCAGGTAGGCTAGTTGAGAACACCTTTATTTAACCAGGTAGGCTAGTTGAGAACAAGTTCTCATTTGCAACTGCGACCTGGCCAAGATAAAGCATAGCAGTGTGAGCATACAACAAAGAGTTACACATGGAGTAAACAATTAACAAGTCAATAACACAGTAGAAAACAAAGGGGGGGTCTATATACAATGTGTGCAAAAGGCATGAGGAGGTAGGCAAATAATTACAATTTTGCAGATTAACACTGGAGTGATAAAAGATCAGATGGTCATGTACAGGTAGAGATATTGGTGTGCAGAAGAGCAGAAAAGTAAATAAATAAAAACAGTATGGGGATGAGGTAGGTGAAAAGGGTGGGCTATTTACCAATAGACTATGTACAGCTGCAGCGATCGGTTAGCTGCTCAGATAGCTGATGTTTGAAGTTGGTGAGGGAGATAAAAGTCTCCAACTTCAGCGATTTTTGCAATTCGTTCCAGTCACAGGCAGCAGAGTACTGGAACGAAAGGCGGCCAAATGAGGTGTTGGCTTTAGGGATGATCAGTGAGATACACCTGCTGGAGCGCGTGCTACGGATGGGTGTTGCCATCGTGACCAGTGAGCTGAGATAAGGCGGAGCTTTACCTAGCATAGACTTGTAGATGACCTGGAGCCAGTGGGTCTGGCGACGAATATGTAGCGAGGGCCAGCCGACTAGAGCATACAAGTCGCAGTGGTGGGTGGTATAAGGTGCTTTAGTGACAAAACGGATGGCACTGTGATAGACTGCATCCAGTTTGCTGAGTAGAGTGTTGGAAGCCATTTTGTAGATGAAATCGCCGAAGTCGAGGATCGGTAGGATAGTCAGTTTTACTAGGGTAAGCTTGGCGGCTTGAGTGAAGGAGGCTTTGTTGCGGAATAGAAAGCCGACTCTTGATTTGATTTTCGATTGGAGATGTTTGATATGAGTCTGGAAGGAGAGTTTGCAGTCTAGCCAGACACCTAGGTACTTATAGACGTCCACATATTCTAGGTCGGAACCATCCAGGGTGGTGATGCTAGTCGGGCATGCAGGTGCAGGCAGCGACCGGTTGAAAAGCATGCATTTGGTTTTACTAGCGTTTAAGAGCAGTTGGAGGCCACGGAAGGAGTGTTGTATGGCATTGAAGCTTGTTTGGAGGTTAGATAGCACAGTGTCCAAAGACGGGCCGAAGGTATATAGAATGGTGTCGTCTGCGTAGAGGTGGATCAGGGAATCGCCCGCAGCAAGAGCAACATCATTGATATACACAGAGAAAAGAGTCGGCCCGAGAATTGAACCCTGTGGCACCCCCATAGAGACTGCCAGAGGACCGGACAGCATGCCCTCCGATTTGACACACTGAACTCTGTCTGCAAAGTAATTGGTGAACCAGGCAAGGCAGTCATCCGAAAAACCGAGGCTACTGAGTCTGCCGATAAGAATATGGTGATTGACAGAGTCGAAAGCCTTGGCAAGGTCGATGAAGACGGCTGCACAGTACTGTCTTTTATCGATGGCGGTTATGATGTCGTTTAATCAAATCAAATCAAATTTATTTATATAGCCCTTCGTACATCAGCTGATATCTCAAAGTGCTGTACAGAAACCCAGCCTAAAACCAGAGTGTGGCTGAGGTGCACCCATGACCGGCTCGGAAACCAGATTGCACAGCGGAGAAGGTACGATGGGATTCGAGATGGTCAGTGACCTGTTTGTTGACTTGGCTTTCGAAGACCTTAGATAGGCAGGGCAGGATGGATATAGGTCTGTAACAGTTTGGGTCCAGGGTGTCTCCCCCTTTGAAGAGGGGGATGACTGCGGCAGCTTTCCAATCCTTGGGGATCTCAGACGAGATGAAAGAGAGGTTGAACAGGCTGGTAATAGGGGTTGCGACAATGGTGGCAGATAGTTTCAGAAATAGAGGGTCCAGATTGTCAAGCCCAGCTGATTTGTACGGGTCCAGGTTTTGCAGCTCTTTCAGAACATCTGCTATCTGGATTTGGGTAAAGGAGAACCTGGAGAGGCTTGGGCGAGGAGCTGCGGGGGGGGCGGAGCTGTTGGCCGAGGTTTAAGTAGCCAGGCGGAAGGCATGGCCAGCCGTTGAGAAATGCTTATTGAAGTTTTCGATAATCATGGATTTATCAGTGGTGACCGTGTTACCTAGCCTCAGTGCAGTGGGCAGCTGGGAGGAGGTGCTCTTGTTCTCCATGGACTTCACAGTGTCCCAGAACTTTTTGGAGTTGGAGCTACAGGATGCAAACTTCTGCCTGAAGAAGCTGGCCTTAGCTTTCCTGACTGACTGCGTGTATTGGTTCCGGACTTCCCTGAACAGTTGCATATCACGGGGACTATTCGATGCTATTGCAGTCCGCCACAGGATGTTTTTGTGCTGGTCGAGGGCAGTCAGGTCTGGGGTGAACCAAGGGCTGTATCTGTTCTTAGTTCTGCATTTTTTGAACGGAGCATGCTTATCTAAAATGGTGAGGAAGTTACTTTTAAAGAATGACCAGGCATCCTCAACTGACGGGATGAGGTCAATGTCCTTCCAGGATACCCGGGCCAGGTCGATTAGAAAGGCCTACTCACAGATGTGACAGTGGCATCCTCTAACCTGTGTTGCCAGGTCAAGCTAACATTTCTAACCCAATGACCACGCAAAACCTACCCACAAGGCCTGAAACTAGCCCCAAAAGTTTGCACATTTATCCAATAGGTGTCTTCATAATGACAATCTAAATACTTATGATATACCAAATGATCTAATCTTAACTATAGAAGTGATTATTGATGTTTATGTGATTTAGCTTATTACAAGTCACATTGGGGCGGCAGGTAGCCTGGTGGTTAGAGCGTTAGACTAGTAACCAGCAGGTGGCCTGGTTGACAATTGACTGCTTTCTGACAAATAAGACAAAGTGAAATAGTCCCATTTATGCAGTACAAAAAAATACTTGTCTGTCTATTTCTCTTGGAACTTTCAGTGTTCTTCTTGAATCGACCGTAGCCTTCTCTTAGCCGCGTTAGCTAGCTGCATTTCCCCTCCTCAATCTTCCAGACTTTCTTGGTTCTCATGTGGTTGTTCATTCATAGCTGTCACGTTCTCCAGCTCTTCCCCCTCATTTTCATTGTCAATAGATTTACGTTTCTTTTTTACAATACATCGATTCATGTCGACCAGACTGCAAAATTAGCAAATAGCAAACTGATATGTGTTGGTCGCTATAGCTGAGCAGTTGCGTTCTATTTCGGCAAACGTTCTATTTTGACCTTTCTGTTCAACAGCAGCGCTATACTGACATCTATCTGCTGTCCAGGGAACAATAAATATATTCAATGAAGTTTTTTTATTTAACCTTCATTTAACTAGGCAAGTCAGTTTAGAACAAATTCTTAGTTACAATGACGGCCTAGGAACAGTGTGTTACTGCCTTGTTCAGGGGCAGAATGACAGATTTTTACCTTGTCAGCTCTGAGATTCGATGTAGCAACCTTTCGGTTACTGGTCCAACATTCTAACCACTAGGCTACCTGCCGCAATTCAGGCCGCAAATTAAGGGCTCGCGGGACGCATGAGGCCTGCAGGCTGCGCAATAAGTACCACCGCTCTACAGAGAGCAGAGGAACAGACAGAGATATAATGAGGGATGAGTTAGATAAACAGGGGGAACGATACTTTACAGACAGATGACTGAAGGAAGTTTGTGTGTGTGTGTGTTCGGCTCACCTGAAAGTGCTGGATTAGGCCAACCAGGAGCCCCACTTCCAGGATGAAGTCATTTCTTGGACTTTAGGGAACACTCAGCATCAGGGTTGCAGCCAGAAACAGGGTTCCAGCCAGTGAGGGCCCAAAGGAGGTGCATGCTGGTGATCCCCATACAAGTTGGTGCTGCTGCCATTCCCCATCACCACATAACATAGACAGAGAGTAAAGGAACTTACAGAGATATAATGAGGGATGAGTTAGAGACAGGGGGAATGAGACCTTACAGCCAAATGTGTGTGTGTGTGTGTGTGTGTGTGTGTGTGTGTGTGTGTGTGTGTGTGTGTGTGTGTGTGTGTGTGTGTGTGTGTGTGTGTGTGTGTGTGTGTGTGTGTGTGTGTGTGTGTGTGTGTGTGTGTGTGTGCAAAAGTTACTCACCTTTCTTTTTTCTTGTTTTTTTGTGTGATTTGAGAGTTTCTTGCTGTGGTATCTTATCACCACCCACAGTTGATTCATGGTTGTGATGTCAGTACTTTCATCAATAATCTATGAGTGACTCATTCTCAATGTCCTTTATTAATTCCTAATGCACTGCGGACCTTATAACTGCATTTATGAACACTGTGCATTTTATTTTGTGGATATTGATTCCTTTATTTGCAATGTCTCCAACAACACATCCCAGGTGATCTACAGTTGCAATGCTGGAGTGGCATGCAATATGCGCAGCCATCTGTAACTGACCATTTAACTGTGTTATTCTCTCTTACAAATGCAGTTCCTGTGTCAACAATGTTCTTGCATTAGAAAATGGAGCAGGATTTCTCTTGTTTCTCCGTGAGAAATGAGAAATAAGATCAGCGTGGTGGGTTCGCATTTCCGATTTGCAATACCTACAGTAAGCTTTTCTGTCATCTCCTTGGATGTTCTTGATCCATTCCATTATACCCTGTTCTCTTTCCCAGTCTTTGGAATATTTTACCTGGCATTCTGACAGTAGAATCGTGTCTAGCCAGTAAACTAGTGTGTCAAATTGGTTCATTCTTCTGTCTTCACCTCTGCAAGTTGCTCTCTCTCCTCTGACTTAAACTTTCTTGCAAATGTTAGCTAGCTAGCTACATACCCAAAGAGCAAGCGCATTTTTCAATTCTCTCTCCCGCTCTGAAACTGTTAGATGTGTATTTCTCCGTTTCTCTCTCTCGCTGTGTTGGCTGTAATGATTGGTAGGATCGGGGGCAGTCAGGATGCAAAGAATTAACATCTCAACAGTACTACATACTGTACATACAGTACTACATACAACCCTCTGTCCCGCCCCTCCCTTACAATAACTGTTTATGAAGCCCCCCCCCCCCACTCAGCAACAGCAGCCTGCCTCACTGCCTGATAGTAAGCAGCAGCAGGTCACAGTAAAATGAATAAATAATACAAAAGAGAAATGCCATGGCAACCACGGTGCAATTTAGAAGTAGCCCAAGAACCCGCAACCAATATATTTTCACCCGCGACATCGTTTTCAAAGGGCAGGAAAACCATGAACATGGCAACCCTGCCTCTATCCGCTTCACCACTGTAGGCTACTGTCAGAGAACCGTAGTTTGAGGGTTGTCTAATTGGTCACTTTTAAAAATAGAATGAAACGCAGCCTAGCGGGATCATTGACAGCTGCATTCAAGGACACAAATAAAAAATGCTTTCTGCTACTAAGATCAGTAAAATGGAGGCTAAACCGACAACGGAGTGAAGAGCAGAAATCTTTACTAGCAAGGTTCCAGCAGGGCGGGAGAATTCTGGGCACAACACCTGCGTTTGGGCTGTCGGGTCAAAGAAGCTTCTCACTTATCGAAGCCTAGACCTGAGCTATCTTCTATCTTGGTTCAGTTCTCCATCCATTCATCCAAAGATGTTTAAGGCAATATGTTACTGTATATGTTTAAGTTCAATATAAAGTTTGGTTCCTTTCAGGGAGAGTTAAGACTCAGCGGTTTGTTGTGAGTTTTAGAGTGTTGTTCAGCAAATGTTCCTCTTAGGTGATGGTTTCTCTTGGAATCGGACGGTAATGGTCAGATTTGTGTTAGGTTTCTCAAGCGGTGAATCATTGAACCTCTAAGGTGGTGGCAACACTTTCCGAAGATCCAATCTCATTTCTGTTCAGTAAATCCTCAAGTGTATAGGGGAACTCACAGAAGGTGGGGCCTAACGGCCGGGCCATGTCATTGGGACTGCCGTGTTGAATGTAAGAATTCAGCAAGGCAATGTTCATATGATATAAACCTGAGATTTGCCCATGATGCCAAAAGGTGTCTTGAACAACCAAAACAATCTCCAGGATGAAATACATAGTCTGCAGAGTATATACATGGAGAGTATATATACATGTACATACAGAGTATATATACATGGAGAGTATATACACATGGAGAGTATATGTACATGGAGAGTATATATACATGTACATACAGAGTATATATACATGGAGAGTATATACATGGAGAGTATATACATATGGAGAGTATATACACATGGAGAGTATATATACATACAGAGTATATATACATGTACATACAGAGTATATATACATGGAGAGTATATACATGGAGAGTATATACATGGAGAGTATATACATGGAGAGTATATACACATACAGAGTATATACATGGAGAGTATATACATGGAGAGTATATACATGGAGAGTATATACACATGGAGAGTATATACATGGAGAGTATATACACATGGAGAGTATATACATGGAGAGTATATATACATGGAGAGTATATATACATGTACATACAGAGTATATACACATGGAGAGTATATATACATGGAGAGTATATACATGGAGAGTATATATACATGGAGAGTATATATACATGTACATACAGAGTATATACACATGTACATACAGAGTATATATACATGGAGAGTATATACATGGAGAGTATATACATGGAGAGTATATATACATGTACATACAGAGTATATATACATGGAGAGTATATACATGGAGAGTATATATACATGTACATACAGAGTATATACACATGTACATACAGAGTATATATACATACAGAGTATATATACATGGCCCTGGTCAAACCCTTACACCTTATGTTACATCCACATTATACTTTTAATAACATGGGGAAAATGTAGGAACATTGGCTTATATTGGTGTTATACCAAGACGTTATGAGTCTGACATTTTGAATACACTGAAGACAACGTGTTTAACATGCCCTTTTTCTCTCTGGGCCATTTTCTTTTTGTTGCTGAGATAAGGGAAGGGTCTACACATCTATCACTCCAGTGTTTAATTGCTAAATTGTAATATTTTGCCACTATGACATATTTATTGCCTTACTTCCCTTATCCTACCTCATTTGCACACACTGTATGCACTTTTTCTCTTGTATTATTGACTGTATGTTTGTTTACTCCATGTGCAACTCTGTGTTGTTGTTTGTGTCGCACTGCTTTGCTTTATCTTGGCCAGGTAGCAGTTGTAAATGACAACTTGTTCTCAAATGGCCTACCTAGTTAAATAAAGGTGAAATTTAACAAAAACAAAGGGGGTCTTCTGTCAATCCCCTGATACGCAGACGACCAGTTCTTATAGCCCTTAGCCGTACCCTTATCCTACTCCTCCTCTGCTCCTCTGGTGATGTAGAGGTTAATCCAGGCCCTGTAGTGCCTAGCTCCACTCCCAATCTTCTTTGCAGGTGCATGGTAACAGTTGAACAAGATGAAGGAAAAAGGAAACCGCACACTGCTCTTGATAGTATCACAGAGATGTAATAATTTAAGGATCGGCCACACGGCCTTCATCAGAGCTTTTGTGATTTTTGCACCCTTATGTAGACCCCACCCATATCCGTTCTACACATCGAAGGGGGTTGGGGGCAAAGGAAAAACAAATAAGTGCTACCAAATATAACAATATGCATTTCATAAATATTACAAAAGTGTATTTATAAGGCGTATTTGTAATGCCCGTGGTGTAGTGGAAGAAGGAGTCAGACGCAGGAGACAGAGAGTTCAGAGTAGGCGATTACTTTATACACCGACCAGGTGAAAACAGACGCCACTCAAAACAAATGCCTCAAAACACAGGGCAACTAAAGAGTATCAAAAAAACACGAACAACTGTGACATACATGCGTGTACAACGAGTACACATGAAACAATCCCGCACACCCAGCAGGTGGACCGGCTGGCTAATAAAGCCCAACAAATAACCTAATTGATAACAGGTGTAACTAATAAACAGACAAGGAGGGGGAGGAAAAATATCAGTGGCAGCTAGTAGGCCGGTGACTACGACCTCCAGGCGCCACCCGAACGGGAGCCACCTTCGGTGGGAGTCGTGACAGTATTGAACACGTCTGTAAAATCTCAATGAGGACATAGTAAATTTTCATTAGTCACTGGGTACATCGTTCGAAAAATGTCAGAATAATCTACAAGAGACACATATTTCATGTTCAAATTCACAACATAACATACATAGGCATTTCATCATAAATCCTTTAGGAAATAATGTCTGGAGGGTGAAAATCCCCAAACATTCTCTTTTACTCAGAGTTAGAGCGTTGGACTAGTAACCGGAAGGTTGCAAGTTCAAACCCCCGATCTGACAAGGTACAAATCTGTCGTTCTGCCCCTGAACAGCCACTTCAGGACTATTCAAAAGACTCTATAGACTTCATAAACAAGATCTCACCAATAACGGGTTTAAAAGAAGAGTGTATTTTGGTCACATTAGATGTCGAGAGTCTATGTACCAGCATTCCCCATGTGGGGGTGCTGACAGCACTAGCACACTATTTGGGAGACAGAGATACTAATGAATATCCACCAACAAACTTCATTCTAGTTGGCTGAATATGTTTTGACGTATAACTATTTCAGGTTTGATGATGAACACTACCTCCAAACGAATGGAACATCGATGGGCTCTACATTCGCTCCGAGCCATGCTAACCTCAATATGGGTCTTTTTGAAGAACGTTTTGTTAATAATGAAAACAAGTATCCATTTTTGAATAAAGTGCTGAAGTGGTATCGATATATTGACGTCATTTTTTGTGCGCAGTCTTGGCACCACTCCTCCCGGCTGGATCACCATTTTAGCCATACAGAGTGCAGGCACAAGTTGAACCGGGCTGTGGGTGAGCACTGGAGATCTGGTGCATACCACTCGCAACTCTCCCTTAGGCTCCATAACCACATTCGCCTGGCACGGGCGGAGTGCAGGCATAGGACGCACTGCACCCTCCCAGAGCCTCGGAGACACAGCACGCAGAGCCGGCGCAGGATACCCTGGGCCGAAACAGCGTACCGGAGACCAAACACGCTGGGCTGGCACAACACGCCCTGGCTGGATAACCACTCTCGCTTGGCACTTGCGGGACGCTGGCTACCTCCTCATATCACCGCCGCTCAGCGCTCGCTGCCTCCAGTTCTTCCTTGGGGCTGCAATATTCCCCAGCCTGTGCCCAGGGTCCCTTACCGTCTAAAATTTCCTCCCATGTCCATGAGTCCAGAGTCCACCCAGTCCACCCAAACTCACGCCCTGACCAAACTAACACAAAGACATAATAAAGGAACTAAGGTCAGAACGTGACAATCAAGAGCAGTGTGCGGTTTCCTTTGTCTTTCATGCATGTTAACATTAGAAGCCTCCTCCCTAAGTGTTTTATTCACTGCTTTAGCACACTCTGCCAACCCGGATGACCTAGTCATGTCTGAATCCTGGCTTAGGAAGGCCACCAAAAATCTAGAAATTTCCATCCCTAACTATAACATTTTCCAACAAGATAGAACTACCAAAGGGGGCGGCGTTGCAATCTACTGCAGAGATAGCCTGCAGAGTTCTGTCCTACTATCCATTGCCCAAACAATTTGAGCTTCTACTTTTAAAAATCCACCTTTCCAGAAACAATTCTCTCACCGTTGCCGCTTGCTATAGACCACCTTCTGACCCCAGCTGTGCCCTCGACACCATATGTGAATTGATTGCCCCCCATCTATCTTCAGAGCTCGTGCTGTTAGGTGACCTAAACGGGACATGGTTAACATCCCGGGTGAGCTAGCGAACAGATTGCTGATTTGCTGTACAGCTTTAGGATCGGGTGCAGCTCAAAAGTAAAATTGTAGGGAGAGAGAATTTCTATTAAAAAAGAGTATTAACAGTTTACTTTGCAAGCTCACCACCAATGGGGCATCAAGCAACAATTACTAGCATAGGCTGACTGGGATTTTGGTAGGCCTATATCACAATTTCTTGAAATGTATTTATGAAAATTGCATTTGAAATGTGTTGTTAAAATATGTTGTAGACAAAATAATTTAAAGGGTTTACTGGTAGCCTCAATAAATAGAAAAATATTTGTAGTTGACTTGAACCTTAACTTGACTTGCAGGACTTGACTTGACTCGAGACTCAACCCATTCTACTTGTGACTCAACTTGAGACTTGGACCTTGTGCCTGGTTTGTGATTAGAATAATAACGACTTGGTCCCACCTTTGAGTGCCAGTAACAGCCCCTAGCTAAATGGCAATGCAAAACAATTTCTGCGATTCTTGACAATTATTATTATTTTTTGTTTTTCTGATTAATTTTCTGTGAAGAAATCTGGATAGATTCCTGCCATCCTCTCCTTTTCATTCCCATACTGTGCCATTGTTTTGTAGATTCTTCTGTAGTGCATTGATCTTTAATCAATGATTACCTTTCAATTTCCAACAACAAGATATTATAAAATTCTAGATAAGAACAGTCAAGTTCAGTCAACTTGTATAATTATCTTTCATAATCAATTATATATGGTATGTAGAGAAGATGTTTTGGGTTATGGTTTTAAAACTCATCGCTTTGAAAATGGAAGAGACGTTCAGGTCATTTCATTGCACCTGAAGGACTTTTCACAGGTGAGGACTTTGGCCCCAAGTTGCCTAGTAAGTAGTTAGAGCGTTGGGCTAGTAACCGCAAGGTTGCTAGATTGAATCCCTGAGCTGACAAGGTAAAAATCTGTCATTCTGCTCCTGAACAAGGCAGTTAACCCACTGTTCCTAAGCTGTCATTGTAAATAAGAATTTGTTCTTAACTGACTTGCCAAGTTAAATGAAAATATGTAATTAATGAATGCCTCTGAAAGGGCATAGGTAAAGGCTTAAGAATACAGGTGATTAATATAGGCTATTTTGATACCTACTTTATTGTGTGGTTTTTCTTTTTGGGGGGTACATCATTATACTTTCTCACTTGTGCCTATTTGTGCCTTGAAACGTGTATTTTCTAGCATATTTATTTATTTGGCACAAATTAGCACAAATGATTATTAGCCTATAGGCCTATTGCTAATTGCTGTTCGGTTCTGAACGATCTATGTTTACACAGGTTCGCATATAGAGGAGTTCTATGATAAGTTAGACAAGAATATCCCATCCAGGACCACCAATGGAGAGCTGCTGGGACAGTATATGCTGGACACTGCTAAGGATTTTGGCCCAGGGACCCCATATGGGAGGTGGAACTGGTGGATGTGACTTTTGCTTGTGTCGTTCTGTCACAGCTGTCAAACATGCATTTACAAACAAAAGGGGGCCATAAGACTATTGTGCTATTTGTTCTGCAACACCCTCTTGGTTTTGCAAGTCAGTATTCCTGAACCATAGTAATAATTGAAATCTACAGGATGTATTGATTAGGGCTGGCACAATTACTGTATTACCGTGTAACCAATGGTTATGGGGGAAGACTGCTATGAAAATAAAATAATCATCATAACAGTAAAATAAAAGAAATGCTTTTCAAATCAAATCAAATTGTATTTGTCACATACGGCGAATACATCTTACAGTTCAATTCTTACTGACAAGATTTTTTGGATAAAAAGAAATGGAATAGAGGCAGAATCCTGATTCAGTGTGCTTTCCAACAGACACTGGGAGACAAATTCATCCTTCAGTAGGACAATAGCTTAAAACACAAGGTCAAATATACATTGGAGTTGGTTATCAAGACAACGTTGAATGTTCCTGAGTGAACTAGTTACAGTTTTGACTTAAATTGTCTTGAAAATCTATGGCAAGACTTGAAAATGCTTGTTAAGCAAAGATCAACAACCAACTTGACAGAGCTTGAAGAAGAAAAAAAAAAGTGCAAATATTATACAATCCTAGTGTGCAAAGCTCGTAGACTTACCCAGAAAGACAACTGTAAGTAATCATTACCAAATGTGATTCTAACACGCATTGGGGGCACACTGGGAGTGTGGAGACCTGAGCTAACTCCCTGTGCTTACCGTGGCGGTGTCGTACTGGTCAGGCACCGTGTTATGCGTTCTTAGCCCGGTGCGTTACATCCTTAGTTCGAGACCTCCAATGCGCCTCCACGGCCCGGTCTATCCTGTGCCTCCTCCGAGGACAAGGCTGTCTCTCCGTCTCCTCCCTCTAGGTTCTCCCTCCTGTCCGGAGCTGCCAGAGCCGCCCATCTGTCCGGAGCTGCCCGTCAGTTAGGAGCTGCCGGAGCCGCCGTCAGTCAGGAGCTGCCAGAACCACCCGTCAGTCAGGAGCTGCCGGAGTCACCCTTCACTCCAGAGCTGCCGGTGTCTCCCGCCGGTCCGGCGCTGCCGGAGTCTCCCGTCTATTCGGGGCCCGCTGCAAGGGTCCCCAGTTTAGGGTCGGCGGCAAGGGTCGGCGCTCCAAAGGCGCCACCTAAGTGGGCCAAGACTAAGGTGGAGTGGGGTCCACATCCCGCGCCAAAGCCGCCACTGCGGACAGATGCCCACCCAGACTCTCCCCTATGGGTTTAGGTTTTCCGGCCGGAGGCCACACCTTTGGGGGGGGGGGGGGAGTACTGTCACGTCCTGACCTTGGTTCCTTTTTTATGTCTCTATTTTAGTTTGGTCAGGGCAAGAGTTGGGGTGGGCATTCTATGTTTTGTTCTGTGTGTTATATTTCTAGGTGTTTTGCCTGGTATGGTTCCCAATCAGAGGCAGCTGTCAATCGTTGTCTCTGATTGAGAACCATACTTAGGCAGCCTGTTTTCCCATTATTGGCTGTGGGTAGTTGTTTTCTGTTTTGTGTATTGCACCTTGCAGAACTGTTCGTTTGTCGTTTAGTTGTTTTTTTGTACAAGTATTCGTATTGATTAAAGGATATTATGAATACTTACCACGCTGCACCTTGGTCTTCTTCTTCCGCCACAGACAGCCATTACACAATGCTGATTTTAAGACAGTTACAGAGTTTAACGGCTGTTATGGGAGATAACTGAGGAAGGATCCCCAACATTGTAGTTGCTCCACAATACTAGCCTAAATGATAGAGTGAAAAGAAGGAAACCCGTACAGAATAAAACAATATTCCAAAATTTGCATCCTGTTTGCAATAAGGCACTAAAGTTAAACTGCAAAAGAATGCTCAAAGAAATGAACTTTGTCTTGAATACAATGTTATATTGGGCTCAAATCCAACACAACACATCACTGAGTACCACTCTTAATAATTTCAAGCATTGTGGCGGCTACATCATGTTATGGGTATTGTTGGGTTCTGAAAATATGATGTCACTGAGGGAGAGAGGGGAATGTATAACGTTCACATTCTGTCCGGATATGTTGTTAGCCATCAGGGATCCTATGGGAGGAGAAGAGACACAGTCTGGCTGTGAGTTGGGGAGGAGTGAGCACTTTGGGGCAGAGGTCAGGTTAGATGAAGTGACACAGTCTGGCTGTGAGCTGGAGAGGAGTGAGCACTTTGGGGCAGAGGTCAGGTCAGATGAAGTGAGGAAGAACAGATATCACTAATATTCTGGTTAGCAACAGACATGTATTGGCTGTTCAGACGTAAGGAGAGGCTCAGCATAGGAGAAAGGGTTTAAATGTGAATATGTTTTTTTGTCTTATGCAGCTGTATGACCCAATGTGTTAGGCGGAGCGACACAGGGGAACCCAAGAGCAGACTCAGACGAGGAAACAGGGATGAATGAACCACTATATTTATTGTAGCACAGGGAGCTATGGAGTGCAGATCCGGGGAAGCTCCGATGAGTTGTAGAAAACCAGATGTGGAGACTGAGGTTAGAGTGAACTGGGTAAAACCAGGTAAACAGGTCCGGAGGGGATCCAAGGCAGTGGTGGTGAGCTAAATCCAGAACAACTTTTGTTATTGACCAAATACTTATTTTCCACCATAATTTGCAAATAAATTCATTAAATATCCTACAATGTGATTTTCTGGATTTTTTTCTCCTTTTGTCTGTCATGTTGAAGTGTACCTAAGATGAAAATTACAGGCCTCTCTCATCTTTTTAAGTGGGAGAACTTGCACAATTGGTGGCTGACTAAATACTTTTTTGCCCCACTGTATATTCCCTTGCTTTTTGGGGGAACACTTGGAATACCTGAAAAAAGAAAAACATGTTGTTGTTTGTTGATGTTGCCATTCTGCTTGGAATTTCAAGTTTCCAACCACAGTAAATAATTTTGCCCCAAAGGCCTAGAGCCTTTCCTCAATGAGGATGTAATCTCAACGTCATCTCACTCATGTTAGTACATTTTCACAATACTACACATACACGCATAGCTTTTGAATCGTTACAATACAGACTGATGGAAAAACCCCTTTGGCTGAGGGGGGAGATTGTTTATTTGCATCTATTATGATAAATTGTCTCACACTTGAACAAAAAGATGTGCCCTCTTAACGGATCTACAGTATATTGAAATTCCATTTCCCTTTTGTCAAATTTTTGTTGTTGTTGCGCAGAATAGAATGCATTCTGTTACAATGGTGCCGCCACCTGGTTGATCCACACTAAGGCTCTGGCGGCTGCTTGGGTTCAAAGGAATAGGAGGATGTCAAAGAGGGGGTTAATGTAATGAAGGTGAAACCATAGCATGTTGGCTGAAGTACATCGGTAATATCACAACTTTTAAGCCAACTGTCACTCACAGCATGTGCTGTTGTGAAGAAGGTTTCGAGTCTGGCATTCCCTATTAAACTAATCATTATGATGCTCCTGACATTTTGATGGAGTTAAGAATGAAGTTCAGGAGACTTGAACGCAACTCTTTCAACTAGCTGCCTTGAAGTGCAGCTCCTCTAGCAACTCATTGAGCACCTCGCTCTCCTTATTCACCTCTGCCACACTACTTAAACCTGACCAAACTAACATTCCTCCTCTGAATGTCGCATTGCACGACACTGTGCGTTACTAGCCTTATCAAGTTTTGCATCGCTCCACCCTCTATCTAGTATCTCTAAGGTTCTTCCATGTATCACTAGCTATCATTGATGGTGATGATGTCAACCCGTGACTCCAAGCCCAAACGCTACAGAGTCCACTGACTGAATCCTTAATCTATAGCCCGTGACTTAATCTTGTCCATTCTCTTTCTCCTCCTGAATGCCTTCACATCCATTCCATTATCGCAAATATTCGAAACCTATTTTATTGTCTGGTCCTTACGTTGTGAAAACTGTCAAAATATCAAACAGTGTTATGTCTAAAATGATTCATGAAACTAAGAGAAAGTTGTCTGTAGCGACTTACACACTGGGCAAAAACTGGTTGAATCAACGTTGTTTCCAATTAATTTCAACCCCCCAAAATCTATGTATTGATGTTGAATCAATGTGGAAAACTAATTGGATTTGCAAAAAGTAAGGCATTTTGTGCTTATGTCACCCAACTTTTAACCTAAATCGAGTGAAATGTTGATTCCCCGTTGCATTCACAACTCAGCCAAATTTTTATCAAAACTAATTATCCGGCACACCTGTCACCATCGTCTCGCGCACCTGCCACTCATGACACTCACCTGGACTCCATCAGCTCCTTGATTATCATCTCTATATCTGTCACTCCCCTTGGTTCTTGCCTCAGGTGTTTTTGGTCCGTTGTTTGTGTTTCATGTTTATTTCATTTATTAAAAACACTCACTCCATGACCTTGCTTCCGGACTCTCAAGGCACTCGTTACACAGGTCAGGATTCACCCTTAGGCTTCCATGCACAGGGATAGTTTAGTTAGTCCATATAAAACTTTGATTTCGTAACACACAGTATATTTAAAGGGATACATCACCCCAATTACAAAAATACATATTGGTTTCCTTACCCTATAAGCAGTCCAAGGTAAGACTGCTTACAGCCAGTGGGTTTTCTATGGAAGTAATCTGTTAACAGGTGATGGACAACAGAGAACGCACAGTATATCAATCTTTTAGGTATGCAACAATAGTTGACTGGAATGAAACTTAATGGACCAAAGAGGAAAATGAATACCCGTGCATTTTCATACATCTTCATATGTCTCTGTGTAGCTGTAGCCTACAGGTCAAATCCTACATTGACCCTTGCACAAAATATGCATTTAAGAGTTAGGCAAAAGTTTGAGATGTGCATGTATCTCTAGTTATGATTTGAATACACTCCACACTCTACAAAGCCATAATACAGTATTTAAAATTGAACAACAATACAATGAATCTTGATAAAGAAGGGACACACTATGAAATCAATGTATTAATAAATTAATTATAACATTTAGCTTTGTCATATGGAAAGACCTTACAAACTAATACCTGCATGTTACAGGTGTATTGTCTCCCTAAACCCACAAGGATTTCAAACTAATACCTGCATGTTACAGGTGTATTGTCTCCCTAAACCCACAAGGATTTCAAACTAATACCTGCATGTTACAGGTGTATTGTCTCCCTATGATGATAATGGTGATAATCTTTGTAGTTCTTGGAGTATCTTAGGACTGTCAGGCTAAGAAATTGGACATCTCTAGATACCTCGTCCTTATCCGGCATTCTAAAGTTGATCCCCACGTAGACAAAGTATTGGCCTTCCCGAGGAACAACCAGAGAGTGCGTCTTCTCGTCATAGGAAAAATCCTGCATGTGCACCAAGCCGATTTCCTGGTGTTCCCATTGGATGTAGTCTGCAGGCACTGAGTTGCTGCAGTTTGTTGATGCTGGAGGTAGGAGAAGATGGAGAGGGTCAGAGAAAATATAAATATATACACACTTAATATTTAAAAAACACAACCTTCCTGACAGAGTCTCTCACACAATATTACCACAGACATACACTAGGCACACCATAGTAGCAAACTCAGTAGGAAGTTAGATTAGGCAAGTGAAGAACAGTGAAATCCAAAAAGCATGTGGTTTCTGCAAGATGAGGGCATCATTCTCTTCCTGAGAATAAAATTATATAAAAAGAAAAAGAAGAACTGGTATTAACCATCAATAAATACATTGTAGCTAAGTAGCAAATACCTACAGTACATGCAAACCAAATGAAATTAACCTACTTGTCAGGTGAGCGTTTGGCTTCTTCAGATTCTGTCCTTGACGATCTGGTAGAAAAAACGAAAAAGAAAATCATCAGTGCATGTTTGTGTTGAATTTATTATGGATTTATTATGGATAAATGAATAAACAATATCCCCATTTTAAATAGAATTGTGTCTAGGTAAACTTATACTCTGTATGTTTAATAGACAATATGAGTTCATAAGAAGAAATTGTGACAGGAGAAAGGAGTAATAAAACCATTCCAACTGGGCAGGAACAAGTGGGTTGTGGACTGTGTAAACACATAAGGTCGTTAGCCTATGGTTGACCCAACCTGAAACTTAGCTCTGGGGTTTTTAGATTAGGCAGTGAGTGCATTCCTAGGGTTTCTGTTAAATAAAACTGTCAGTTCAGTGGTGATCAATAATGTTGAGGGGTCAAAAGTTATCTGGGAGTGTGTTAGTAAGTTAGAATGAACTTTTCACCTTACTTTGTCCTGTCGAGAGGGGGGGGGGGTTCGGTTAAGACAGTGAAATGACGTCATGATCTGTATTTACACTGATGCATGTGTTTGAGAGGTAGCGCGCTCCGAGAATAAATTATATTACCTATTATTTAAAGACTGGTGCCCAATTTTTCAGTTTTTGATTTGTTAAATAAGTTTGAAATATCCAATAAATGTCGTTCCACTTCATGATTGTGTCCCACTTGTTGTTGATTCTTCACAAAAAAATACAGTTTTATATCTTTATGTTTGAAGCCTGAAATGTGGCAAAAGGTCGCAAAGTTCAAGGGGGCCGAATACTTTCGCAAGGCACTGTATATATATACTGTATTCTATCCTATTTTACTGTATCTTAGTCTATGCCGCTCTGACATTGCTCACCCAAATATTTATATATTCTTAATTCCATTCCTTTACCTGCACAAGCATTTCACTACACCCACAATACATAAGATTGTGAATAGGTATATAAAAATAGCCTGTGTGCCATTCAGGTGCATCACACCAACCTACGAGTCCCGTGAAGTAAGGCAATGCCATTGTGACTAACCTAAATGTCCCTGTCAGCAGAATGTCATACCTATTTTGCATTAAATCCTAATATGCTGCCTATTGCTACATAATACATGATTTTTTCGTGTTATTCAACAAATTGTTGAGCAGACAAAATGTCCTCATGGTAACAAAGTCATCATCATACCCTGAAAGTGGAAGTTAGGATTTGCCCCATAGTCAGTTCCTGCTTTGCACGGATGATGACCACCACCACTATTATATGTCTATTTAAAGTTATTTTATGTATTTTTAAAGCTGTTGATGCTTGTCCAACTAGGACCAGGTGAATAGATTTTGCAAAATGGTTTAAATGCTGATAAAACATAAATTACACTATACTAAATTTACTATTACCAAATCTCTGATTAAAACACTGAAACACCCTGTTTTGCAATTCAGGTTTATGTGGTCTTAAAATCACCCTCCACAGGCTAGAATCATCATGTTGTCTGGAGGTCAGCAATTCTCTGTCATGAGGAACCTGATCTTTTGATTGCAACAGAAACTAGAGAATGTATTTACAGGAGCATTCCCACTATGCCAGAATATAATAGTTTGTACCAGGAGAAGGTCAAGTGAGGACAAACGTAATGGGTTCCAATAGACTGAGCTTTGACAAACTTAATGGGTTCCAATAGACTGAGCTTTGACAAATTGCTTCTAAAAGTAGGCTACTTATTACTATTATCGCAATTATTTCCAAGGACATTGTTATAGTGTGGACACTTTATAAACAATTAATACTGAATCTGTAATACATACTACCTGCAGTATAGTATAGTATTACGATTGTAGTGATCCTCGCTATATGAGCCACGTAACAATTCCTATGTGGGTTTACCCTATTGGCCCGATGCGTAGGGTGTTTGCTTTCACACCGAAGACCCGGGATTCGCAGCCCTGCAGTTCGTTACCTTGGTGTCAGAAGTGGGATGGCGGCTGTGAGGCCATCAGAACGCAGAGCCTGGACGTGTGAAGTAAGTCAAAACATGGGGATATGCCTTCCCGTTCTGAGGGGCAGTGTAGCGACCCTCGCTATATGAGCCACAATAAATTTCCCATAAAGTGGGTTAACGCTATTGGAGCGATGCGTAGGGAAACCAGGGTCACGCCGGAGACTAGGGTTTGCTTCCCTGGCTCGCCGTTCACTACATTACAGATGTCAGTTCTTAATCTGACCCATTTCGCCGCAGGAGGAGCAATATGAATAAATTTAATATTTAGAATCGCCGTCAGGGGGAAGCTGGAAGCGGTGTTTGTAGGCTATATCACATAGACTGCAGGTCCACTGGGCATCAGCTCAAGTAGCCTAGTGTAGGCTACATGACTACGGGGCATATTTTATCAGATCATTTGTTTTATTATATATTCAAGGCAACAAATAGGCCAAATCAATTGTTGGTTGCTGCACACCATGGAACGATGGGAGAGAGGGGGTTTTCCCACACCCCCATCAACTTTGACATGTTTATGTGGACATTAGGAAGACTATTTGGAATTTCCTTCTGCTTTGTCGTGACCACTCTTTCCTGTGGATTTCTGAACATAACACGACAAACAAACGTCGGTATAAACAAACAAACTTTTGGGTATAAAAATAATCTTTATGGAACAAAAGGAACATTTACTGTGTAACGGGGAGTCTCGTGAGTGAAAACATCTGAAGATCATCAAAGGTAAACGGTTCATTTGATTGCTTTTCTGATTTTTGTGACCAAGCTTCCTGATGCTAAGTGTACATAATGCTATGCTAGGCTATCGATAAACTTACACAAATGCTTGGATTGCTTTCGCTGTAAAGTATCATTTCAAAATCTGAGACGACAGGTGGATTAACAAAAGGCTAAACTGTGTTTTCCTATATTGCACTTGTGATTTCATGAATATGAATATTTTCTAGTAATATTATTTGACTGTTGCGTTGTTATTCAGCGTTGCGGATGACAATTATCCCGGTTCCGGGAGGGGTGGTTCAAAGAGGTTTTAAGAGGGCTACTTTTACTGGAGATAATTACAATCTATGTGATGCCGGGCATACACTACATAATTTCGCCACGAATTTGCCAGGTTTTTGCTGTCCCAGACATATTTTCACGATCGGGTAAGAATCCTATGAAATGGTGCCACGTTAGCATGCTAGTCAGAACTAGGAAACTCTGAAATGTTTGACTTGCTGATTCGTTGAACCCGGCATGTGAATAACTACAATCAGTAGTTATCCAACTAGCAGTAGTACAATCCAACTAGCAGGTGAACATGGCTGTAATTGTAAATAAGAATTTGTTCTTAACTGACTTGCCTAGTTCAATCAAGGTACAAAAATGGATAAAGAGGCAGTACGTGTTAATTGTACGGGTGCCGTTGGGCTGGGGATCAGAAGTGTCCAGTGCGAGAAAGGCAGGTTGAGGTTATCAGGGTTAGAGTAGTGCAGAGGGTGTTGTATGCTGAGGAAGTGAATAAAGTGGAGGAAGATGGGTCAAGGCGGAGGGATACTGAGAGGATTTGTGTGAGTAGTAGATCTGTGCCAGTGTAAACAGTATAACTTTAGCCCATCCGCTCACCCATACCGGGGCTCGAACCAGGGACCCTCTGCACACATCAACAACTGACACCCACGAAGCATCGCTACCCATCGCTCCGCAAAATTTTCAGTGTCAGCATTGAAAATATGAACCAGAAATACAAACCGACAAATCCGACATACAGACCAGCATACTGAGAGTCCGGTTAATCACTACTCTGAATATTTTTTTTGTCTCAGATTACCTCCCACATAAGGACAAATTCAGAGGATAACAGGTCAAATACATTCAAATGAAGTTTATTCAACAGCCTGAGTGAGCCTACATGTTAGAGACAAGAGAGGCGTCTTCCAGTCTTCCATTCTCGGCTATAGCTGATCAAGGCTTGTTCATGTACACAGAACAAAAATATGAACTCAGCATGTGTGGTGTTGGTCCCATGTTTCATGAGCTGAAACGGAAGATCCCAGAAATGTTCCATATTGTAATGAAACAACAGGGAGCTGGTCTCGAACCCTCGACCTTCGAGCCAGAAGGTCCGGCGCGCTATCGACTGTGCCGCATGCTCATGTCGATTTCTGCGCTTATAAACCCAGGGTCGTTACAATATGCACAAAAATCTTATTCTCTTTAATTTTGCGCATACATTTATTTACATCCCTGTTAATGAGCATTTCTCCTTTGCCAAGATAATCCATTCACCTGACAGTTGTGGCATATGAAGAAGCTGATTAAAGAGCATGATCATTACGCAGGTACACCTTGTTGGGACAATAAAAGGCCACTAAAATGTGCAGTTTAGTCACACGACACAATGCCACAGATGTCTCAAGTTTTGAGGGAGCGTTGTGAGGGAGAGAATTTAATGTTAATTTCTCTACCATAAGACACCTCCAACATCGTTTGAGAGAATTTGGCAGAACGTCCAACTGGGCTCACAACCGTAGACTACGTGTATAGTGTCATGTGGGCGAGCAATTTTCTGATGTCAACGTTGTGCACAGTGTGCCCCATGGTGTTGGTGGAGTTATGTATGAGCAGGCATAAAGGGAATAAGCTACCGACAATGAACACAATTGCATTTGATCAATTATTTGAACGCACAGAAATACCGTGACGAGATCCCGAGGCCCATTGTGCCATTCATCCGCGGCCATCACTTCATATTTCAGCATGATAATACATGGCCCGCAAAGATCTGTACACAATTCCTGGAAGCTGAAAATGCCCTGCATTCTCACCAGACATGTCACCCATTGAGCCTGTTTGGGATGCTCCGGATCGAGGCGTACGACATTATGTTCCAGTTCCCGCCAATATCCAGCAACTTCGCACAGCCATTGCACAGCCATGCAAAAGAGATGTGTCGCGCTGCATGGAGATGTGTCACCACTGACTGGCTTTCTGATCCACGCCCTTGCCTTTTTTCTTTAAGGTAAAGTATGCAATACCTGTCATAAATTTGGACACGCCTACATGAAGGTCCAGATTAACTGTCTTAAAGCATTGATGGACTGCTGTTTCTCTTTGCTTATTTGAGCTGTTCTTGCCAGAATATGGACTTGGTATTTTACCAAATTGGGTTATCTTCTCTATACCACCCCTACCCTGTCACAACACAAATGATTGGCTCAAACGCATTATTCATGAATTCCACAAATTAACTTTTAACAACGCACACCTGTTAATTGAAATGTATTCCAGGTGACTACCTCGTGAAGCTGGTTGAGAGAATGCCAAGCGTGTGCAAAGCTGTCATCAAGGCAAAGGTTGGCTACTTTGAAGAATCTCAAATATAAAATACATTTACACTTTTTTGGTTACTACATGATTACATATGTGTTATTTCATAGTTTTGATGTCTTCACATCAAAATGGTGCTGACAGAGAGGGCTACCTCACTTTCAGTCCTTAGGAAACGTTGCAGTATTTATTTTTTATGTGTAATTTTAGGTGTAACATTGTTATCCTAGAAAATCTTAAGTGTTATTACATACAGCCGTGAAAAACTATTGGATATCAGAGCGGCATCAACTTACCAGCACTATGACCGGGAATATGACTTTCCCGAAGCGGACCCTTTCTTTGCACTACCCAGGGCATTTGAACTGATCCCAGAGGCCGGGGGGTCGGAGTGGTCTTCTAGTCGAGTTAGGAGGCACGCATACCACCTACCGCTTTCGAGGATATATATCTACAATGTATAAAATAATAAAATAAAGAAATGAGTCCAAAATGTTGAGTGGTATTGTATACACAAAAGTATGTGGACACCCCTTCAAATGAGTGGATTCGGCTATTTCAGCCACACCCTTTGCTGACATGTGTATAAAATGACGCACACAGCCATGCAATCTCCATAGACAAACATTGGCAGTAGTATGGCCATACTGAAGAGCTCAGTGACTTTTAACGTGGCACCTTTCCAACAGGTCACTTTGTCAAATTTCTGCCCTGCTAGAGCTGCTCCGTTCAACTATAAGTGCTGTTATTGTTACGTGGAAACGTCTAGGAGCAACGACAGCTCAGCCTCGAAGTGGTAGGCCACACAAGCTCACAGAACGGGACCGTCGAGTGCTGAAGCGCATGGTGGGTAAAAATGGTCTGTCCTCTGTTGCAACACCGAGTTCCAAACTGCTTCTGGAAGCAACGCCAGCACAACAACATTTTGTTGAAAGCTTCATGAAATTTGGTTACTGGCCCAACGCTCTAACCACTAGGCTACCTGCCGGCTTCTGGGTTAAGCAAGCAGTGTGCCAAGTAGCAGTGCGGCTTGGCTCTTGACCTCAAAACAATTGGAAACTCGGAACTTGGCTTCAGTGAGTTCAAAACAACTGGGAACTTAGATAAAACTACCTCCAAATGGGAGTAACTATTAATATAGTGATTTTGTCAGACAGCATAGGCAGCAGCTCTACGGAAATGAAATGATGACTTGGAATGAAATAACAAAGTCATCAAATAAAACAAAAGTGTAATATACACAACTACACAATATTTCAGTTGTGTATATTAATGATGGTTAATAAGTGATAAGCAGTAACGGACAGTCCCTACCATCATGCAGCGACCAAAACAGTAATTTGCGACCGTTTGACTTGGCAGTGCGACAAACATTGGTCACAAGGGTGGCAGTGAATCTTTTTTCACCTGGTCACGTTCGTTTTTGGCTCACAATTTGCTTTTAGATTTTTTTATTATTATGATTTATTCCAACAGTGATTACTGTGCAATTGACCAAAAATAAACAACTTCCTGAAGAGGAAACAATGGCACAGAAATGCCCCTGTCTCTCTGTGTGCAGGGCCTATAGGTCTACTATTTTGTGTAGATGTTAGTGATGCTATTGATAGTCTAACCATCTTCGGGTGGATGGAAATGCAATTAAAAAGTAACTACAAAGTAGCCTATGCCTGCCTGGCATAATCATGATTATCTGCATCAATCCAGTGACCATTTGTTTTTGAAAACTGAAATAAATTTAAAAAATCATTCAAAATAGGCTACTACACCAGAAAGCATGATTTGGCCACCGAAGATCCTTAGCTTCTTAAAGAAAAATAAGCTGTAGATGGTTTTAAATCACATTGTCTAGTCAGAAGGGCCTGCAATTTGGGCAGTGTGCGGGCAAAAAAAAAAAACACATACTGTAGATCAGTGTTTCCCAACCAGGGGTACCCTGGGGGTACTTGAGAAGACTCATGAGACCATAGGTAAAATGCACATGGGGGGAGTACTTCAAGGGAACTCGGGGCAGAGCAAAATGTATTTGGTGGTACAGTAACCAAAAAGGTTGGGAACCACTGCTGTAGATTGTTGAGTTGCGACTGTCTATGAAACGTTGAGGTCAAGCCAGGCACATCGCAACATTTCATCATAGTTTTGAACGCAAAGGGCTATTGCTGTAAATATAAGACAATGGAGACACTCCAGTGTAGCTTGTGTAAAGTGTTTTTATATACATATATTTTTGTACCCCTTTTTCATGGTATCAGTCTTGTCCCATCACTGCAACTCCCGTACAGACTCAGGAGAGGCGAAGGTCAAGAGCAGTGCGTCCTCCAAAACACAACCCAGCCTGCTTCTTGACACAATGACCGCTTAACCCGGAAGCTAGCCGCACCAATGTGGTCAGAGGGAACCCCATACACCTGGCGACCATGTCAGTGTGCATGCGCCCGGCCCACCATAGGAGTTGCAAGAGTGGGATGAGGCAAGGACATCCGACCGGCCAAACCCACCCCCAACCCAGACGATGCAGGGCCAATTGTGCCCCACCCCATGGGTCTCCCGGTAGCGGCCGGCTGCAACAGAGCCTGGACTCGAACCAGGATGTCTTGTGGCACTGTGATACAGTGTCTTAGAGCACTGCGCCACTTTGGAGGTGAATTTGTTGGCTGTTTTTGTTTGAAATATCTAGCATAATATCTAATATCTACACTAGCAAGTAAGATCAGTGCATTAGGCTACATCACATTAGTACAGTTGGCTAACAACTTAAAGTAACAGTAGCTAGCTGTGGGTTTTGACAGGTTATCTAAATAGTTTGTCACATCGTAATCAAAATATTCTGTCAGCCCCAATATTTCTATATTTGGCTAAAATCATAGTGTGATTTCATAGTAGGCCTATGTTTTGTCACACCCAGCTAGCTAACGTTAGATACCTTTAAATTACTTAACAAACGTTACTGTGTCTAGCTAGCAAGCAGTTGATATTGAATAAACATGCACTTGATTGTGTGTGTGTTCTAATGTGCTGAGCAAGCTAAGATGTTAGGTAAAGGTTAGACGCCATTCATTTAATGTTCCATCTCGACATCCAGGCTGCTTGAAATTGTACATCTTATACTCATTATTACAAACTTGCCCCCTTATGTCCATACTAGACAAGGAGCGGCCCATCTTCAAAAAGTTGCCAGATGGGAGCCTTGTCCTGAAAGACACCAGCTTCTACAGATGCACCATTGAGAGCATCCTGTCTGGCTGCATAACAGCCTGTAAAGGCAGCTGCATTGTCCCCCGGATGATCAACAAGGACTTCAGCCACGACCATCTGGCAGACTGTCTGGCAGACTATAACAGAGCATCCACCACCAGGCCATAAGACTGTTGAAAAGCTGTAGTGACTCCCAAACCCGCATGCGGGAGCGTAATCATTGCCTGAAACTAATTAGCATAACGCAATGGACATAAATATCCCTAGAAAATATTCCTATTCATGAATATCACAAATTAAATATATTGAGACACAGCTTAGCCTTTTGTTAATCACCCTGTCATCTCAGATTTTCAAAATATGCTTTACAGCCAATGCTAGACAAGCATTTGTGTAAGTTTATCATAGCCTAGCATAGCATTATGCATTGCTAGCAGCAGACAACCTTGTCACGGAAATCAGAAAAGCAATTAAATTAAATTGTTTACCTTTGATGAACTTTGGATGTTTTCACTCACGAGACTCCCAGGTAGACAGCCAAAGTTAATTTCTTCCCAAAATATTATTTTTGTAGGCACAATAGCTCCGTTTGTTCTTCACGTTTGGCTGAGAAATCACCCGGAAATTGCGGTCACCACAACCCTGAAAAATATTCCAAATTAACTCCATAATATCGACAGAAACATGGCAACCGTTGTTTAGAATCCATCCTCAAGGTGTTTTCTAATATCTATTCGATAATATATCCGTCGGGACAATTCGTTTTTCTGTAGGACCGATTGGAGTAATGGCTACCTCTGTATTTTATGCGAAAATCTCTCTTGGAGCCACCATGTGACCACTTACGCAATGTGGCCGCCTACGGCTATTCTTCAACAGAAATGCGTAAAACTACGTAAGCTCGTTGATGGTACATTCACAGCCAAATAGGGAGTCATTGGAACGCAGCGCTTTCAAAACCTGGGGCACTTCCGGATTGGATTTTTCTGAGGCTTTCGCCTGCAACATCAGTTCTGTTATACTCACAGACAATAAATATGTGTTTTCTATCCAAAGCTGTCAATTATATGCATATTCTAGCATCTTTTCCTGACAAAATATCCCGTTTAAAACGGGAATGTTTTTTTCCAAAAATGAAAATACTGCCCCCTAACACCAAGAGGTTTTAAGAGACTATTTCCACTGACTCTCTGTAACAGTATTGCTTCCGTATAAAATTATTATTACAATTATTTCTCGCTGTTGTGAAAGATAAGGTCCATATCCTTCCAAAACAGTACTGCAAGCAATGTGTGTTAATGCTCAGACCAATCGCCGGGGTTCTAAAACAAACTCCCCTGTATAGAAGATGCCTTCTTACAATGACTCTTATGTGTAATGTAATGGAACTAAGAGTCATAATCAATGGCTATCTCAGGATAATTTTATTTGACCTTTATTAAGTCAGTTAAGAACAAATTCTTATTTTACAATGACGTCCTCCTGCCAAACCCTAACAATGCTGGGCCAATTGAGTGCCGCCCTATGGGACTCCCAGTCACAGCTAGTTGTGGTACCTCAAACACTGAGATGCAGTGCCTTAGACCGCTGCGCCACTCACGAGTCCCAATGACTATGAGGTTAAAGTGCATACTGTCAGCTTTAATTTGAGGGTTTTTCCATACATATTGGGTGTATGTAAATAGTCACCCCCCATTTTAGGGGACCAAAAGTATTGGGTCAAATTCACTTGTGTGTATTAAAATAGTCAAAGGTTTAGTATTATGTCCCATATTCCTAGCGCGCAATGATTACATCAAGCTTTTGACTCTACAAACTTGTTGGATGCATTTGCTGTTTATTTTGTGCCCAGTATTTCGTGCCCAGCAGAGATGACTGGTAAATAATGTATTGTGTCACTTATTGTAAATAAGAACATGTTTCTAAACACTTCTACATTAATGTGTACGCTACCAGGATTATAGATAGTCCCGATGAATTGTGGATAATGATGAGTGAGAAAGTTACAGACGCACAAATATCATACCCCCAAGACATGCTATACTCTCAATATTACAATAACAGCGGAGATTAGCATTTTTTTTGGGGGGGGGGGGGCATAAGGGCTATGTTGAGAGGTAGCTTGCAAGTATGCATTTCATTGCACTGTTTAAACCCCGGTGTATCCTGTATATATGACAAATACAATTTGATTTGATTTGATTTTTGCCATTTCAGGAGTCATAGTTCTAAAAGAGGGTACACCAGCGCTACGTCTCCGGATAATTTGGGCCAGGACGGCTGTATTACTCCGAGGTGGCAACCCAGCAACAAGGCACACTTGTTGGGTCAACACGACATGCAGTTCAGCCTTTATAGGAAGCAGACCTTCAAGTGGGTGGTTGAATATGCTCTGTATGCTGGGTATTTAGTGGCATCGAGGAATAGTGACACAAAAACACATGCTGCCAATCAGATGACCTGTGACCTCCCCACCTATGCTTGACTGTCCCTCAGTCAGTCCCGTCCTCTGCTCCTTACGGGCTGGGAATTCTGATGGAGCCAGCGATCAGTAGCTCTCTCATTTTCAGTTAATTATATATAATTGTAATGATTTGTGTTCAATAGTTTTTCCCTCTGTGGTGTTTATGTAACTGTATATACAGCATCATTTTTCACTGATGTATTACTCAACAGATACTCCTCTTAATTCACTCCGAGCACAAAGGCCAACTGAATTTTCTTATTACATTTTGGTCAATTAATGTCAGTCATTGAATGCTCTGTTGTGTCAACTATTTAATTGTCCTGCTTGTGTGCTGATTTCAAACTATTAGAGTATATTGTTACTTCTTGAACTGCATTGTTGGTTAAGGGCTCGTAAGTAAGCATTTCACTGTTATCACACCTGTTGTATTCGGCACATGTGACTAATACAATTTGATTTATTTGTCATTCTCAAGGCTTCCTCCAATTCTGTCTTCAATTACTTCCTTGATTTAAAATAAAAACAACTTAGCTAACGTTACTTTTCCGATGTGAACTTGATATTAAATGTATAGATTAAGCCATTTGTCTTATTTGAGATGAACAAGATCTAACTTTTGTGGTGTTTAGGCTTAACACATTTAGGCTAAATTACAGAAAACTTTTACAATTATCAAAATTCGCATCTTAATTGATTGAAGAGTATATCCTATATCTTATTGGCACGGGGAGAGCACGGGTGGGGCTGAATGCCAAGTGTTACGTCTGGAGGAAACCTGGCACCGTCCTTACAGTGAAACATGTTGGTGGCAGCATCATGCTGTGGGGGTGTTTTTCAGCGGCAGAGACTGGGATCGAGGGAAAGATGAATGGAGCAAAATACAGAGAGATCCTTGATGAAAACCTGCTCCAAAGTGCTCAGGACCTCAGACTGGGGCAAAGGTTCACCTTCCATCAGGACAACAACCCTAAGCACACAGCCAAGACAAAGCAGGAGTGGCTTCGGGACAAGTCTCTGAATGTCCTTGAGTGGCCCAGCCAGAACCCGGACTTGAACCCGATCGAACATCTCTGGAGAGACCTGAAAATAGCTGTGCAGTGACGCTCCTCATCCAACCTGACAGAGCTTGAGAGGATCTGCAGGGAAGAATGGTAGAAACTCCCCAAATACAGGTGTGCCAAGCTTGTAGCGTCATACCCAAGAAGACTGGAGGCTGAAATCGCTGCCAAAGGTGCTCAGTACTGAGTAAAGGGTCTGAATACTTATGTAAATGTGATATTTCTATTTTTTTATATACATTTGCAAAAATGTATAAAAACCTGCTTTTGCTTTGTCATTACGGGGTATTGTGTGGTAATTGATGAGGAAAAATACAATTTAATACATTGTAGAATAAGGCTGTAATGTAACAAAATGTGGAAAAAGTCAAGGGGTCTGAATACTTTCCGAATGCACTGTATGTGGATACAGCAAACAACCCGGCGGATGACATCACTCAGGGAAGACCTTGAAAGCGCTGGCCCAACGACGTCGATGGCACCATGGCCCTGAGTTCCTCCAACACTCAGAAGATCAGTAGCCTTCAATGCCTTCTGCTGACCGGGTGCCTGATGACAGCGAACTGAAGAAATCAGCCTTCTGCGGACATGTGTCTGTCAGTTCCAGTCCTCAGTTCCCAGATGTAAGTTTGATACATGGAAAGAACTCATGACGCAACAATTAGATCCCTACACAGGATGGCCAATCCACTCTCCAGTTCATCCGGAAGTTTTAGCACACTTGTTGGCAATGCCAAAGATGGCGCACCAAACCTGAAGTTCCAAAGATGCGACTGTACAAGCCACTCTTCTACTCTACTGGAGTGGATTGTTTCGAACCATTCACCATAAAAATTGGACATCACAACGAAAAGAGATGGGGCATCGTCTACAAATGCACGACCAGCAGCTGCTCGCACCTGGACCTCCTGGAGGGCCTGGATGCCGATGCTTTCCTGATGTCTCTAATATGCTTCACTGCACGTTGCTCTTCACTTTGGTAGAATGTGGGAAAGAGAGGTGAAACCAGGGAAGACTGCTCTCAAGGTCATACTCAAGGAACAGACCCTCACTGTAACCGTGCTCTGCACTGTGCTTATCAAAGTGGAGGGAATCTTGAATGCACAACCCCTCGGGTACATCTCCTCCGATGTCGCAGATCCAGATCCTGTCACACCAAGCCTCCTACTCATGGGATGCTACAACGCATCTCTTCCTCAAGTTTTGTATGACTCCAGTAACATCCTAGGGAAATGCCGATGGAGGCAATGGCCAAGTACTTGCTGTTCACCTTTGGTCCCAGTTTGTTCACTATTACTTGCCAAGTCTACAGGAAAGACAGAAGTGGAGGAAAGATGGAAGACAACTTACTGTGGATCAAGTGGTCCTCATCGTGGACCCTCTGCTCCATCAAGCTCTCAGGCCTGTTGGGAAGGTGACTCATACTTACCCCAGAGCTGATGGACTTATTAGATCTGCTGCTATCCAGGTCAAAGGTCGGACTTACCTACGACCAGTAGAACGGCTGGTGCAGCTCCCAGGCATCCTTGACGACGACGCAGAAGAACCATTCGCCTAGAACAGACTTTCCATCTGGTTAGAATGTCATAGCAGACATTTAGGATGGCTGTCCCTTTAAGATCTCAGTGATGAGCTATCACATGCTGGCAATGTTTAGTTCATTACCAAGTGCAGTTCGCCACCTACTGCTGTGAACACAAATCTCCATTTTGGACATTATTTCCTTCTGACCAATTTTCCTAATTATGCCCTCTATAGGATTTAGCAGGAAAGAACACATGGTACTTTGAAATCCGCTATAAATACATTTTGCACTTTCTTTTAAGTCGCTCTTCTTTGCTGTTATAATAAATCTATCCAAATGAATTTAAAAACACAAGGACATGCTAATTTAAAATATGTCTGGTCATTCTGGTTCTTTATGGTAATGCAGGCACGTTATGGGACAGAGGTCAAAATCAAGAATACTTTTTTTATAAGGAAATGGTGCGACCAAATCATGTGCTGGTGCCACCAACTGAAAAAGTTAGTTTAGATTCCTGTCATGCTTACAATTTCCAGAACAATCTAAGATAGCAAAACTATTTTTGGGCTGTCCTGGCATGAAATCGCCCAGTTGTCAGCTGTCTAAATTCTACCATCCACAAACTAAGACCAAATATTGCTGAAAGAAAAATATATCTGATAATCGTTGCATAAGATGACCAGTTGCTTTGCCTCTTTGCCTGCTTTGCCTCTTGGAGTCATTGTGATGCTGTGTTGTTAAAAACTTCTTAGGGCTGAAATCCCGTTAACGGGATTGATATGACAACAGCCGGTGAAAGTGCAGGGCGCCAAATTCAAAACATCAAAAATCTCATAATTCCAATTCCTCAAACATAGATGTATTTTATACCGTTTAAAGGTAGTCTTGTTGTTAATCCCACCACAGTGTCCGATTTCAAATAGGCTTTACGGTGAAACACCACAAACGGTTATGTTAGGTGACCACCAAACCACAATAAAAACAGCCACAAAAAGGAGAGTCACAAAAAAGCACAAATAGAGATAAAAATGAATCACTAAGCTTTGATGATCTTCATCAGATGACACTCATAGGACTTCATGTTACACAATACATGTATGTTTTGTTTGATAAAGTTCATATTTATCAAAATATGAATTTACATTGGCTAGTTCCAAAAACATCTAGTGATTTTGCATAGCCACATCATTCAACAGAAATACTCATCATAAATGTAGATGATAATACAAGTTATACACATGGAATTATAGATATACCACTCCTTAATGCAACCGCTGTGTCTGATTTCAAAAAAACTTTACGGAATTAGCAAACCATGCAATAATCTGAGACGGCGCTCAGAAGAGAAAGTCACAATAGCCGCACTGTTGGCGTCAACATAAACAAGAAATTACATGATAAACATTCCCTTACCTTTGATGATCTTCATAAGAAAGCACTCCAGGAATCCCAGGTCCACAATAAATGTTTGTTTTGTTCGATAATGTCCGTTATTTATGTGCAAAGACCTCCTTTTGTTAGCGCGTTTGGATTACATATCCAATCGCTCATTCTGGTCAGCGTTAGATCGGACAAAAACTTCAAAAAGTTATATTACAGGTCAAAGATACATTTCAAACTAAGTACAGAATCAATCATTAGGATATTTTTAACATATAGCTTCAATAAAGTTCCAACCAGAGTATTCCTTTGTGTCTTGAGGAGCAATGGAATGCAAGTGGATACCATGAGGAATGTGCGTGATCAGAAAATGGCTGACTGCCAGTCACCTGATAGATTCTGCTCTCATTCAGTCCCACAACACAGTAGAAGTCTCGTTCAAATTTCTATAGATGGTTGACATCTAGTGGAACCCATAGAAAGTGCAACATCATTAATATCTCAAGGGGATTTCATTGGGAAATGTGGTGAATACATACCAAGCTCAGATTTCTCACTTCCTGTTTTCTCCTCAGGATTTTGCCTGCCATATGAGTGCTGTTATACTCGCAGACATCATTCAAACAGTTTTAGAAACTTTAGAGTGTTTTCTATCCAATACTAATAATAATATGCATATATTACCAACTGAGACTGAGGAGCAGGCCGTTTACTTTGGGCAACTTATTCATCCAAGCTACTCAATACTGCCCCCCCAGCCATAAGAAGTTATTAACATGGAAAGCTTCCTCCATGTCCTCTGAAACAGCTGTGTGTTTTCACTGCCTAAATGTGGTTTAATGACAGTAAAGATGTTTAAGTCAGGCTAAAGATATTTAAGTCAAAGGGGTGATAGGCAGCACTGAAAACACTTAGGGCCCAGTCAAAAGAACAATGACTTTTCCATGTACTGTATGTTGAGTTATTTATTATGAAGGGAGGTGATCTATTTCACAACTACAGAAATTATTACAAATGAGTGAGTGGGCCTCTCTGCCCGAGCCTATATGTCACAGAGGCCCACTCTAGTTGAGTGTGTCTGTTTCTGGGGTGTGATTGGGAGCAGAGCAAATCAGAAGAGAGTAGGAGTGGACGCTATCTGTAAGTCTGTCTCTGGCAGTGCCCATGTTTGCTCCACACTCTTTGCCTAGGCTATTAGGTTAATACAGCAGTAGCACCCGGCAAGCGAGAGTTGTCCTCACAGGGTTATTCATAGATGAACTTTATATAAAAAAATATAACCCCTGTTGTTTTCTGTCTGGGCTGCCTGTCAGATTAGATTAGATGGTTTAAGTGGGTAAAGGAGGCCAGGCCACAGGTGGATTGTTGAAGATTTTGTGTGTGTGTTTGAAAGTGTCCGAGAGGGACACACATTGAGGTCTAAGTTGTCAGGCAGTATATCACTGTGGTCCTATCATGTTTTCTGAGGTGAGGCAGGTGGTGGCACAGAGGACTGAGGACCAGGTGAGGCCATCTCTTAATCTCAAAAGAGATAAATCAGATTTACAGGAGGACAGCCAAGGATAAGGGTACCAGCTACTACCACACCTTAACCCACCCCCAGTCAAAGTCAGTCTTCACCTGTATAGACCTAGGGCCAACCCAGAGCCTGTTGTCCTTGTGAGTGCAGCTAGGCTAGGTAGACAGGCCAGGGGTCTGACGGGGCAGGATTACGAGGACAGCAGCCAGCCGTAACACAGGAGATCACAGCGGGTCTCATCCAGGGGATTTAGTCTGATTGAATGTGTGGGGCAGTGGACGAGGGATTAGGGGATAGGTAGCAGGGACAGATTTCTTGACGCTTACGCTGATCTTACCAGGAAGAGCTCTATCAGTCTCTCCTCTTCATTCAGAGAGAGAGGGAGAGTAGGCTGTGTTCCATGATTGGCAGGCAGACGACCATGGGACAGCGGAGTGTTATTTAGGGTCTGTAGTAGACTATTTGTGTTGGACTAAACTGTGAGCTTACTGCGCTGTCACTGACACAGAGATGGATAGAGAGCATTTTCTGTGTGCCATGACTGGCAAGCTGACGACTGTGGGACATCGGAGCATTTATACAAGGAGCCTATCTGAGTGTGTCTGAACTGTACTGAACTGTGATCTCTTGTCATCACCATGAAGGACCCGTGCCGAGTTTGCGGCGTGCGCCTCATTGGCAGCCAGTGCCGCTGGATCTTCAACCCGTTGGGCAAGCGCCAGCTCCAGGTCATCCTGTCCCACGTGCTGGGGCGCCAGGTCGACCGCGACCCTGACGGCCAGGCCTCAGAGTTCCTGTGCGGCAAGTGTGTGTTCACACTGGAGCGCGTGGTGCAGTGCGATGTGCAGATAGGCAGGCTGCAGGAGGAGCACGCCACTCTGGTGCAGCAGCTGCAGCAGGAGAGGGAGCACCTGAAGGAGTGTGTGGCCCATGTCTACGGACGCCATAACCCCTTGCCTAAGAGGCCTGATGTGGGGGAAGAGAACAATGTTAAGGTCCCCCTCTGGAGGTCCTCTGAAGGTGGGGGAAGCCCAGAGGATTACGGGGGAGGGCAGTGTACGTCAGAGGGGCAGACCAAGGAAGGCGCGGGGGAGAGGGATGGTCGGGGGAGGCGCTCTGTGAGTATGGACCTCCTGGGTGGACCGAGTGGTCCAGGGGGAGTCACAGGTCGGTCAAGCTCAGTCCCCAGGAGGGTGCAAGCAGGGACAGATCTTTGCCCGGTGTGCCAGGTGAAGAACCCCTGGCTACAGTCATCACGGCTCCGCTCCAGGAGCCTGATCTACCTGGACCTGGTCTACCGCAAGGGTACTCTCACCTCTCCCGGCCCCAGGCTCCGCTCAGCCTCGCTCCAGTCCATCAATCTTGACCCCCCTCAACAAACAGAACCCCTGTGCCCCCTGCCACAGAGACAGCACAGAGAGTCGAAGATACCATTGAGGGAGCGTTCGTCCTCAGTTGGCCCAGCTACCAGCACTACCACACCCCAGAGAGCCCAGCCTTCCATCATCTCTGACCTGCTGCAGCTGCTGCGCTCCATCCCCAGACTACCAGTGCCAGGTGCCCCCGGAAGCCGCATCCCCATACTGCGTAGGAGGCCCTGCGACGGACAGCCACTCCCCCCAAGACGCAGCCTCACCCCTTGGGCCTGGCACAGACTGAGGGAGGCAGAGTGGAGGTCCCTCCAGGACCTCACTGAGGAGTTTAATGATGATTACATGCCGCTCAGAGTCGAGGTAGTCCAGTCAACCCAGACCCTTACTCTGTAGAGAATCTAAAGGCCCTGGAAATGTAGCCTGGTTAAACTAGACTGAATGCTGCGCATTGTTTTGAATGATTAAAGATCAAAAACTAAATGGGATTCAAAGCTGTTCTGTGCCCATGTGTCCTAGTATTGGACACAATGATATAAATAATCCCTCTGTTAACGCACTGTCCTTTTGTCCTTTGTTAGCCAACTCATCCCTCCTTGTTGATGAATATTCCTGAATCTTATGCTTTACTTTTCCAGGGTTTCACTGAGCATCAGAGTGAAGTGAGCAGACTGAAGACAGCCCACAGGCAGCTGAGTGAGGAGATGAACCAGTTCAGAGCAGCCAACCAGAACCTCTCCAAGACCCTGGAGGACACCCAGAACAACAACAAGGTAGATTGAGGTGGAAAGAGAAAATGACCAATCTAACATGTTAGAGGCAGATTCATCTACTGTTCTGGCTACTTAAGGTCCCTGACTCCTGGTGTGATTTAATAGGTGCTGTCTGGTAAACTGGAGAACACTGAGAACGAGCTCACCTCTGAGAAAAAGAACACTCTGAAACAAGACAAAACCATCCAGGGACTCACTCTGCTGCTCAAGGAGAAAGAAAAAGAGGTAAGGTTGATTTGTATATTGCTTTTTCAACTGCTTTTCTTTCTCCAATGAGTGTTGACCATGACAACACGATTTGATCGTGTGAAATGATAATATACTGTTGTAAATATACCAATGTATGACAGAATGTTGACCATTATAGTTTCTCCCCATACGCTATGCCATCTGTGTTACGCAGACTGAGGGCTTATGTAACATCATCACACTAACCGGTCTGGTCTGGTCTGGTCTGGTCTGGTCTGGTCTGGTCTGGTCTGGTCTGGTCTGGTCTGGTCTGGTCTGGTCTGGTCTGGTCTGGTCTGGTCTGGTCTGGTCTGGTCTGGTCTGGTCTGGTCTGGTCTGTCTGTCTGTCTGTCTGTCTGTCTGTCTGTCTGTCTGTCTGTCTGTCTGTCTGTCTGTCTGTCTGTCTGTCTGTCTGTCTGTCTGTCTGTCTGTCTGTCTGTCTGTCTGTCTGTCTGTCTGTCTGTCTGTCTGTGTGTTCCAGATTGAAGAGCTGTACCATGAGATTGAGGACAGGGACGAGGTTTTAGTCAAAGCCAGGGAGACGGCGCACAAAGCCCAACTCCACAAATACCAGGCAAGACGTCAGACCAGACACTTAGCATTGGTCCCGTTCCAGGCTCAATACATTGCAGTCGCACTAAACTCATCAACCAATGGCTGTGTGCCACGTCAGTCGGGATTGCTATGTCATATGATGTCATTAGCTAAACACCTATAAAGGCATTGTAACTCTGCTACTCTGCTGTAATGCCAATGTGCTGTCCCTCCAGGATTCCGTGATCAAAACCTTTTTGCAAAATTAACAATTCTCCCCATATTTTGCAAAGGGATTACAAATTTGACCAATCACTGCAATGTTACCACATAAAACATTTAAATCAGCTCAATATTACATATAAAACTGACACATCACCATAGTTCAAAAAGAGCAATTTCAACCAGCCAATGCACATTTACCTCATATGGTTCAATCAAGACCCAATCTAACTTTTTCCCTTGTCAGCGCATTTTCGGGACAAATTGGAAAAAATCCCTGCATATTGCCATGCAAAATGTCAGAATTGTCACAGCAGAATCAAACATTTTTGTCTACAAATATCACATAAAATCCCCCTGAAGTCCTGGGGGGACTGAATGTGTGTACAGTATATGCGTGTTTACAAAAGGTCACAAATGCAGACTCAACATGTACACCACACACTAAAAAGACAAAAAAGAGGTCTCCTGCTTCTCTAACTGTATCCTAATTTCATGCTTTCCCCTAGGGTGTGGAGGAGCACCAGAACCTTTTGATGGAGAAGCAGGAGGAGCTGGCCCAGCTCCAAGGGGAGCACCAAACCAAGCTGCTGGAGGCCCAGAAGCTGCAGCGCTCCCTGGGTAGGCAGAAGCAGGAGCTGTCCGACCTGCAGCAGGCCAAGGAGCAGCTGGACCAGGAGCTGGAGGAGTTGCAGCAGCAGAAGGTCGACAAGGCCCTCAATGTAAGCCCACGGGAGGAATTTCTATTCTGTCATTGTGAGGGAAAACTTTGATAACGGCAAGCTGGCAGCAGGTCTGCTGTTTTTTAAAGTTTTTTTTTTACCACATAACTACATGGTTTTATGTAATATAATGCAGAGTGTATTACCCAAAGCCCTTTGCCCAAAATATGAGGGTGACTTATTTTCAGTGCTTTTGCTAACCACGTGACCCGACCAGGAAAGAAAACTCCTGACCCTACCTGTAATCAATGTACCTTATGAGCACAAGACGTTGAAAATACTGTATGTGGTTTTGGTTGAAAAGCCGTTGAAAATACGTATTTTCAATGCAACCACTCAGTGGCATTGTTCTAACCCCCAGGAGGTGCAGAACCAGCTGAAGAAACTGACCGGGGAGCTGGGCGAGAGGGAGAGCAGCCTGAAGCAGCAGTACCAGGAGCTGCTGGAGCAGACCAAGAGGAGGCTGCAGGGCCATGAGGTCACCATCCAGCGCCTCACCACTTGCCTGACCGACAAGGAGCAGCAGCTGCAGGTAGAGAGATATAATGCAGGAGGGCAGTGAAGAAGAAATGGATAGTCTAAGAACTAGAGAAACTAGGTGAAACCATAGAAATATAATCTATAGAAGGGGTTTAGAGCCTCTAACCCTGACCATTTGGAGAGGCCAATTCTATAGTTTCTATGGGTGAAACTAGGTAAAGGCGATGTGCTAGCACGGGAACTGGTTCTGGCACGGGAACTGGTGCTAGCACGGGAACTGATTCTGGCACGGGACCTGGTGCTAGCACGGAAACTGTTGCTGGCACGGGAACTGGTTCTGGCACGGGGACTGGTTCTGGCACGGGGACTGGGACTGGTGCTGGCACGGGAACTGGTTCTGGCACGGGGACTGGTTCTGGCACGGGAACTGGTTCTGGCACGGGGACTGGTTCTGGCACGGGGACTGGGACTGGTGCTGGCACGGGAACTGGTTCTGGCACGGGGACTGGTTCTGGCACGGTGACTGGTGCTGGCACGGGGACTGGTTCTGGCACGGGGACTGGTTCTGGCACGGTGACTGGTGCTGGCACGGGGACTGGTTCTGGCACAGGGACTGGTGCTGGCACGGGAACTGGTTCTGGCACGGGAACTGGTTCTGGCACGGGAAATGGTTCTGGCACGGGGACTGGTGCTGGCACGGGGACTGGTTCTGGCACGGGGACTGGTTCTGGCACGGGGACTGGTGCTGGCACGGGGACGGGTTCTTTTTTTTCTGTCTCTATTCTATCTTGTTCCTTGTCTAACTTTCACACTATTTTCTCTCACTTTCTCTACCTCCTCTCTCTGTCTATTCTCTCTCTTCCTCTCAGGAGTACATGAACATAACGAGAGACATGGAACAGAGCAGAAGTCCTGGGGGAAACGACACCATGCTGTCGAAGCTACGAGAACAACTGAAACAGAAAGAGAAGGCTCTGGAGGTGTGCTTTCTATCAATGTATTTTTAAAATAAAATATTTCACTCACTCACACACACACTTTCTCTCGTGTTCTAGATCTGTCTCAGCTGACAAAGAATGTTGTAAGCATCTACAGTCTTCATTATCAGCCTGTTGTATTGCTCCTCTACAGGAAGCGCTGGATGATAAGTTTGCGGCTCTAGAAGAGAAAGACAACGAGATCCACCAGCTGCACCTGTCACTCAGGGAGAAGGCGAGGGACCTGGAGAGACTCAACAAACTGCTGTCTTACAATGAGGACACCATCAATGTAGGGACCACTAGTGCTGTTCACACTACCTTGACTGCTCAGTGCTCACACTGCTTGCAATCCCTAGACACTTGTGGAGATCTGAGAGGATTTGATGGTGATAGCTACACCTTGCCTTACTCCTGGGGTAAAAAGCATGTTCAATGAAGTCTCAGACGGCACTATTTTTCACACCTCTTGGACTAACACATATTCTCTCTCCCGAACTCCAGAGTTTTGACACGTTGATAAAGGAGAAGGACATGGAGCTACAGTACCTTATGAACATGCTGAAAAACCTGCAGCAGGCCAAGCAGGACGTGGAGGACAACCTGAACTGGGCCTGCAAGGAGAAGGATGCCATCATTAGCCAGCTGCAGCTCTGCCTGGAGTGCAAGACCAAGGACATGGAGGTAGGCTGCTGAGACACGCACTAAGAAACATGCTAATGCATGCACTCACTCACCCATCCACCCACTCATTCACCCACTCACTCACCCACCCACCTACCCACTCATTCATTCATTCATTCACACATAGACACATACACATACAGTACGTACATACACCCGTAGACACACAGTACCCGTCAAAAGTTCTCTCTTTATTTTGACAAATGTTTACGTTGTAGAACAATAGTGAAGACATCAAAACTATGACATAACACATATGGAATCATGTAGTAGCCAAAAAAGTGTTAAACAAATCAAAATATATTTTATATTTGAGATTCTTCAAAGTATTCTCCCTTTGCCTCGATGACAGCTTTGTACACTCTTGGCATTCTCTCAACCAGCTTCATGAGGTAGTCACCTGGAATGCATTTCAATGAACAGATGTGCATTGTTAATTTCTTTCCTTCTTAATGTGTTTGAGCCAATCAGTTGTGTTGTGACAAGGTAGGGTTGGTATACAGAAGATAGCCCTATTTGGTAAAAGACCAAGTCCATATTATGGCAAGAACAGCTCAAATAAGCAAAGAGAAACAGCAGTCCATCATTACTTTAAGACATGAAAGTCAGTCAATCCTGAAAATGTCAAGAACATTGAAAGTTTCTTCAAGTGCAGTCGCAAGAACCACCAAGCGCTATGATGAAACTGGCTCTCATGAGGACCGCCACAGGAAAGGAAGACCCAGAGTTACCTCTGCTTCAGATGATACGTTCATTGGAGTTAACTGCACCTCAGATATTTCAGCCCAAATTAATGCTTCAGAGCTCAAGTAACAGACACATCTCCACATCAACTGTTCAGAGGAGACTGCGTGAATCAGGCCTTCATGGTCAAATTGATGCAATGAAACCACTACTAAAGGACACGAATAAGAGGAAGAGACTTGCATGGGCCAAGAAACACGAGCAATGGACATTAGACTGGTAGAAATCTGTCCTTTGGTCTGATGAGTCCAAATTTGTGATTTTTGGTTCCAACCACCGTGTCGTTGTGAGATGCAGAGGAGGTGAATGGAGGATCTCTACATGTGTGGTTCCCACCGTGAAGCATGAGGAAAGAGGTGTGATGGCGTGGGGGTGCTTTGCTGGTGACACTGTCTGTGATTTATTTAGAATTCAAGGCACACTTAACCAGCATGGCTACCATAGCATTCTGTAGTGATACCCAATCCCATCTGGTTTGCGCTTAGTGTTAGTATCATTTGTTTTTCAACAGGTCAATGACCCAAAACACCTCCAGGCTGTGTAAGGGCTATTTGACCAAGAAGGAGAGTGATGGAGTGCTGCATCAGATGACCTGGCCTCCACAATCATCCGACCTCAACCCAATTGAGATGGTTTGGGATGAGTTGGACCACAGAGTGAAGGAAAATCAGGCAACAAGTGTTAAGCATATGTAGGAACTCCTTCTAGACTGTTGGAAAAGCATTCCAGGTGAAGCTGGTTGAGAGAATGCCAAGAGTGTGCAAAGCTGTCATCAAGGCAAAGGGTGGCTACTTTGAAGAATCTCAATTTTATGGGGTTACTACATGATTCCATATGTGTTATTTCATAGTTTTGATGTCTTCACTATTATTCTACAATGTAGAAAATAGTGAAAATAAAGAGAAACCCTTGAATTTTTGTATTATTTATTTTACCTTTATTTAACTAGGCAAGTCAGTTAAGAACAAATTCTTATTTTCAATGACAGCCTAGGAACAGTGGGTTAACTGCCTGTTCAGGGGCAGAACGACAGATTTATATCTTGTCACTCACTCGACACAGTCATACAGTAATAATATACTGCCATCTTAGAAATGTTTTTCTCCAATGGACAAAGCTGGATAAATAAAGGTTGAACAAAAATATATATTCAACTCATTCTTTCTCTCCGTGTCTCTCCATCGCCCTCTCTGTGTGTAGGAGATGGCGAATGCCTTGCTTAGTCAGTCCCAGTCTCAGGCCTGTGACCTTGCAGAGCAGATGGGTCAGAGGTTAAAGGTGACAGAGGCCATGCTGGCAGAGGCAGTCAAGGCCCGGGAGAGGCTGGTGGAGAACAACAGGAGCACTGTGGAGGGCTTGCTGTCCACCATCAGCAGCAACGACCAGCTGCTCAATGTATACACACACACACACACGTTCATATCCTCCAATCTGTCTCAGACACATTCATCTACACCCAATAACATGTCATTTTTACAGGAGGTGTAGTTTTATGATCTCTCATGTCTGTGTTGTCTTACCAGGAGTCAGCGGAGCACTATAACCGCACACTGTCTGAGCGCACCCAGGAGATCCAGGAGCTGAAGCGACAGCTGTTTGTCCGGCAGCAGCAGCTGGCCTTGGCAGAGAAACAGAGTTCTGAGGCAACACAGGAGGGTTACCTGGAGACTGCCGAGCTCAGGGCCCTGCTGACGGAGAAGGACTCCATCATCAACGTAAGTGGGACCGAAAGCGCTACTCAGTTATTTGGTTAGATGCATTGTAAAAAAATTACTATTTTGTAAAGTGTGGGGGTCATTTTTAAGAGTTTAGGATTTAGATGGGTGCTGGCTTCACTATGTGTAGGATTTTGCTCCTGCCCAACTCATACGCAGTAAAAATGGAAGACACTTTGGTTATTATTATTATGTATTATCTTGAATCCCACCGTACCTTCTCCGCTGTGCAATCTGGTTTCCGAGCCGGTCACTGGTGCACCTCAGCCACGCTCAAGGTACTAAACGATATCATAACCTCCATCGATAAAAGGCAGTACTGTGCAGCCGTCTTCATCGACCAGGCTAAGGCTTTCTACTCTGTCAATCACCATATTCTTATCGGCAGACTCAGTAGCCTCGGTTTTTCTAATGACTGCCTTGCCTGGTTCACCAACTACTTTGCAGACAGAGTTCAGTGTGTCAAATCGGAGGGCAGTCTCTATGGGGGTGCCACAGGGTTCAATTCTTGGGTCGACTCTTTTCTCTGTATATATCAATGATGTTGCTCTTGCTGCGGGCGATTCCCTGATCCACCTCTACGCAGACGACTGCTCTTAAACGCTAGTAAAACCAAATTCATGCTTTTCAACCATTCGCTGCCTGCACCCGCGGTTCCAACCTAGAATATATGGACATCTATAAGTACCTAGGTGTCTGGCTAGACTGTAAACTCTCCTTCCAGACTCATATCAAACATCTCCAATCTAAAATCAAATCTAGAGTCGGCATTCTATTCGCAACAACGCCTCCTTCACTCACGCCGCCAAACTTACCCTAGTAAAACTGACTATCCTACTGATCCTCGACTTCGGCGATGTCATCTACAAAATAGCTTCCAATACTCTACTCAGCAAACTGGATGCAGTTTATCACAGTGCCATACGTTTTGTTACTAAAGCACCTTATACCACCCACCACTGCGACCTGTATGCTCTAGTCGGCTGGCCCTTGCTACATATTCGTCGCCAGACCCACTGGCTCCAGGTCATCTACAAGTCCATGCTAGGTAAAGCTCCGCCTTATCTCAGTTCACTGGTCACGATGGCAACACCCACCCGTTTTACGCACTCCAGCAGGTGTATCTCACTGATCATCCCTAAAGACAACACCTCATTTGGCCGCCTTTCCTTCCAGTTCTCTGCTGCCTGGGACTGGAACGAATTGCAAAATTCGTTCAAGTTGTAGACTTTTTTCTCCCTCACCAACTTTAAACATCTGCTATCTGAGCAGCTAACCAATCGCTGCAGCTGTACATAGTCCATCGGTAAATAGCCCACCCAATTTACCTACCACATCCCCATACCCATAATCTGCTAAACTGTAATTATCCGCCTACCCCCTCATGCCTTTTGCACACAATGTATATAGACTCTCTTTTTTCTTCTTCTTCTTTTCGACTGTGTTATTGACTTGTTTATTGTTTACTCCATGTGTAACTCTGTGTTGTTGTCCGTTCACACTGCTATGCTTTATCTTGGCCAGGTCGCAGTTGTAAATGAGAACTTGTTCTCAACTAGCCTACCTGGTTAAATAAAGGTGAAATAAAGGTGAAATAAAAAAAATAAAAAAATGTGTGTGTTAATGCTGGGCTAGAACAAAAGTCTGCGCACGTCATTGGCCTGCACACATCATCCCTGATCTCCCTTGCAATAATTGCTCCTCGTAGAATAACGTTGAATAAAGATAATTGCAAGGTTATTCAATTGCAAGGTTATGAACAAGAGAGCTCCAGTGTGTTAAACATTTGATTTCCTCTTCAAGAAACTTCTGGAGCGTGGGCAGGAGAGAGACCAGTTCCTGGCTGAGTTAGGGCAGAAGGAGCCTGCACCGCCCCAGGTGATGGAGATCAGACAGACCATCAAAGTTCTGCAGGAGAGGCTGGAGGAGAGGGAAGGTGAGAAACTCATATCTCTTGAGCTACAGGCAGGTCACCAGTAATGTGAGACCAATGACTTCAAGCTGAGGACGAAGGCATTTTCAAAGCATTCAGGAAACGGGGGAAAACTTTGGGTTGAACATTGCTTTCTTTAGTCTCTCTGGGAAAGGTAACCCACTAACATTGTCCTCAACTGCTCTGTCCCTCTCTGTAGCGCAGCTCTCCAAGAAGAACAACGAGGACAACATGGAGAAGGTCCCTCTCGCCAAGAATACTCTGGTCATCCTGAAGAAGGAGCTAGCTCAGAAGACTGATGCTCTCAACAAGGCTCTGAAGAGGGAGAATGACCTCAAAGTAAACTAAAAGAACACACGAACACCCCTGCTCATTCAAGGTGTGTCACTTTTTGGGTGTTTTGTTGGCTCGTCATTCTTAGGCACAGATCTAGAATCATCTTGCCCTCCACAAATCCTAATATTTAACCATTAGATGGAAAAACACAAAACTGACCTTGGTGTCTTCCTGTGTTCCAGATGTCCCTAGCTGATCATCGAGTCAGTGTTGTCAGAGCTGAAGGAGCGTATCGAGGTCCAGGTGGTCAGTATAGACTCCCTCACCACCACCCTTGGGACCAAAGACAAGATTATAAATGAGTGGACGGCCAGTGGCATCTTCACACACTGCTACTAATCAACACACACTCATACACACATTCAAACAGGCTCATTAGGTTCACTTGGGTTCACGGGTAGCTGTCATAGGGTTAATCCCTTTGACTAACATTGAACTGAACTTATCCATCACCACCTGTTCTACTCTTGAGCGTGGCTTTAAAGTTGAAACCATGTATTGCATTCGTTATAAATTGTAAAAGGAACATGTTTGGACAATACATTTACTTCAATACGTTTGTTTTTTCAACCCTTTAAGGGCACGTTTTAATTTGCTGTTACCGGCCTACACACAATACCCCCATAATGTCAAAGTGGAATTATGTTCTTAGAAATGTTTACTAATTAATTAAAAAGGAAAAACAACTTGCAGACTTGTTTACGTGTTGCTGTGCGTTTTGTTGCCAACCTTACTTTGCTACCTGACAACTTTACGGTTTTTACTTTTTAATTACCGTTTATATTTTTAGTTTTCCCTCACTCAACTTTTTTTCATTCAACTTTTTCACTCCGTATGCTTTAGCTGGACATGGTTCGTCAGGACCTCCAACAGCCGACCTCCAACATTGGTTAGACGCCGAAGCTTCCTGCCATTAGCTCTGACAAATTGAAAACCCTAGTCATTGGCGACTCCATTAGTATTAGACTTAAAACGAATCATCCAGCGGTCATACAATGTTTACCAGGGGGCAGGGCTACAGACGTAAAGGCTAATCTGAAGATGGTGCTGGCTAAAGCTAAAACTGGCGAGTGTAGAGAGTATAGAGATATTGTTATCCACGTTGGCACCAATGATGTTAGGATGAAACAGTCAGAGGTCACCAAGCGCAACATAGCTTCAGCCTGTAAATCAGCTAGAAAGTTGTGTCGGCATCGAGTAATTGTCTCTGGCCCCCTCCCAGTTAGGGGGTGATGAGCTCTACAGCAGAGACTCACAACTCAATCGCTGGTTGAAAACTGTTTTCTGCCCCTCCCAAAAGATAGCATTTGTAGATTTGCTCTCTTTCTGGGACTCACCCAAACAGGACCAGACCTGGCCTGTTGAGGAGTAACGGACTCCATCCTAGCTCTCATCTTATCTACCAACATAGACAGGGCTCTAACTCCTCTAGCTCCACAATGAAATAGGATGCAGGCCAGGCAGCAGGCTGAAAGCCAGCCTGCCAGCTTAGTGGAGTCTGCCACTAGCACAGTCAGTGTAGTCAGCTCAGCTATCCCCATTGAGACTGTGTCTGTGCCTCGACCTAGGTTGGGCAAAACTAAACATGGTGGTGGTCGCCTGAGCAATCTCACTAGAATAAAGACCTCCTCCATTCCTGCCATTATTGAAAGAGATTGTGATACCTCACATCGCAAAATGGGCTACTTAATGTTAGATCCCTCACTTCAAAGGCAGTTATAGTCAAAGAACTACTAATCACTGATCATAATCTTGATGTGATTGGCCTGACTGAAACATGGCTTAAGCCTGATGAATTTACTGTGTTAAATGAGGCCTCACCTCCTGGTTACACTAGTGACCATATCCCGCGTGCTTCCTGCAAAGGCGGAGGTGTTGCTAACATTTCCGATAGCGAATTTCAATTTACAAAAATACCTCGACGTTTTCATCTTTTGAGCTTCTAGTCATGAAATCTATGCAGCCTACTCAATCACTTTTTATAGCTACTGTTTACAAGCCTCCTGGGCCATATACAGCGGTCCTCACTGAGTTCCCTGAATTCCTATCGGACCTTGTAGTCATAGCAGATAATATTCTAATTTTTTGTGATTTTAATATTCACATGGAAAAGTCCACAGACCCACTCCAAAAGGCTTTCGGAGCCATCATCGACTCAGTGGGTTTTGTCCAACAGGTCTCTGGACCTACTCACTGTCACAGTCATACTACGGACCTAGTTTTGTCCCATGGAATAAATGTTGTGGATCTTAATGTTTTCCTCATAATTCTGGACTATCGGACCACCATTTTATTATGTTTGCAATCGCAACAAATAATCTGCTCAGACCCTAACCAAGGAGCATCAAAAGTGGTGCTATAAACCCAAAGATTCCTTGATGCCCTTCCAGACTCCCTCTGCCTACCAAGGACGCCAGAGTACAAAAATCTGTTAATTAACTACCTAACAAACTAAAAAGCAGCATTCCTCAAGAGACGATGGCTTTCATTTCAGCAGTAATACATTCATTAACTTTTTTGAGGAAAAGATCATGATCATTAGAAAGCAAATTACAGACTCCTCTTTACATCTGTGTATTCCTCCAAAGCTCAGCTGTACTGAGTCTGCACAACTCTGCCAGGACCTAGGATCAAGAGAGACACTTGTGTTTTAGTACTATATCTCTTGACACAATGATGAAAATAATCATGGCCTCTAAACCTTCAAGCTGCATACTGAACCCTATTCCAACTAAACTACTGAAAGGGCTGCTTCCTGTGCTTGGCCCTATGTTGAACATAATAAACGGCTCTCTATCCACCGGATGTGTACCAAACTCACTTAAAGTGGCAGTAATAAAGCCTCTCTTGAAAAAGCCAAACATTGACCCAGAAAATGTAAAAAACTTTCAGCCTATATCGAATCTTACATTCCGCTCTAAAATTTTAGAAAAATCTGTTTGTTTTCACTGCCTTCCTGAAGAAAAACAATGTATACGAAATGCTTCAGTTTGGTTTTAGACCCCATCATAGCACTGAGACTGCACTTGTGAAGATGGTAAATGACCTTTTAATGGCATCAGACCGAGGCTCTGCATCTGTCCTCGTGCTCCTAGACCTTAGTGCTGCTTCTGATACCATCGATCACCACATTCTTTTGGAGAGATTGGAAACCCAAATTGGTATACACTGACAAGTTCTGGCCTGGTTTAGATCTTATCTGTCAGAAAGATATCAATTTGTCTCTGTGAATGGTTTGTCCGCTGTCCTCTGTTCCTCAAGGTTCCGTTTTAGGACCGCTATTGTTTTCCTTATATATTTAAACTCTTGGGGAGGTCATTCTAAAACATAATGTTAACTTTCACTGCTATGCGGATGACACACAGATGTACATTTCAATGAAACATGGTGAAGCCCTGAGGAAGTGAATGGCTGAAAACGTTCTACTTTTAAACTCGGACAAAACAGAGATGCTTGTTCTAGGTCCCAAGAAACAAAGAGATCTTCTGTTCAATCTTACAATTAATTTTGATGGTTGTACAGTCGTCTCAAATAAAACTGTGAAGGACCTCAGTGTTACTCTGGACCCTGATCTCTCTTTTGATTAACATATCAAGGTCAGCTTTTTTCCATCTACGTAACATTGCAAAAATCAGAAACTTTCTGTCCAGAAATTATGCTGAAAAATTTATCCATGCTTTTGTTACTTCTAGGTTAGACTACTGCAATGCTCTACTTTCCGGCTACCCGGATAAAGCTCTAAATAAACTTCAGTTAGTGCTAAATACGGCTGCTAGAATCCTGACTAGAACCCCAAAAATTGATCAAATTACTCCAGTGCTAGCCTTTCCACACTGGCTTCCTGTTAAGGCAAGGGCTTATTTCAAGGTTTTACTGCTAACCTACAAAGCATTACATGGATTTGCGCCTACCTATCTTTCCGATTTGGTCCTGCCGTACATACCTACATGTACGCCACTGTCACAAGATGCAGGCCTCCTAATTGCCCCAAGAACTTCTAAGCAAACAGCTGGAGGCAGGGCTTTCTCCTATAGAGCTCATTATGGAATGGTCTGCCTACCCATGTGAGAGACGCAGACTCGGTCTCAACCTTTAAGTCTTTACTGAAGACTCATCTCTTCAGTAGGTCCTATGATTGAGTGTAGTCTGGCCCAGGAGTGTGAAGGTGAACGGAAAGGCACAGGAGCAAGGAACCGCCCTTGCTGTCTCTGCCTGGCCGGTTCCCCTCTCTCCACTGGGATTCTCTGCCTCTAACCCTATTACAGGGGCTGAGTCACTGGCTTACTGGTGCTCTTCCATGCCGTCCCTAGGAGGGGTGTATCACTTGAGTGGGTTGAGTCACTGACGTGGTCTTGAGTTGTGCCGTGGCAGAGACCTTTGTGGGCTATACTCGGCCTTGTCTCAGGATGGTAAGTTGGTGGTTGAAGATATCCCTCTAGTGGTGTGGGGGCTGTGCTTTGGCAAATTGGGGGGGGTTATTTCCTGCCTGTTTGGCCCTGTCCGGGGGAATCATCGGATGGGGCCACAGTGTCTCCTGACACCTCCGGTCTCAGCCTCCAGTATTTATGCTGCAGTAGTTTATGTGTCGGGGGGCTAGTGTCAGTCTGTTATATCTGGAGTATTTCTCCTGACTTATCCGGTGTCCTGTGTGAATTTAAGTATGCTCTCTCTAATTCTTTCTTTTCTCTTTTTTTCTCTCTCTCGGAGGACATGAGACCTAGGACCATGCCTCAGGACTACCTGGCATGATGACTCCTTGCTGTCTCCAGTCCACCTGGCTGTGCCGCTGCTCCAGTTTCAACTGTTCTGCCTGCGGCTATGGAACCCTGACCTGTTCACCGGACATGCTACCTGTCCCAGAACTGCTGTTTTCAACTCTCTAGAGACAGCAGGAGCGGTAGAGATATTCTCAATGATCGGCTATGAAACGCCAAATGACATTTACTCCTGAGGTGCTGACCTGTTGCACCCTCGACAACTACTGTGATTATTATTATTTGACCATAATGGTCATTTATGAACATTTGAACATCTTGGCCATGTTCTGTTATAATCTCCCCCCGGCACAGCCAGAAGAGGACTGGCCACCCCTCATTATCTGGTTCCTCTCTAGGTTTCTTCCTTGGTTTTGGCCTGTTTTTCCTAGCCACCGTGCTTCTACACCTGCATTGCTTGCTGTTTGGGGTTTTAGGCTGTGTTTCTGTACAGCACTTTGAGATATCAGCTGATGTAAGAAGGGCTATATAAATGCATTTGATTTGATTTATTCCATGTGTAACTCTGTGTTGTTGTATGTGTCGAACTGCTGTGCTTTATCTTGGCCAGGTCGCAGGTGTAAATGAGAACTTGTTCTCAACTAGCCTACCTGGTAAAATAAAGGCAAAATAAAATAAAAGTGATGAGCTTGGAGGGCACTATGGTGTTGAACGCTGAGCATGCTCACGTAGCTGTTCCTTTTGTCCAAGTGGGAAAGAGTTATGTGGAGTGCAATAGAGATTGCATCATCTGTGGATCTGTTGGGGCGGTATGCAAATTAGAGGGGTCCTTTCAAAGCATTTAATTGCTACAGATGTGAGTACTACAGGGCGGTAGTCATGTAGACAGGTTACCTTGGCGGTCTTAGGCAAAGGGACTATGGTGGTTAGCTTGATCCATGTAGCTATTAAAGACTCGGTCAAAAAGAGATTGAAAATGTCAGGGAAGACACTTGCCAGCTGTTCAGCGCATGCTCTGAGTACACGTCCTGGTAATCCGTCTGGGCTTGCGGCCTTGTGAATGTAAATCTGTTTAAAGGTCTTACTCACATCGGCTACAGAGAGCGTGATCATACAGATGTCCAAAACAGCTGGTTCTCTTACGCATGGTTCAGTGTTGCTTGCCTCGAAGTGAGCATAGAAGGCATTTAACTCGTCTGGTAGGCTCGATTCACTGGGCAGCTCTCAGCTGGCTTTCCCTTTATAATCCGTGATAGTTTGCAAGCCCTGCCACGTCTGACAAGTATCAGAGCCGATGTAGTAGGATACAATCTTTTATGCTGATCTTCTTTTATCTGAATGGCTGTTTATTTACAGTCTCATTGTATGATTATGTACCCAATTGATTGTTTATTTACAATTTAATTTGTATAATTTTGTCAGCTCAAGGTCAGCTCTCTGCAGTTGAGATAATTCTGTCTAGCTAATCTAGCTATTGTGATCACCACTGAACCTCTCTTATTGGTTAAGTAATAGGCTTGGGTGGTATCCAGGTTGTCATACCAACCTTGTGTCATCCCGGGATATTCGGTACTACTGGCACTAAACACAAGGGGCGCAATTTTCAAACCGCAGAGAGCCTCTGTCGTTAATGTAAAATCCCATAATGAATACGATCTAAATGTAGACATCCCAGCTCATAAAGTGTCAAAGAAATATGCTACTCACAGTTTGTGCTGCACGCACAAAACAAATATTAGACAGCAAGGCTGTTGATCCAGGAGGGGATTCTTTACTGTTACCAAGAGAAGCTTGATTTATACTTAACAAAAATATAAACGCAACACGCAACATTCAAAGATTTTGCTGAGTTACAGATCATATAACCAAATAAGTCAATTGAAATAAATACATTTGGCCCTAGTCTATAGACAGCAAGCTGATAATTCTGCTGTTAGAACCAGTAAAGGCCGCTTTACCACTCTTGTGTAATGGAATGACTTTGGTTTCAGATTAAATATCAGATTAAAGATATGACAGCTAGGACTGGCTATAGAGTCAACTACCATCCTCAGTAGCTTTCCATCGAAGTTGTCCATGCCAGGAGGTTTGTCATTACTGGTCAATAACTTTTTCGACCTCTCCCACACTAACTTTACAAAATTCTAACTTGCAATGCTTTTCTTTAATTATTTGTTTTGAGTACAATGGCTCACTGTTCGTTGTTGGCATTTCCTGCCTAAGTTTGCCCACTTTGCCAATGAAGTACCATCGGTACCACGGGGGCCCCTCAGGGTTGTGTGCTCAGTCCCCTCCTGTACTCCCTGTTCACTCATGACTGCACGGCCAGGCACGACTCCAACACCATCATTAAGTTTGCCGATGACAACAGTGGTAGGCCTGATCACCGACAAGAGACCTGACCATGTGGTGCAAGGACAACATCTCCCTCAACGTGATCAAGACAAAGGAAATGATTGTGGACTACAGGAAAAGGAGGGCTGAGCACGCCCCCATTCTGTAGTGGAGCAGGTTGAGAAGTTCCTTGGTGTCCACATCACCAACAAAATAACATGGTCCAAGCACACCAAGACAGCCGTGAAGAAGGCATGACAAACCTATTCCCCCTCAGGAGACTGAAAAGATTTGGCACGGATCCTCAGATCCTCAAAAGGTTCTATAGCTGCACCATCGAGAGCATCCTGCTGGGTTGCATCACCGCCTGGAATGGTAACTGCTTGGCCGCAAGGCACTACAGAGGGTAGTGCGTATGGCCCAGCACATCACTGGGGCTAAGATTCCTGCCATCCAGGACCTCTATACCAGGTGGTGTCAGAGTAAGGCCCTAAAAATGTTCAGGACTTCATAGACTGTTCTTTCTGCTACCGCACAGCAAATGGTACCGGAGCTCCAAGTCTAGGTCCAAGAGGCTTCTAAACAGCTTTTATCTCCAAGCCATAAGACTCCTGAACATCTAATCAAATGGCTACCCTCCCCCCTTTTACACTGCTGCAACTCTCATCTATGCATAGTTACTTTATCTCTACATACATGTACATATTACCTCAATTACCTCGACTAACCAGTGCCCACACACATTGACTCTGTATAGCCTCGCTATTGTTATTTAAAAAAATATATTTTTAATTTTAATTAGGTATTGTTCTTAACTGCATTGTTGGTTAAGGGCTTTTAAGTAAGCATTTCACTGTTGTATGTGGCGTATGTGACAACATTTGATTTGAAGACATCATTAAAATAATTGGCAACATCAAATGGTTATGTGATGAATAAGCTATCTGATTTGATGAAAGATGGAGTTGAATTTGTCGTTCTGCCCATAATTTCACAAGGGACAAGTAACCAGATGCAGCTGATAACGTACATAGGTGACAGCAGACCGGGGGTCACTCATTCATGTAAATTATAACTAAAGGACAGTGGAGACTATGTACACTGCTCAAAAAAATAAAGGGAACACTAAAATAACACATCCTAGATCTGAATGAATGAAATATTCTTATTAAATATTTTTTTCTTTACATAGTTGAATGTGCTGACAACAAAATTACACAAATATTATCAATGGAAATCTAATTTATCAACCCATGGAGGTCTGGATTTGGAGTCACACTCAAAATTAAAGTGGAAAACCACACTACAGGCTGATCCAACTTTGATGTAATGTCCTTAAAACAAGTCAAAATGAGGCTCAGTTGTGTGTGTGGCCTCCACGTGCCTGTATGACCTCCCTACAACGCCTGGGCATGCTCCTGAAGAGGTGGCGGATGGACTCCTGAGGGATCTCCTCCCAGACCTGGACTAAAGCATCGGCCAACTCCTGGACAGTCTGAGGTGCAACGTGGCGTTGGTGGATGGAGATGTCCCAGATGTACTCAATTGGATTCAGGTCTGGGGAACGGGCGGGCCAGTCCATAGCATCAATGCCTTCCTCTTGCAGGAACTGCTGACACACTCCAGCCACATGAGGTCTAGCATTGTCTTGCATTAGGAGGAACCCAGGGCCAACCGCACCAGCATATGGTCTCACAAGGGGTCTGAGGATCTCATCTCGGTACCCATCTCGGTACCTCTGGCGAGCACACGGAGGGCTGTGCGGCCCCCCAAAGAAATGCCACCCCACACCATGACTGACCCACCACCAAACCGGTCATGCTGGAGGATGTTGCAGGCAGCAGAACGTTCTCCACGGCGTCTTCAGACTGTCACATCTGTCACATGTGCTCATCTGTGAAGAGCACAGGGCGCCAGTGGCGAATTTGCCAATCTTGGTGTTCTCTGGCAAATGCCAAACATCCTGCACGGTGTTGGGCTGTAAGCACAACCCCTACCTGTGGACGTCGGGCCCTCATACCACCCTCATGGGAGTTTGTTTCTGACCTTTTGAGCAGACACATGCACATTTGTGGCCTGCTGGAGGTCATTTTGCAGGGCTCTGGCAGTGCTCCTCCTTGCACAAAGGCTGAGGTAGCGGTCCTGCTGCTGGGTTGTTGCCCTCCTACGGCCTCCTCCACATCTCCTGATGTACTGGCCTGTCTCCTGGTAGCGCCTCCATGCTCTGGACACTATGCTGACAGACACAGCAAACCTTCTTGCCACAGCTCGCATTAATGTGCCATCCTGGATGAGCTGCACTACCTGAGCCACTTGTGTGGGTTGTAGACTCTGTCTCATGCTACCACTAGAGTGAAAGCACCGCCAGCATTCAAAAGTGTACCAAAACATCAGCCAGGAAGCATAGGAACTGAGAAGTGGTCTGTGGACACCTGCAGAACCACTCCTTTATTGGGGTTGTCTTGCTAATTGCCTATAATTTCCACCTGTTGTCTATTCCATTTGCACAACAGCATGTGAAATGTATTGTCAATCAGTATTGCTTCCTAAGTGGACAGTTTGATTTCACAGAAGTGTGATTGACTTGTAGTTACATTGTGTTGTTTAAGTGTTCCCTTTATTTTTTTGAGCAGTGTATATCTGGGCAATTCCATGATAATGGAATTACTCAGGCTCCGATTTCTCACTTTAAAAGGTATACCAAATAAAAAACATTGATTTCAAAGTAAAAAATAAATAAAAATAACTATGCACAATGACTACTTTCAACAATTTCCACAGAATATTTTACAAAAACATCTACTGGAAGAACTTTGCAGATAGTGTTTGGTAACAGAATAACTTTTGAAATCAAATGTTTTTTTGTTTGCCATACATGTCATTACAGGAAATAAATAATAAAATAATGTATCACAATAGTAAAAAGGGAATGGTAAAACACCTGTCGTGGTGTTGTGAAGACTAAAGTCTCCCACTGTTACAAGGGTCATTTCTACACTTAGAAAGCTAGTGTTCACTCATTTTGGAAACAAAGTGGGCAACCATAATGGTGATGAAGAAACAGAGATGGTTTATTTGTTTTCACTTTTGACACAGGTCCACGTTATATTCTGCATTTAAATTAAACAAGAACATTATAGTACCGCCCACTGTGGGCGGCATACAATGTGTAGGTTGAGATGAATATGACCATCCAATGATCAAAAAAGATGGAGTGGAACCAAAACCTGACTGGACAAAAGCCAGCATAGAGCACATTCGGGCCCTTACAATGCCAGCCAGCGCGGTTCTAGATTGAAAGGGGAATCCTAGTCAGTTGACTCAACTGAAATGTCTTCCGCATTTAACCCAACCCCTCAATCAGAGTGAACACAAAACAGTAAAAACCTCTATGAACTCATTCAGTTGGCTGACTGAAATATGTATCATTGTCCTGTCAACCACCCAAAAATGTATGGCTTATAAGAAACAACGAAATTGTTTGACAAAGACAATCTGAACTTCCATGGGCCTTCCAATACTGAGAGAGCATGCCTTGTCCATGTCCATTTGTCATTCTTGCTGAGCTATTATTTAACTAATGCCATCGTACCATGTCAACCTTTTGCACCTGCACCTTTTGTTGCTAAGCCAAGTACATTATGTAATGAAAGTAAAAAGCAGTTTTCTGTCTCAGCCTCCCTTAAAATGTGAGAACGTTTTAACTATATCATGAACTTTAGCAGGTAGTGCAGTGTTTCCCAAACTCGGTCCTGAGGACTCCTAGGGGTGCACGTTTTAGTTTTTGCCCACCACTGATTGATGATTTGAATCAGCTGTGTAGTGCTAGGGAAAAAAGCTAAATGTGCACCCCTTTTGGTTCCCAGAACCGAGTTTAGGAAACACTGAGGTAGTGCCTGTTTATGAATATGCTCATTGTTAGGATTTCAACAATGCGTTGCTAATTGAGAAACTATACTCCTAAACATGTAAAATACATACTCATGAGGAGCATCAATGCTGCTTAGACTATGTAAAAGACCACAAGTCGGTATGCAACCCAAATTATGGATTGAGAATCTCGTTAATTTCTCTAATCTTCATGGCCAGACATTTATGATATTTTTATGGTAATACACAACCATAGAACCTTTTTCTTACATGACAAAATTAAGGCCTACTCAGTGCTCACACGGGGGCGCTCCACCCACACTGAATTTACAAAAGGATTGTCGAAGCAAGGAATGGAGCACTGAAGACCATTTCTGTGAGAATTACAATTTTGCTTGTGAAAGCAAGCTGTCAGTCATTCTGCAGAAACATATAGGAATTTGGGGACATATACATGTACAGTCAAATGTTTGGACACCTACTCATGCAAGAGTTTCTTTATTTTTACTATTTTCTTCATTGTAGAATAATAGAAGACAAAACTATGATATAACACATATGGAATCATGTAGTAAGCAAAACAAGTGTTAAACAATTCACAATATACCCAATAGAGATGTTTTGGGATGAGTTGGACTGCAGAGTGAAGGAAAAGCAGCCAACAAGTGCTCAGCATATGTGGGAACTCCTTCAAGACTGTTGGAAAAGCATTCCAGGTGAAGCTGGTTGAGAGAATGCCAAGAGTGTGCAAAGCTGTCATCAAGATAAAGGGTGGCTACTTTAACGAATCTCATATAAAATATTAATTTTTTAACACTTTATTGGTGACTATATGATTCCATATGTGATATTTCATAGTTTGTCTTCACTATTATTCTACAATGTAGAAAACCCCTTGAATGAGTAGGTGTCCAAATGTTTGACTGGTATTGTATGTAAAATATGCAAAAACCGGCACATTGCTGATGGGAGGTAACAAAAGAAGTTACAGGGTAACAGCATAAACTGTTGGGACCATAGCATAGCGACCTACCTAAAGTGACGGCACAGTGGGGGTAGGTGCACAGGTCTTCCCCAAAGACTGATACAAGATCACATGCCATTTAATCTCCCCAATGACTAAACTCATAATTGAGGGTATTGCAATCTGACCCTAGATCTGTCGTTAAGGGCAACATGTAGAGCCAGATATCGTTCCTACAGGGGCCTAAGTCATCATGTAATCAGATATTTTCTGCAGGTCACACACAACACACACACACACCACTGCTCTGTAAACACTTGGCTGACCTCACCATCGGTCCTTTAACTCGCCTGTTCCCTCTATGGTGACATGCTGGAGTGGAGTGGGGATAGATGTTCAATGTGCATTTAGGGGGGAAAGTCTACAGTCTTGTGACTCAAAGGTGAAAGTGTTGCCACTGTGCCGTCAGGCCAAGTACAAAACAGATATACATTTTTGCTTGTTGGGGGAGGGGCATGGAAAGGACATAAAAAGCTAGAGATTAGTTAGATACAAATAGCTCATAAAAAATTATGTTTTAACAGTGTAAAAACAGTACATAAGCAGAGTTAGATGTGATTCAAAACAATAGCATGTAACCATCACCTCAGCTGAACATAGAGGCCTACACAAAGAAGGGTTTTTTTTTGTGACGCTATAAGGCTGTTAAAGTATTACTTTAATTATATGGCCACAGCAAAGAAGAGAAATATACTCAAATATATTATCCAGTTTTATTTGCAGAATCTCTATTTCCTACTCTGAGTCAGTCAGCGCTAACTGTTATCATATTCACCCTTTCAAGCCCGCGCCACACTAAAGCTGTGAATCAATGAGCTCTCCAGTGAAGCCCTGAGATTAAATCCTATGGCACTCAGATCAGTTTTGGTCATCAATCATAACAGCCCTGTCAAGGAATGACCAGGAGTCCGTTTGAGAGCTGTACCTGTTTGCAGTTGATCAGAGAGGAATACTTGGACATTATAGTATGTCTGTAGTCAAACAACGATTTATATATACTCACTAGATGACTGTTAGGGGGCGCTATGTTGAAGCCACCGTATCTCCATCTTGGTACTCCCCCACCGTTAAAAAATATATTTTAGAAGCTATAAAAATGCATTTATTAAATGTCTACATTTGTTTTTGCCACATGTATTATAATTACAGACACCTTAATGCATACGTATGTGAGTTAAACATAAAAATAGAAAATGAAAAAAATATAAACATTTTCCTTAATTAAAGCATAATTTTGGGAGATTAATAATATTAAAGTACACTTTTTGGGGGGGATTAATGCTACTACAAACAAAACAAATCTTAAATACATGCAATTTTGTAGTTGAAACATTTAATTGAAATAAAATCAGCAAAAAAATAAACATCCCTTTATTAGGAACCTTTCTTTCAAATATAATTCGTAAAAATCCAAATAACTTCACAGATCTTCATTGTAAAGGCTTTAAAGGTCAGTTAGGAAAACTTAGGACACTAAAGAGGCCTTTCTACTGACTCTGAAAAACACCAAAAGAAAGATGCCCAAGGTCCCTGCTCATCTGTGTGAACGTGCCTTAGGCATGCTGCAAGGAGGCTTGAGGACTGCAGATGTGGCCAGGGCAATAAATTGCAATATCCGTACTGTGAGACGCCGAAGTTAGCGCTACAGGGAGACAGGACGGACAGCTGATCGTCCTCGCAGTGTCAGACCACATGTAACAACACCTGCACAGGATCGGTACATCCGAACATCACACTTGCGGGACAGGTACAGGATGGCAACAACAACTGCCCGAGTTACACCAGGAACGCACAATCCCTCCATCAGTGCTCAGACTGTCTGCAATAGGCTGAAAGAGGCTGAACTGAGGGCTTGTAGGCCTGTTGTAAGGCAGGTCCTCACCAGACAACACCGGCAACAACATAGCCTATGTGCACAAACACACCGTAGCTGGACCAGACAGGACCGGCAAAAAGTGCTCTTCACTGACAAGTCGCGGTATTGTCTCACCAGGGGTGATGGTCGGATTCGCGTTTATCTTCGAAGGAATGAGCATTACACAGAGGCCTGTACTCTGGAGCGGGATCGATTTGGAGGTGGAGGGTCTGTCATGGTCTGGGGCGGTGTGTCACAGCTAGAGGTCTACCGATTATGATTTCTCAACGCCGACACCGATACCGATTATTGGAGGGCAAAAAAAGGCTGATACCGATTAGTCGGACGATTTTTAAAAAATGTATATACAGTTTATCACAAAAGTGAGTACACCCCTCACATTTTTGTAAATATTTGAGTATATCTTTTAATGGTACAACACTGAAGAAATGACCACCATGCTTGACTGTAGGCAAGACACACTTGTCTTTGTACTCCTCACCTGGTTGCCGCCACACACGCTTGACACCATCTGAACCAAATAAGTTTAGCTTGGTCTCATCAGACCACAGGACATGGTTCCAGTAATCCATGTCCTTAGTCTGCTTGTCTTCAGCAAACTATTTACGGGCTTTCTTGTGCATCATCTTTAGAAGAGGCTTCCTTCTGGGACGACAGCCATGCAGACCAATTTGATGCAGTGTACGGCGTATGGTCTGAGCACTGACAGGCTGACCCCCCACCCCTTCAACCTCTGCAGCAATGCTGGCAGCACTCATACGTCTATTTCCCAAAGACAACTTCTGGATATGACGCTGAGCACGTGCACTAAACTTCTTTGGTCGACCATGGCTAGGCCTGTTCTGAGTGGAACCTGTCCAGTTAAACCACTGTATGGTCTTGGCCACCGTGCTGCAGCTCAGTTTCAGGGTCTTGGCAATCTTCTTATAGCCCAGGCCATCTTTATGTAGAGCAACAATTCTTTTTTTCAGATCCTCAGAGAGTTCTTTGCCATGAGGTGCCATGTTGAACTTCCAGTGACCAGTCAGAATGAGGGAGTGTGAGAGCGATGACACCAAATTTAACACACTTGCTCCCCATTCACACCTGAGACCTTGTAACACTAACGAGTCACATGACACCGGGGAGGGAAAATGGCTAATTGGGCCCAATTTGGACATTTTCACTTAGGGGTGTACTCACTTTTGTGGCCAGTGGTTTAGACATTAATGGCTGTGTGTTGAGTTATTTTGAGGGGACAGCCAATTTACACTGTTAAACAAGCTGTACACTCACTACTTTATATTGTAGCAAAGTGTCATTTCTTCAGTGTTGTCACATGAAAAGATATACTCAAATATTGACAAAAATGTGAGGGGTGTACTCACTTTTGTGATATATACACATTTTTGTAATAATGACAATTGCAACAATACTGAATTAACACTTTTATTTTAACTTAATATAATACATATGGGCTTTTGGATGAGTGTTCTTAAGGTGATTCCACAGGTTGGTGGTATTTTTTGATTTAGCCTTTGCTGACCCCATGCTTACATCTTTATCCCAAATAAGACACCTTGCTTTCCCTGGTGCCAATTCCATGTAATAGTCCCACACTGGTGCTCTGCTTTTCTCTGCCATCTGTAAAACACACACACAGCTCTGAAGTGACAACGATACTGAAGAGTCTGCTTAGGAGACAAATACTCTCAACTGTTTGAATAAAAATAGAGTTTAAGTTACCTGTGATGAATGTTGAAAACAAAAACTGTAATTTCTATATGCAGGAAATCCTATTTTAATAATGGACATGGTAAGAATTGACTACCAAAGTGCGAGTCATAATTCCCATGACACCTTCTAGACAAATCTGAAAAGCGGTTCCTTCATTCATTTATTCCATAGGATATTTTTTACATTCACTTAAAATAAGGTCTGTGTTTTGTGTAGGCTTACACCACCTTGCCAATTTTATAACTGTGTAGATATCCATAGGACAAGGTAACTCTGATCAATATTGGCTAAATATAAGCAAAGATAAAAAAAATTGTAGAGTGGATTTATGAAAATATTTTGACAAACGTTACCTTATCCTAGTGAGATTTACACGGGTAATCAAAACGCCGAGGCGGTTTAAACCTGCACCCTAACCTGCATGAAACACAGACCTTATTTGAATTAGATCAAGACATTCTCTATGGAAGACATGAACGGTAAAATAACGAAGGAACCTCTTTCAAGTTCAGCCGCAAGTTATTACAGGAATTATAACGCGTCGACTATTTCTCTCTAAACCATATACCTTTGACTATTACGAGCCTGCTGCTGCCTACCATCACTCAGTCAGACTGCTCTATCAAATATCAAATACGAGCCTTAGGTCAAATCCGGAAACGATCACCTAGAAAACAAAACGTTTATTCCGTTCCGTATTTTATCTAAAGGGTGGCATCCATGAGTCTAACTATTCCTGTTACATTGCACAACCTTCAATGTTATGTCATAATTATGTAAAATTCTGGCAAATTAGTTCGCAAAGAGCCAGGCGGCCCAAACTGTTGCATATACACTGACTCTGTGTGCAATGAACGCAAGAGAAGTGACACAATTTCACCTGGTTAATATTGCCTGCTAACCTGGTTTTATTTTAGATAAATATGCAGGTTTAAAAATATATACTTGTGTATTGATTTTAAGAAAGGCATTGATGTTTATGGTTAAGTACACATTGGAGCAACGACAGTCGTTGATTGATTGTTTTTTATAAGATAAGTTTAATGCTAGCTAGCAACTTACCTTGGCTTACTGCTTTCGCATAACAGGCAGCCTCCTCATGAGGCAGGTGATTAGAGCGTTGGACTAGTTAACTGTAAGGTTGCAAGATTGAATCCTCCGAGTTGACAAGGTACAAATGTGTCGTTCTGCCTCGTTCCTAGGCCGTCATTGAAAATAAGAATGTGTTCTTAACTGACATGCCTAGTTAAATAAAGATTAAATAAAGGTGTAAAAAAAATCTAATTAAAAACATCGGCAAAATCGGCGCACAAAAATACCGATTTCCGACTGTTATGAAAACTTGAAATTGGCCCCAATTAAATCGTCCATTCCGATTAATCGGTTGACCTCTAGTCACAGCATCATCAGACTGAGCTTGTTGTCATTGCAGGCAATCTCAATGCTGTGCGTTACAGGGAAGACATCCTCCTGCCTCATGTGGTACCCTTCCTGCAGGCTCATCCTGACATGACCCTCAAGCATGACAATGCCACCAGCCATACTGCTCGTTCTGTGCCTGATTTCCTGCAAGACAGGAATGTCAGTGTTATGCCATGGCCAGAGAAGAGCTCAGATCTCAATCCCATTGAGCACGTCTGGGACCTGTTGGATCGGAGGGTGAGGGCTAGGGCCATTTCCCCCAGAAATGTCCGGGAACTTGCAGGTGCCTTGATGGAAGAGTGGGGTAACATCTCACAGCAAGAACTGGCAAATCTGGTGCAGTCCATGAGGAGGAGATGCACTGCAGTACTTGTGGCCACACCAGATACTGACTGTTCATTTTGATTTTAACCCCCCCCCTTTGTTCAGGGACACATTATTCAATTTCTGTTAGTCACATGTCTGTGGAACTTGTTCAGTTTATGTCTCAGTTGTTGAATCTTATGTTCATACAAATATTTACACATGTTAGTTTGCTGAAAATAAACACAGTTGAGTGAGTGAGTTTCTTTTTTTTGCTGAGTTTACTATAGAATTCCATGCATTCCTATAGAGGACTGCTCCTACTGGGGAGTGCCAATATGACCGTTCGGTGGCCTCTCAATGGCCAATACATAGCATCAGCAATCGAGGGTTTATATATATCATTGGTCTCAACCCATGATTTATATACACACTTGATTACTAATTGGGGATGCTGTGTTGAAACCACCACGCCTCCATCTTGGTACACCTTATTGCATACTTTTAAATTATATTACTTGGGCTAAACATACAAAAACATATTTTTTGGTGCATTTTTAGCATCAGCAATCCAGGGTTTATATACATCATTGGTCTCGACCAGCGAGCCTTTGCTCTGGGATCGCTTGTTCCTTTCTGATGCACTCCTACTCTGTGAGCATTGCTCCATTCATTTAAATCTGGGCCCTAGCCTTTACTAACAAATCCAAAACCGCTAACTTTTCAGAACAGAGCTAGATTCAAAACACCTAGCTGGAAAGTTTTATTCGGTAAGTAACATTGCAAGAAAAGGGAAATGACATATGTAGTTTATACATAAAATGAAAATAATTGTGTGAACAAAGATGAATTAATCTCCCTTTCCTCCAAAGTTAGGCTTTCATCTCCTAATATAACTTGGGACAGTTGGTGAGAAAAATAAAACCATCAATGCCTATGCTCAAAACAATTTTACAACAGCTATACATTTGTCTGCATATTTAGCAAAATCATGAACATTATGGTTTTAATCACAGACAATGTGGGACGTACAGCACAGCACCCAAAAGGTAAGGCCATATTAGTAACAAGAGTTGCCTGGCTGGTCTTGAAGGAATCAGCTGAGGTGGCAATTGCCCTCCAAATTTTTACTCCAAGTCCAATCGATAAAAGTGTCTCTTCTTCGATATCCCGGCAGAATATATTGCACTAACATGTACTGTATGAGCCAATGCCGTATCCATGGACACTGTTTTGGAGTGCAAACATCTGGATCATTTTCATTAGGGCACAGTATCAAACGTTTCAAAACATTTAGCAACAGGAAACAAAAATATGTGTTTCTTATTGATAGTCCCTCTGTTTCAGACCATTTTCTTCCATTTGGTGGCTAATGAACAGGGCCCTGCTTTGGATGTATTGCCATTGAGATGTGTTCCCTTAAGCCAGTCGGATCCTGTGTCCTCTCACTGCCGTTTGGATAAACACATACTGCTGGTATTGGTGGACTGTATACTTTAAAGTGATAATGATGGAAAACAGAGCACACACACATTGCTTGGTAGGCTGCATGAGCCTTCCACTCCCATACAGCGTCTTTTCCATGTTGACCACTGGCTTTCTAGCAGTGGATCAGTTAGGCAGAAAATACTATATTTCTGAGTTCTAGGAGTGCGTGTGTTTTTTTATTTTTACCACATGGGGGAACCGTGGGGGTACTGCTTAGCTTTGTAACCCCTTGTCCCTTTGTGGTCTCTGTCTATACGGAGACGAATCAGTACTAAAAAAGGGCCTCGATCTCAGAGAGGTTTCTGTCTGGTTAGTCTGTTAAAGAGCATCTTGTGAACCTAAACAAACTAATTCAACCAGTAAAGCCAAGACACCAACCAACCATCCTTCTCTAAACGTACGTCCAGAAATATTGACACCTCTCACCCCTTTCTCCTTCCCGATACCAGTGGAGGCTGGTGGAGGGAGAAATTGGAGGATGGCTGCTGATTTAAAATGACATCATCTTCCACTGCCAAATACCCCTTCTCTCTCCCGCTTTCCTCCTCTCCTTAGGCTCTCTGGAGTCTCTCCTCAGACCGGCTCTTTGTCGGCCCTCCACAGCTGCTCTTTGACCTCGGGGGGCAGGGTGTTAAAGAGGTCCTCCTCCACCACTAGACCACACCTCTTCAGCAGCCTGCACTCTCCCAGCTCCACGGGCAGACACTCCAGACGGTTCCCCCGCAGCTCCAGCTGGGTCAGGCCAGTCAGCTCGCCAAAGCGCGAGGGCAGAGTCTGCAGGCAGTTGTTGCCCAGGTTAAGGGTGCGCAGCTTCTTGCACTGGAACAGATCCGGCGGGAGGGACTCGATCTGACAGGGACAAGGAGGGAGAACAGAGAGAGGATGAATGTTGAAAAATAGGAGAAAGGTTCTTGTATTTGTTAACTTCTCCCCAGTGCATAGTTAACAGCTATATTTGTAATAGCAGACTTGGAAAAAGAGGCGAGAGAAATCCGTGCACTGTTCCCGCCGTAGTTACCCAATCAAAAACCAGTCACACACCAGCCCATAGAACTTTAAACCAATCAGAAACAAATCAAAACAATCTGCCCTAAAGCAAAGACTGGGATGATACCCTAGCCGAGAAATCCGTGCACTGTTCCCGCCGTAGTTACCCAATCAAAAACCAGTCACACACCAGCCCATAGAACTTTAAACCAATCAGAAACAAATCAAAACAATCTGCCCTAAAGCAAAGACTGGGATGATACCCTAGCCAAGAATCTAGAGTAAATGATTTAGGTAGAGGTACAGACATACCGTGCATTCGGAAAGTATTCAGACCCCTTGACTTTATCCACATTTTGTAACATTACAGCCTTATTCTAAAATGGATTCAATTGTTTTCCCCCCTTATCAATCTACACACAACACCCCATAATGACACATCAATATAATTTTTTTGAAACATTCTTTGCAAATTTGTAAGAAAGTTAACTGAAATCACATGTACATAAGTATTCAGACCCTTTAATCAGTACTTTGTTGAAGCACCTTTGGCATCGATTACAGCCTTGAGTTTTCTTGTGTATGACGCTACAAGATTGGCACATATATTTGGGGAGTTACTCCCATTCTTCTCTGCAGATCCTCTCAATCTGTCAGGTTGGATGGGGAGCATCGCTGCACAGCTATTTTCAGGTCTCTAAAGAGATCAAGGACATTCAGAGACTTGTCCCAAAGCCACTCCTGCGTTGTCTTGGCTGTGTGCTTAGGGTCGCTGTCCTGTTGGAAGGTGAACCTTCACCCCAGTCTTAGGTCCTGAGCACTCTGGAGCAGGATTTCATCAAGGATCTCTCTGTACTTTGCTCTGTTAATCTTTCCCTCTATCCTCGGTCCCTGCCGCTGAAAAACATCCCCACAGCATGATGCTGCCACCCCCATGCTTCACCATAGAGATGATGCCAGGTTTCCTCCAGACGTGACGTTTGGCATTCAGGCCAATCTTGGTTTCATCAGACCAGAGAATCTTGTTTCTCATGTCCTTTAGGTGAATTTTTGCAAACTCCAAGCGGGCTGTCATGTACCTTTTACTGAGGAGTGGCCTCCATCTGGCCACTCTACCATAAAGGCCTGATTGGTGGAGTGCTACAGAGATGGTTGTCCTTCTGGAAGGTTCTCCCATATCCACAGAGGAACTCTGGAGCTCTGTCAGAGTGACCATCAGGTTCTTGCTCACCTCCCTGACCGCTGGGCGGCCAGCTCTAGGAAGATTCTTGGTGGTTCCAAAGTTCTTCCATTTCAGAATGATGGAGGCCACCCTGTTCTTGGGGACCTTCAATGCGACATTTCTTAGTACCCTTCCCCAGATCTGCGCCTCAACACAATCCTGTCTCGGAGCTCTACGGATAATTCCGTTGACCTCATGGCTTGGTTTTCGCTCTGATATGCACTGTCAACTGTGTCAACTGATATAGAGAGGTGTGTGCCTTTCCAAATCATGTCCAATCAATTGAATTTACCACAGGTGGACTCCAATCAAGTTGGAGAAACATTTCAAAGATGATAAATGGAAACAGGATGCACCTGAGCTACATTTCAAGTCTCATAGCAAAGGGTCTGAGTAGTTCTGTAAATAAGCTCTGTTTTTGCTTTGTCATTATGGGATAGTGTGTAGATTGATGAGGAAAAATTACTTTAATTACTTTTAGATGAAGACTAACATAAAATGTGGAAAAAGTCAAGGGGTCTGAATACTTTCCGAATGCACTGTACACGTACATATTCTATAATAACTTATGCATCATGCCCACACTGACACCTGTTATTATTGGCTGCCATCTGTTGGGACAACAGCACAATGAGTGCATCCTATATAGATTATGTTAATGTAAGACAATTACGATCAGAGTAAGCCAATTTACGAGCCTAAAAATAGCCTTAACAAATTACAAATGCTTTTCTTAGCTTCATGCGCTGAATATGTGAGATGGCTGGGGCTACTTTGGCATTGTTCTTCGAGCAAAAAACTAAAATGTAGCACATTGGTGTCCAGCTGCAAGCATTGGATCCTCGTTAGGGCCCACCTGGGAACGACATTTTGCAAATTACACAACTCATTTAAGTCAATAATGTGCAAATTGCAAAGAGAAGACTCCGGAGAGGATTGTAAAAACGGAACACATCAGAGGGGTTCCTTGTAAACGAGGCTAATTTGGGATGCATAACACTCTGTTCCAGGACTATTTTCAGTGTGGACAAAGGAGTGCAGCAAAGGGTGTTTAATAGTTTTCCAACTTCATTGGGAGGAATGATGTTTGAAATTCTTTTGACATTTTTATCACGTTTTTTAAAATCATGATGAAAATGTCATTTTTTGGACCTATGCCTTCTGTAAAACCATATGACCTGTGAACGTGATAAAGACAACATATTGGTGCCATTATACTACTTATACTGTGCTTTAAAATATGAAGTATGTCTTGAATCTAAAATATAATTTCCACATTCATTAATTAAACTACCCTTTGTTTGGAGCAATATACTCCACAAGTACATCACATTTCCAGAGTGGGCTCTCTGCTAATTCTGAAGGTATGTCAAATTATATGCGCACCACCACCACAGTGAATGGAAAAATGGATTCAAAGGGAACTCCCTCTGCTGTTGACTTGCTGAATGTGCAATCCAAAATGTGGTCTGTGATTGGTTAACCTCCCAAGGTCGATGTCTGCACCCCCACAGAAATCAAATTAGCAAAATAAAAAACATCCCATACAAATCAGACAGTTTTAGCTAGAGATGTTTTTTGTTGTTGCATTGGATGCGTCCTAATTCTAGGATACCCACATAAGACCTCACAAGACTTGTCTGAAGGTCCTAATTCTAGGATACCCACATAAGACCTCACAAGACTTGTCTGAAGGTCCCCCAGCAAAAAAAGAAACGTCCTCTCACTGTAAACTGTTCATTTTCAGCAAACTTAACATGTGTAAATATTTGAATGAACATAAGATTCTACAACTGAGACATAACCTGAACAAGTTCCACAGACATGTGACTAACAGAAATGGAATAATGTCCCTGAACAAAGGGGGGAGGGAAGGGGTCAAAATCAAAAGTAACAGTCAGTATCTAGTGTGGCCACCAGCTGCATTAAATACTGTAGTGCATCTCCTCCTCTTGGACTGCACCAGATTTGCCAGTTCTTCCCCCAAGGCACCTGCAAATTCCCAGAAATGTCTGGGGGGAATGGTCCTAGCCCTCAACGTCCGATCCAAATAGGTACCAGACGTGCTCAATGAGATTGAGATTCGGGCTCTTCTCTGGCCATGGCAAAACACTGACATTCCTGTCTTGCAGGAAATCACGCACAGAACGAGCAGTATGGCTGGTGGCATTGTCATGCTGGAGGGTCATGTCAGGATGAGCCTGCAGGAAGTGTACCACATGAGGGAGGAGGATGTCTTCCCTGTAATGCACAGCGTTGAGATGGCCTGCAATGACAATAAGCTCAGTCCGATGATGGTGGGACACCGCCCCAGACCATGACGGTCCCTCCACCTCCAACTCGATCCCACTCCAGAGTACAGGCCTCGGTGTAACGCTCATTCCTTCGAGATGTATATACATATATATATATATACACACAGTGGGGAGAACAAATATTTGATACACTGCCGATTCTGCAGGTTTTCCTACCTACAAAGCATGTAGAGGTCTGTAATTTTTATCATAGGTACACTTCAACTGTGAGAGGCGGAATCTAAAACAAAAATCCAGAAAATCACAAATCATGATTTTTAAGTAATTAATTTGCATTTTATTGCATGACATAAGTATTTGATCACCTACCTACCAGTAAGAATTCCGGCTCTCACAGACCTGTTAGTTTTTCTTTAAGAAGCCCTCCTGTTCTCCACTCATTACCTGTATTAACTGCACCTGTTTGAACTTGTTACCTCTATAAAAGACACCTGTCCACACACTCAATCAAACAGACTCCAACCTCTCCACAATGGCCAAGACCAGAGAGCTATGTAAGGACATCAGGGTTAAATTGTAGACCTGCACAAGGCTGGGATGGGCTACAGGACAATAGGCAGCGCACGCAAGGTCCCCCTGCTCAAACCAGCACATGTCCAGGCCCGTCTGAAGTTTGCCAATGGCCATCTGGATGATCCAGAGGAGGAATGGGAGAAGGTCATGTGGTCTGATGAGACAAAATATAGAGCGTTTTGGTCTAAACTCTACTCGCCGCGTTTGGAGGAAGAAGAAGGATGAGTACAACCCCAAGAACACCATCCCAACCATGAAGCATGGAGGTGGAAACATCATTCTTTGGGGATGCTTTTCTGCAAAGAGGACAGGACGACTGCACCGCAGAGGGGAGGATGGATGGGGCCATGTATCGCGAGATCTTGGCCAACAACCTCCTTCCCTCACGAAGAGCATTGAAGATGGGTCGTGGCTGGGTCTTCCAGCATGACAACGACCTGAAACACACAGCCAAGGCAACTAAGGAGTGGCTCCGTAAGAAGCATCTCAAGGTCCTGGAGTGGCCTAGCCAGTCTCCAGACCTGAACCCAATAGAAAATCTTTGGAAGGAGCTGAAAGTCCGTATTGCCCAGCGACAGCCCCGAAACCTCAAGGATCTGGAGAAGGACTGTATGGAGGAGTGAGCCAAAATCCCTGCTGCAGTGTGTGCAAACCTGGTCAAGAACTACAGGAAACGTATGATCTCTGTAATTGCAAACAAAGGTTTCTGTACCAAATATTAAGTTCTGCTTTTCTGATATATCAAATACTTATGTCATGCAATAAAATGCAAATCAATTACTTAAAAATCAAACAATGTGATTTTCTGGATTTTGTTTTAGATTCCGTCTCTCACAGTTGAAGTGTACCTATGATAAAAAAAATTACAGACCTCTACATGCTTTGTAAATAGGAAAACCTGCCAAATCGGCAGTGTGTTAAATACTTGTTCTCCCCACTGTATATAGATATTCATGTCTCGTTTCAGGAAACTAGGCGTATGTCACATGTCACTACTTCACAGGAGCAGCATTTGAAGAAACATTTTTTATCAAAATGCGTTTTTTGGCAGAAATGCCTTTTGGAACATGTGAACGTTCATGTGCCTTAAAAAAAAGTTGTATTCCTTCCATAAATATTAATACAATTGTTAAAAATGACGAGCTTAGTTGGTTTAGCCATGGAAAAAGTGAGGAACCTTCCCACTAGCCATGATTAGCTGAGAATGTATGGGCTGGACATGCCGGGAGTTGAGTTTGGATTGGTCTGCCATGTAGCCCGCTTCTGTCTATAAAGTGAGCGGTTCAGTATGTGATGACAGTCCTTTCTACGGCGCCGTTTTTGAAAGACATAACGTTAACCACCGAGAACTACAAAAGTTTTGCTACTTTTCTCAACGTTGTCCTGAATTTAGTAGGTGCTACCGACAGATCAGTATACAAAGTGATGTGTGACTTGACGGAGTGACTTGACACAAAGCTGGCCAAACAAGATGAAGCTACAAACAAAACAAAGTTAAATGGTTCAAGTCTGCCGTGAAGCGTTCATCCACGTATACAGATAAGAGTCTAGCTACATTTCCCAGATAAGTTTCTAATTTTGTCAGAAAGTCATTTTTATTGCAAGTTAATGCATACTGTTAGCTTGCTAGCTAATGTTACCTGTATGATCTGTGTAGTAATATTATTAAAATCAGAAATCCATTTGCATTGCTAATTATAGGATAATGTTAGCTAGTTAACATTGAACCTAGTTCATTAGCTTTAGCTACCTACATATTCATACTCTTGCTAAGAGAGTTTGTATTGGTAGTAGTATAAGTTGGGGTTATGCCGGTTCATTGTTTAGCTAGCTAGTTACATGTCTAAACAAAAAGAAGACTCCACTTTGGCCCGATTATTACATGACCCATCAAATTAGTAGGTGTGTCTGGGAGTGATTACGGCCATCAAATGTATTTTGTGAACATGTGTACGTCTAGACAATAGTGACCCATCCACTTAGCTAGATGTGGGTGAGGGGTGGTTAGAGTATTTCCTTCACATGACCCATCAATTTAGACAAGTGTGTCGGGTAAGCGTCATCTAATAACGATAAAATGTTTATCAAATATTTTTAATCTGGACACTTTGTTTTTGATATTGCTCCTATGCAAGTATTATCCCTGTACCGTTTACACCTTCTGTATCCTGTACATGTGACAAATAAACTTAGATTCTATTTGATTTGGTGTGGGTTTACCACATGGACTCACATGTGAACCCTTAACCTTTTGCGTGTAGGGGGCAGTATTTTCGTTTTTGGCAAAAAAAACGTACCCATTTGAAACGGCCTATTTCTCAGCCCCAGAAACTAGAATATGCATATAATTGTCAGATTAGGATAGAAAACACTCTAAAGTTTCCAAAACTGTAAAAATATTGTCTGTGAGTATAACAGAACTGATATTGCAGGCGAAAGCCTGAGGAAAATCCAATCATATTTTGAAACCTCTGTGTTCCTATGCATGCCTATCCTCCATTTAAAGGGATATCAACCAGATTCCTTTTTCTATGGCTTCCCTAAGGTGTCAACAGTCTTTAGACATAGTCTAAAGTCTAGACATAGGATCTCAGAGTGAGCTTTTATTTTGAAAAATGAGCATGAAGGATCACATTGCGTAAGTGGATAGGTGGGGGATCTCAGAGTGAGTTTTGCACAACTGAGTAAAGCGGCCATTGTTCCTCCCGCTGTTGTTGAAAAACTTACACACTCGGTTGATATATTATCGAATATATATTTTAAAAACAACATGAGGATTGATTATAAAAAACGTTTGACATGTTTCTGTGGACATTATGGATATTATTTGGAATATACGTCTGTGTTGTCGTGACTGCTCTTTCCTGTGGATTTCTGAACATAACGCGACAAACAAACGGCTGTATTTTGGGTATAAAAATAATCTTTATGGAACAAAAGGAACATTTGTTGTGTAACTGGGAGTCTCTTGAGTGAAAACATCCGAAGATCAAAGGTAAACGATTTTTTTGATTGCTTTTCTGATTTTCGTGACTTAAGAGGGTGTGAACGATGCTGAATGGGTGTAGACAAAGATGAGCTCTCCAGTAGGTACCAAAACATTCAAGGGCCATTTTAGTTATAGCCTAATGTTAGCCAGTCAACATGGAACCTAGTTTGTTACACTCTGAAAAGTGGGGTTATAAGTTTATCAACTTTAAATGCAGAATTACTTTCCCACTGTTCCTCCACGCTCCCGAGTGGCACAGCGGTCTAAAGCACTGCATCTCAGTGCAAGAGGCATCACTACAGTCCCTGGTTCAAATCCAGGTTGTATCATATCTGGCCGTGATAGGGAGGTGCACAATTGGCCCAGCGTTGTCCGGGTTTGGCCGGTGTAGGCCGTCATTGTAAATAAGAATTTGTTCTTAACTGACTTGCCTAGTTAAATAAAGGTGAAATAAAGATATTAAAACATAGTGTATGACATACAATTTTCTAGCTCTGAGTCTCTACTTTTATCCAATATAAAAATAGAATTTCAGATTTCGCTACATAAGACCGAATTGAGTCGGTTGGTCACATATGGAGACTGTTTAGTAACAAAAATAAGGGGTGAAATACGTACATGTAAAAAATAAAATGAATCTCTCAGATATAGGACAGACTCTTCAGAACTTCCTTTAGATGTTTTGTTTGGACTATCAGTTATTCAATGCATTTGTATATGGGTTAATAGCTTAGACTCTTATGGGTTAATAGCTTAGACTCTTATGGGTTAATAGCTTAGACTCTTATGGGTTAATAGCTTAGACTCTTATGGGTTAATAGCTTAGACTCTTATGGGTTAATAGCTTAGACTCTTATGGGTTAATAGCTTAGACTCTTATGGGTTAATAGCTTAGACTCTTATGGGTTAATAGCTTAGACTCTTATGGGTTAATAGCTTAGACTCTTATGGGTTAATAGCTTAGACTCTTATGGGTTAATAGCTTAGACTCTTATGGGTTAAACATCCTTCCTCCCTATGAAGTTTCTATGTGAGAATTGCCAGAACAATCTGAGATACCAAAAATATGTTTTGCTCCCGCTGGAGTGGAATCGCCTTAAAACCATGATAATAGTATCGTTTAGAGTAACCATTTGATCCCACACACAGCAGATGCCCACCTGAACACAACAGGGAGAATGTTGTATAACCTCCCAGAATTCCTTGCAAGCCCTAAGCATGTTTCTCACTGTGAACTCGATCCCTAAATAAATCAATTGGATGAACGGCGTGTTTAAACCGACAGTAATGCACATTAGACATTACAGGCAAATTGTTTGTAAAGAGTATGAGGTCAGCTCATCAGGTGATCCGAGTGTTGTTCATGCAAAATTCACAAATTGGCCATTGCAAAAACATAAATGACAAGCGCTATGGCTAAGTCACCTCACATTTATATAATTATAAAAATATATTAAATGATGTAATGTGTTTACATTATACATTGTATATTTAGTCAAATAATCTTCTTAAACAATTCACAAAACTCCTGAATGAGTCTAAGACAGCATAACCCTGAGGTGTTCTGTACAGAAGACAGTAAACCTTTTCCAGCTATCATTGGGGCGGCAGGTAGCCTAATGGTTAGAGTGTTGGACTAGAAACTGAAAGGTTGCTAGATCAAATCCCCGAGCTGACAAGGTAAAACAAAAAAACTGTTGTTCTGCCCCTGAGCAGGCAGTTAACCCACTGTTCCTAGGCCATCATTGTAAATAAGAATTTGTTCTTAACTCACTTGCCTAGTAAAATAAAAAATAAAAAATCTGCTTAACAAGGCTGAGTTGCATCTAATGGGTTGTAGGACACACTGTTCGAAGAATGACACTGCTTTAGATAGTCCTAAAAACAAATACACTAGACATATTTATGCATTTTTTGCTTTACAAAACAGACAGATAATGACAAACAATACACCCCACCCCTCAACTGGAGACAACTCAATACATTCAAAAACAACAGAACACAACATTGCTCTTAAGGAATTGGCACCTTGCTTCAATGATATTTGACATACTGCACAGTATAAGGACTATGCTCGGCATTAAAAATAATCACTGTGGATCAGGGTTGGTTGCAGGTTGCATGTTGTTTCCCACCATCACTTGAAAGATACGTGATAAAGGGCTGCCATATCTTAACAAATGTATTATATCTGCCAGAGATATCATGTCGTATCCTTTCTACGTGTAGCAAGCTGGTGACTTCAGCTAACCAAGTTTTAAAAACAGGTACAGTCTCCTTATTCCAAAGGCTCAAAATGTTTCTTTTTTGAAATAACCCTGCCATATTGTAATGTTTTTTTGTTCCCAGTGGGTTAAAGCCGTTAGGTGCTGTGACCTGCCTAAAACAGCAGTATCTGGGGCTGGTATGAGGTTACAGCTGTATACTCCTGAGAAACACTTAGAAATATCCTGCCAGAATGTGTGCAGTTTGGGGCGTGACCAGAAGAGGTAACCCAGGGTACCCTCTGCAGATTTGCACTGAGGGCATATCGGAGAGACCGAGGGGTAGAACGAGTGTAATTTGGTACAGGAATAGTGTAGTCTGTGAATCACTTTGTATTGAATAAGTTGGTGTCGGGAGTTTATCGAGCACAAGTGAATATCTTGAAGCAATCACCATAACAGTCATCAGTAATCTTTATAACAAGGTCTTCCTCCCAGGTCTCCTTCAAATGTTAGAGTAATATGCTGTAAAGTTATCTACAAAGCTGGAGATCAAACTCTTGGAGCCAGGGGCGAAGTTCATGAAAATATACAACTGGTGGGCAGGTGTAATTGCCTCAAAATGTGGTATATTTAAGTAAACATAGTTTCTTATCTGAAGATATCGGTAGAAGTTAGAGGCGGGGAGATCGGGGGGGGGCATAGTTATGTCAAATAGGAGTACATACAGAGGTCTCCGGGAGACCAAATGTTTTCCTTACAATACCATTTTTGCATAAAGTTATTGCCAGTAATACCTGTAGAGGATTTAGTTGAGGAAAAGAAAAGTGCTGGAAGAGAGGTGTTGTGTGTATCTTGGATCTACCACGCCAGGGTATGCATCCTGCCAATAAACCTAATAAACCTGCCCAATAACAATGTTGAATATTTGGTAGGCTCAGGCCACCTAATTCTTTGGGCTTGATTATATGTTTTTTAGAGATCTGGTGTACTTTGTATCCCCACACAAAAGGCAAGATAATAGAATCCAAGGATTTGAAAAAAGCTTTACTTAAAATATAGCCAAATTCTTAGAGAGATAAAGGAATCTGGGGAGTGTAACAATTTTAATAGCGTTAACACGGCCTATCATAGATAGAGGCAACACTCTCAAGATCTCAATGTTGCATTTCAACATCCCTATCACGTCGTGGTAGTTCAATTTAGGGTCCTTGGGGATGACAACCCCTAAATATTTAATTTAGTCTCCTGTGAATTTAAAAGGTATATGTTTAAGGAACTCCCCTTTAAGAGGCATGAATTCGCTTTTTTGGCAGTTTATGGTATACCCAGAGAGTTCTCCAAATGATTCGATGAGCTCCAACAGCAGTGGAAATGACTCTTTGGGGCATGAGACAAACAAGATGATGTCATCCGCATAGAGCGAGATGCGGTGATCAACCTTGCCTATGTTTAGCTGAAGCAATAGCAGGCAGGACGGCTTCTGATACAGACAGCTAGGTTCCATAGCAGTGGCAAATAGCAACGGACTCCAGGGGTATCCCTGGCTGCAGGAATGTTAAAGTGAAAAGGAGCGGAATTATTGTAATTAGTGAGAACTGAAGCCGTCGGGCACGCATATAGTATTTCAGGCCACGAGACAACACTCTTGCCCAGACCAAACTCATTTAATGATTTCTGGTGCATTAAGTGCAAGTATTGCAATTTTAGAATAAAGATTTAGTAGCTCTTCATACTGTCCCTCGAGGGTGGCGAAGCATGTCTCGTGGTCACCTGCGTTTCCTTCCAGATCAATAATGTGGGTTGTATGTTCAGCCAGGGAGGTTTGCACTAATTGTAAGGATGTCCTCTTCCATTGTCTTGATAAAATAATAGTCGATGAGGGCTCCGAGTCAGGGCTAGCCATTACGGTCAGGCAAACACAAGCATCGCCATCCTCGTCTTGTGCTGTGGTGGGGACTTTAACATCTTGCTTGTTGTTTTTGGATTAATTAGTTTCCCCATGGCCGTGTTTCTCATGGAGTTGCTCATAGTAGCAGTTTGGTTGGGCAAAAGTAGAATTTAAATCAAATTTAAGCAAGGGTGAGGAGGTAGTCGGAGAAGTGTCTACTCCATGGTGCTCACTAGTGCCCCCCCATCAGTGTACTTTTAAAACTCGGGCACATTGCATCACATCAGACAGTTACTTAACTTGAACTCATTTGAAACATATTATTAGCACTAGCAGGGTAGGCTGTTACCGTCTCAGAATATTGGGCAAATGAACTATTGAAGCGATAATTTCAACTTAATGGAGTTGGAGACATCTCGGTCTACTACACAAAACTCTACAATATGTGCACAAGATCATTAGGGCAAATTATCCCTAACATAACCACGTTCTGGTCTTCATCATTATGCTAAGCCTTACCTTCCCATTCACATGTGAAAGAGGCAGGTAGACGGGAGTAGGGCTTTTCAAGAACAAATGTCTAACATTTTCCTGTGACACACAGGTAAATGCAAAGACAAGTGTTTCTTTGACCATTTGACCTGACCTGGAAATAATCTGGGCCCTAACAAAGACAGTTAGAGGAAAGAAGAAAAACTGTTGGTTATAGAGTTAGTTCCAAGTGTGTATCAAATATTTTCTCTGGGACGCTCAAATGCTAGATCTGTACTCACCCTGTTGGCTGTCACAGCAAAGTACTGCAGGTTCTGGAGGAAGCCCACGTCGGCATGTATTCTGGTCAGGTTGTTGTGACTCAGGTCCAGGAAGCGCAGTTTGCGGCAGTAGAACAGCTGGCCCGGGATGTTCTCGATCTTGTTGCGGTTTAGGTAGAGCCTCTCCAGGTTCGTCAAGGTGCCGATCTGGATGGGGATATAGGCGATCTGGTTGTACCACAGCTTCAAGTTTACCAGACGGTGCAGGTGCTGGAAGCTGATGATCTCCTCGATGGTCTTAAGGTTGTTGTCCTTCAGGTCAATCTCCTGCAGGTTGTGCAGGCTGAAGATGGAGTGTGGGATACGTTCCAGGTCACAGCGCAACAGCTCCAGCTCTGTCAGGTTCACCATCTTCTTCAGGCTGTTGAGCACCATCAGCTTGGTGCCCTCATTGTTGATTGACAGCTTCTGGAGGTGGACCCCAACGTCTGTCACCACCTGAGGCAGCTTGGTCAGGTTACTCTTCAGACGGAGCACTTTGAGCCTCTTGAGCTCTCGTAGCCCATCGATGACAATGTAGCGGTTGTTCTCTGCGCTCAGGTTCCCTGTGAGGTGCAGCTCGCTCAGGTTCTTCAGGCTGTAGATCCATAGAGGAATCTCCTTGATGTCAGTGAATTTTATGTGGAGGGACTTGAGGTTCTCCCTCAGAAAGGCCAAAGCTGGGGCCTCAATTTTTGCCGGTGTGTGGTAGAGCCACATCTCTCTCAGGCTGACTAGCTGGGCAATGATGGGGGGGATGGTGACATCAGGGATGAGCTCCAGCTTGAGCACCTCCAGTTCTATTAGGTCAAACACTGTTTCAGGGATTCCGTTAAGCATGAACAAGTGCAGCTCCAGTTTCTCCTGGGAGTTCTTGGTGATACGTTGCCGCAGCTTGTCCAGCGTCCACTCATTGTTGAGGTTCAGCTGACGCAGTTTGTTCTCGCTAACCTCCGACAGGAAGACCGCAAAGCGTTTGGAGTAGAGCGGGTCATACTGGTCTATCATGTGCAACATGAAGGCAAAGTCGTTTTTCACGTCTGGTATGTCACTGTACCTGCTCTCCTCGCGGATTGACTCAAAGGAGTAGCGCTTAAGCGAGCGACTGAGCATCCAGCAGAGGGTGTACATGCAGATGAGACCGTAAATCCCCACCAAGCTGATATAGAAACATGCCAGAATCTTGAAGAGTGTGGCCAGCGGGTGAGCACAGTGGTACATCCTATAGCCCGTCAGCTTCTCAATGTCCACCGTGCAGATCACACTGAACTTGATGTAGTGCACATAGTAGGCCGTGTAGCAGATGATCAGGATGAACTTGATGACTTTGATGATGGTCTGGCGGATGTAGAGCCGGTAGACAATGTCCCCTTCTTCGACGTGGATCCGGAACTTCTTGACCTTCTCGAAAAGAGCTTTGGCCTGCTCGCCTTCCTTCTTGTCCAGGACACCCGTGTCGGAGCGGTCAACAATGCCCTGCTCGATGAGGGACTTGGTCCTTTGGAGCATGGGCACGCTGGCCTCCACGTCCTCGCTGATGCATGATGCCTTCTTGTCCGTGGTACCGTTCATCTTCCCCAGAGGCTTGGGGTCGCTCTCCTCCACTACAGTCTCAGACAGAGCCCTGGTGGTCCATGGCGAGTCAAAACACTTGAGCAGGATGGACACAAAGTGCTCCAGTTTGGAGCTAGTCCGGGGGAACTTGAACCAGAAGTTACTGCAGGCCAGGAAGATGAGGGTGTGCAGTAGCACCAGGTAGGGGAAGTACTTGGCAAACCAGTGCAGCTTGTTCTCATAGCAGACCGCGTCAATGTAGTTGTACTGGTGCCGGTCCAGTTCATACTGGATGCCTTTTGGCTCTTGGTCAAAGGGGTCACGGAAGCTCATATTGAGGTACTCACAGGATTTGTTGACCACCCACTTGCAGGGCAGGCAGATCATCTTGTCCTGGGTTACCTGTAGCGTGCCCCCAAACACGGCGATCATGAGCATGACGATGGAGATGTAGTCTGTGAAGACGTCCCACCATGGCTTCAGGATGCGGTACGCCGGCTGTGTGTCGGCAAAGTACCGGAGCTCTGTGATGGGGATCATGATGGTTTACCTATAGAAAGGGATAGAGGAAAAATGTAATGCAAGACATTCACAATGCCACTCGTATACTTCAAAGTTCATTAGAGTAAAAGCTTCAAAAGGTTGGCTCCAACAAAGCTCATCAAATCGAACAGGATTGCACAATGAAGTCAGAGAATTATTTCCGTTGTGAGGAAATACGCCATGTCAGCATGAGTTAGGGCTGGGCCATGAACTGGTATTGATACACGGACCGGTTTGGGTTTTTACTTTACCTTCAAAAAACGTATTTGAATGTTTGGTTTGTTAAATGTGATATGCCATGTGTAACGTACATTTTTATAGATTACTTCGCTACTTAAGTCATCTCTCTCTGCTCTCTCTCCATGCCTCTTTCCACACAGACCTAGCCCCGCCCCGACACTCAAGGAGCAGATGTTGTTCCTCAACCACGAGATACTTGAATTCAGTCTCTGCATGATTAATGCAGCACATTAAACAATGTTGAAGACAAAGATGCTGTTTTCACTTTGCTTCTTAATATAAATCCACTAGTGTTCTATTAGTTTGTGTTTCTTATATCTGCAAACAGCTAGATTGTCTTATCTTAGCAAACTGGGCCTGAATCTTGTTAGCCGTTAATGCTAATCGCTAACTAGCTAATAAATGTACTGAGTCAGAGCAAACGTAACTAGCTAAACAGCCTGATAATACCAGTGATGGTGTAGACCCACAGTACCAGCCAAAAGTTGACACACCTACTCATTCAAGGATTTTTCTTTATGTGTACCATTTCCTACATTGTAGAATAATAGTGAAACTATGAAATAACACATATGGAATCATGCAGTAAAAGAAAGTGTTAAATCAAAATATATTTCAGATTTTAGATTCTTCAAAGTAGCCACCCTTTGTCTTGACAGCTTTGCACACTCTTGGAATTCTCTCAACCAGCTTAACCTGGAATGCTTTTCCAACAGTCTTGAAGGAGTTCCCACACACAGTGGGGCAAAAAAGTATTTAGTCAGCCGCCAATTGTGCAAGTTCTCCCACTTAAAAAGATGAGGCCTGTAATTTTCATCATAGGTACACTTCAACTATAACAGACAAAATGAGAAAAAAAATCCAGAAAATCACATTGTAGGATTTTTAATGAATTTATTTGCAAATTATGGTGGAAAATAAGTATTTGGTCAATAACAAAAGTTTATCTCAATACTTTGTTATATACCCTTTGTTGGCAATGACAGAGGTCAAATGTTTTCTGTAAGTCTTCACAAGGTTTTCACACACTGTTGCTGGTATTTTGGCCCATTCCTCCATGCAGATCTCCTCTAGAGCAGTGATGTCTTGGGGCTGTTGCTGGGCAACACGGACTTTCAACTCCCTCCAAAGATTTTCTATGGGGTTGAGATCTGGAGACTGGCTAGGCCACTCCAGGACCTTGAAATGCTTCTTACGAAGCCACTCCTTTGTTGCCCAGGCGGTGTGTTTGGGATCATCGTCATGCTGAAAGACCCAGCCACGTTTCATCTTCAATGCCCTTGCTGATGGAAGGTGGTTTTCACTCAAAATCTCACGATACATGGCCCCATTCATTCTTTCCTTTACACGGATCAGTCATCCTGGTTCTTTTGCAGAAAAACAGCCCCAAAGCATGATGTTTCCACCCCCATGCTTCACAGTAGGTATGGTGTTCTTTGGATGCAACTCAGCATTCTTTGTCCTCCAAACACGACGAGTTGAGTTTTTACGAAAAAGTTATATTTTGGTTTCATCTGACCATATGACATTCTCCCAATCTTCTTCTGGATCATCCAAATGCTCTCTAGCAAACTTCAGAAGGGCCTGGACATGTACTGGCTTAAGCAGGGGGACACGTCTGGCACTGCAGGATTTGAGTCCCTGGCGGCGTAGTGTGTTACTGATGGTAGGCTTTGTTACTTTGGTCCCAGCTCTCTGCAGGTCATTCACTAGGTCCCCCGTGTGGTTCTTGGAATTTTGCTCACCGTTCTTGTGATCATTTTGACCCCAGAGGGTGAGATCTTGCGTGGAGCCCCAGATTGAGGGAGATTATCAGTGGTCTTGTATGTCTTCAATTTCCTAATAATTGCTCCCACAGTTGATTTATTCAAACCAAGCTGCTTACCGTCTTCCCAGCCTGGTGCAGGTCTACAATTTTGTTTCTGGTGTCCTTTGACAGCTCTTTGGTCTTGGCCATAGTGGAGTTTGGAGTGTGACTGTCTGAGGTTGTGGACAGGTGTATTTTATACTGATAACAAGTTCAAACAGGTGCCATTAATACAGGTAACGAGTGGAGGACAGAGGAGCCTCTTAAAGAAGAAGTTGCAGGTCCGTGAGTGCCAGAAATCTTACTTGTTTGTAGGTGACCAAATACTTATTTTCCACCATAATTTGCAAATAAATTCATTAAAAATCCTACATTGTGATTTTCTGGATTTCTTTCTCATTTTGTCTGTCATAGAAGTGTACCTATAATGAAAATTAGAACTTGCACAATTGGTGGCTGACTAAATACTTTTTTGCCCCACTATAGGTCTGTAGAAGAGGGGGATGTAGAAGAGGGGGATGACCCCGGCAGCTTTCCAATCTTTGGGAATCTCAGACGATACGAAAGAGAGGTTGAACAGGCTAGTAATAGGGGCTGCAACAATTTTGGCAGATAATTTGAGAAAGAGAGTTCAGATTGTCTAGCCTGTCTGATTTGTAGGGGTCCAGATTTTGCAGCTCTTTCAGAACATCAGCTATCTGGATTTGAGTAAAGGAGAAATGGTGGGGGCTTTGGCGGGTTGCTGTGGAGGGTGCTGGGCAGTGGACCGGGGTAGTGGTAGCCATGTGGAAAGCATGGCCAGCCGTAGAGAAATGCTTATTGAAATTCTCAATTATAGTGGATTCATCGGTGGTGACGGTGTTTCCTAGCCTCAGAGCAGTGGGCAGCTGGGAGGAGGTGCTCTTATTCTCCATGGATTTTACAGTGTCCCAGAACTTTTTTGGAGTTAGTACTACAAGATGCACATTTCTGTTTGAAAAAGCTTGCCTTAGCTTTTCTAACTGCCTGTGTATATTTGTTCCTAACTTCCATGAAAAGTTGCATATCACGGGGGCTATTCGATGCTAATGCAGAAAGCCACAGGATGTTTTTGTGCTGGTCAAGGGCAGACAGGTCTGGAGTGAACCAAGGACTATATCTATTCCTAGTTCTACATTTTTTGAGAGGGGCATGCGTATTTAAGATGGTAAGGAAGGCACTTTTAAAGAATAGCCAGGCTTCATCTACTGACGGGATGAGGTCAATGTCAGTCAATGTCATTCCAGGATACCCCGGCCAGGTCAATTAGAAAGGCCTGCTCGCAGAAGTGTTTCAGGGAGCGTTTGACAGTGATGAGGGGTGGTCGTTTGCTCGCAGACCCATTACGGATGCAGGCAATGAGGCAGTGATCGCTGAGATCTTGATTGAAAACAGCAGAGGTGAATTTGGAGGATGAATTAGTTAGGATGACATCTATGAGGGTGCCCATGTTTACTGATTTGGGGTTGTATCTGGTAGGTTCATTGATCATTTGTGTGAGATTGAGGGCATCAAGCTTAGTTTGTAGGATGGCCGGGGTGTTAAGCACGTCCCAGTTTAGGTCACCTAGTAGTGCGAGCTCAGAAAATAGATGGGGGGCAATCAATTCACATATGGTATCGAGGGCACAGCTGGGGGCAGAGGGAGGTCTATAGCAAGCGGCAAGAGTGAGAGACTTGTTTCTGGAAAGGTGAATTTTTAGAAGTAGAAGCTCAAATGGTTTGGGTACAGACATAGATAGTAATACAGAACTCTGCAGGCTATCTTTGCAGTAGATTGCAACACCGCCCCATTTGGCAGTTCCATCTTGGCGGAAAACGTTATAGTTAGCAATGGAAATTTCAGGGTTTTTGGTGGTTTTCCTAAGCCAGGATTCAGACACGGCTAAGACATCTGGGTTGGCAGAGTGTGCTAAAGCAGTGAGTAAAACAAACTTAGGGAGTAGGCTTCTAATGTTAACATGCATGAAACCAAGGCTTTTACGTTTACAGAAGTCAACAAATGAGAACACCTGGGGGTGGGAGTGGAGCTAGGCACTGCAGGACCTGGATTAACCTCCACATCACCAGAGGAACAGAGGAGAAGTAGGATAAGGGTACGGCTAAAGACTATACGAACTGGCCGTCTAGCACATTCAGAACAGAGAGTAAAAGGAGCTGGTTTCTGGGCACGATAGCATAGATTCAAGGCATAGTGTACAGACAAAGGTAAGGTAGGATGTGAGTACATTGGAGGTAAACCTAGGCATTGAGTAATGAAGAGAGAGATATAGTCTCTAGAGATGTTTAAACCAGGTGATGTCATCGCATATGTAGGAGGTGGAACAACATGGTTGGTTAAGGCATATTGAGCAGGGCTAGAGGCTCTACAGTGAAATAAGACAGTAATCACTAACCAGGACAGTAATGGACAAGGCATATTGATATTAGAGAGAGGCATGCGTTGCCAAGTGAACATATGGGTCCAGTGAGTGGTTGGGCTGCTGGGGACAATTTAGACAGTTAGCAGGCTAACAAGCTAAAAGTTAGTAAGCCGGGGCTAAACAAGCTACAGTGCCTTGCGAAAGTATTCGGCCCCCTTGAACTTTGCGACCTTTTGCCACATTTCAGGCTTGAAACATAAAGATATAAAACTGTATTTTTTTGTGAAGAATCAACAACAAGTGGGACACAATCATGAAGTGGAACGACATTTATTGGATATTTCAAACTTTTTTAACAAATCAAAAACTGAAAAATTGGGCGTGCAAAATTATTCAGCCCCCTTAAGTTAATACTTTGTAGCGCCATCTTTTGCTGCGATTACAGCTGTAAGTTGCTTGGGGTATGTCTCTATCAGTTTTGCACATGGAGAGACCGACATTTTTTCCCATTCCTCCTTGCAAAACAGCTCGAGCTCAGTGAGGTTGGATGGAGAGCATTTGTGAACAGCAGTTTTCAGTTCTTTCCACAGATTCTCGATTGGATTCAGGTCTGGACTTTGACTTGGCCATTCTAACACCTGGATAAGTCTGTTTTTGCCTCTTCGTGCAGTGACGTCGATAGACCAGTTGTGCAATTAGTAGGGTTCCAAGTAGCTCTAGGTAGCTAGCAGGCCTAGCTGGTTAGCATAATCTGCCTTCAGCGGGCGTCGCGCCTGAGAGGCCTGTTGGAGTCCTCGGGCAGATTATGTCGGTATTCCAGTCGTAGGGGATCTGCGGGGTTCCATGCCCCGTACCGGCTGTAGAAGGGGTCCGGATATTGTAGCCCAGGAGTATACTTCGGTGGTAGCACAGGAGCCCTGGCCGGGCTAGCTTCAAGCTAGTTGGTGCTTGCTCTGGGATGGAAACGCTAGCCAGGAGTATTCGTCCGGGATTGCGGTTAGCTAGTTGTGAAGATCCAGATGAAAATGTTCAGTTTGCGGTAGGAATCCGGGGATAAACATAACAGGTCCGTTATGCTCTGATTAGAGTCACGTTGTTCGAACTGACGAGAGCTTTCCGAGCTGAAGGTTAGCTGATGACAGCTGGCAATGGTTTGCTGACTGATAGCTGGGTAGTTTGCTGGCTAGCTTCAGTTGAGGGATTCCAGATCCGAAGTAAATATAAATACTTTAGGGAAAAAAAGCAGATCCATTGGGTGAGGCGGGTTGCAGGAGAGTATTTAGATGTTGAGGTTTAGCAAAATATTTTACAGGATATGTAACGAAAAAGTTGTAATGCGATATATACAAGGGACACGACAGGACAAAGACGTCTGACTGCTACACCATCTTGGATTCATTCATCATCATTAAATAGCCTACCTAAAATATGTCAGTATTTTTTAACTAAGTACAATTTCAGGAAATTAGCTTCAAAACAACATTTTCCAACATCAAAAAAGGGGGCTTGGGGACAAAAGGTTGGGAAACCCTGCTCTAGCCAAATGTTTAGGCTACGCTTCATCACCAAGTTAATTCAAACAATTAAGAAGTAATATTTATCATGCCTTTTACAATAGGCCTTACAGCCCAGTCAGCTACTTTCAGGTCAAGCCAGTGTGTGGGTTGCCAGAGTGGTGTGTGTGTGTGTGTGGGGGGGGGGGTGTACTCCATGTCAGGGACATCCCAGACATCCTGTGAGCAGACAGAGAACACTATGTGGCTCCAAGAAGACAGCGGAAGCTGGATGCAGAGGGGAACAGAAACTGACACAGCACACAAATGCTAAAGTAAGCAATAAATGTATTGTTACAAGACCCTGAACAAAAATGAGTAATCATTGTGACTCGTACTTTAAAAACACAAAGTTCTAAAAAGGACAAGCCCATCAGGTAGGCAAACTTGACATTGTCAGGAAGGCGAGCTTTTGAGAACTTTGGCCTTTAAAAGTACATTAAGAAAACAGGGACTGGCTGCAAGAGTGAACATGTTTCTAACGGTTAACTTTCTGAAGGCATATTACTCAATGGGGGAGATTTAATGACGGTATTTATGGGCCAACAGCTAAATGTCATAGACAGCCTGTCTGATTATAATAAATCCAATGCTGAATCCATTAACATGGCTAGAATGTGTTTATGCCGAAAAGGCTCACATCCTCATGGTGTTCCAGCTGTTATGTCTAGCTCAGCTATAGTCAAACTGTATCCTCTCCACCAGTGATATTTTATCTCCCAGACAGCACAGACGTGGAGAAATGTAAGGTTACTTTGCGTAATCCTGGTTCTCTGCTATTATGAGTGAGATCTCTTCACTAAGACTGCCCACCCTCTCGGAGGTGCCTATCAAAAGTGTTTGTTGGAGACAGACAGGTAAGAGTGGCGAATGAGGTGAAACCCTCACACTTCCATAAAAATAATAACTCTCCCGCCCTCTGGTTATTCTCAAGCATGCTTTTCTTCCTCATGCTCCTGCGAGCAGGGGAATGTGGTGAGATGTCTCATACCATATCAGAGAACCAGGGATATGAAAGTAATCTTCAGTTCCCTTTCAATTATTTGTTTTCATATCTCACATGGGGATATGGCCAACTCCCGTATTGCAAAACATGCTCTCCAAAGCCAGGGAAGTCCCAACATCAGCAACCCTCAGAGGTCCCGAGTACGTACCGAAGAGGTGCAGAGACAACCCAACAGGGGAAAATCTTCATAAAGTGAGGGTCAGCCCAAAATAAGACGCATACAATCTCAGTTTAATGAGATATGCTACAAAAACAGTGCCCAAGAGGTAAACTCCTTTGTAGGAGAGGGACCTTCCAGGCACCTCCAAAGATTATCGCCCCATTATAATGATTCCCATGATCCGGCAGGATATCGTCAAAAAGAGAAGGGCCCAATAAGTGCAGCGCATAACACCCTTGCCCGAGCTCTCCTACAATCCAAGTAGATGCGAACTGCACCTAATGGACAACAGAGACACCCTTTTAGAGAAGGCAACAGGTGAAAAGCCATAGGCTCCAAGGTGCGACAATGGGAAAAAGACGACCCGGGCCAAAGATAGGGTTAGGTACATTGACCTGAAAAACCCCAGGGCAGACTGTTGGCGCGAACAGTGACTGGTAAAGCACAGTCCACACATACGTTTCTTGATGCCAAAGGCCTTAATAAAGTGAATGAAGGAGGAATACTTTCCAGTGGCTAATAATAGACACGTCCCAGGACGAGCTAAAATCTCAGACTGGGCTTAAGCAAAGTGCCCTGTTTAGAGACAACACAACAGTTATGGATAACCTGTTTCAAGCATCTCTGAACTTTGCTCCATTCATCTTTGCCTTGATCCTGACTAGTCTCCCAGTCCCTACCGCTAGAAAACCTTGAGCCTTGGAAGGCTGAAAAAGTGGCTAAAGGACCATAACAAATATGAACCTTCTCTCACCCCAACAAACCCTGCAAGGAGCATAGGACCATGGAAAACAGTGTAGTGAAAAACAATCTGTCACACCACTTCTCCACAAAAAAACAACACACCAACTGTGAAAACAGAAAGCTTGCATAAGTGGCTGCCACTCTTTTCCAAGAGTTGCAGGCCTGTCTCTTTCCCTTTTTTTCTAAAGAATCTGGGTGAGGGTGGAGAATTGCTTTGTTCGTTAGGGTTTAAACCCTGCATGACGGCAGCCAGGGTTGGGGAGTAACTGATTAATGTATACTGATTACAAAAAAAAATACTTTTAAATTTAGAAAGAAAAAAAGAGACACCTTTCTGTTATCAATGACATTCAATTCAGCATTGGAAAAAAGGCACAATTTGAAGTTTGTTTCACCTGAGTGAGTCTGACCACAAGTCAGAGGTCACGTATCCTTTTTGTCTTCTTCTAATGCATCTTAAGGCGAAAGTAATACAAAAGTAACGGAAAGTAAATGAGATTACATTACTGACTTTGGGTAATCCAATGTCCAGGCTCAGGGTAGCCTTAGCATGAATCCTGCTAGTGAGGGCCTCTTAGCTTCCCTGAGGCAAAGGCAAACTGGTACTGCGGGGAGCAGTTAATAAATAAAAATAACAAATAAAAATCAGGGCTTGAGTCTTTTCCCATTGTATAGATCCATTGACGGGCGCTGAGCCACTACAGGGGATGGCCACACAATTTTCAGTCTGGCCGCAGCCGCTTTCAGACATAAAAGAGTCCAAACTTCACTGGACGTGGTCTGTGGGCCTGAGAGGGTGGGAGAACGGGGTCGTCAGTCCCCATCTCCTGCACTCTCTCAAGGATCTCCATGATATTAATCCCATCGTGATCCCCCAACTCGCCTTCCCCTGACACTATGTCATCATCAGCCATTGAGGGGAGAGAGTGGAGGCTAGTGGGGCGTTAGCTAGCTAGAAGCTACCTTGTGGTTAAGGTGTGCTGTGTCTAGCTCAGTGCTGGCCAAGTTAGACTTCAGAAAGAGAAAAACAAAAACCTTCCGGTTAGTACACAACCTCTCGACAGGGTATGAAGACCACCAGTTGAAGTCAGAAGTTATCCTTCAGGGTTCATTTCTGGGTATCCAGTCGATATGCGGCGAGCTAGAGTAGTGAGCATTCGTGAGGAAGAGAAGCAAGAATAACCAGAGGGTGGTAGAGTGGCTCCTTTTATAGAAGTGAGAGTATCACCTCATTCACTACTCTACCTCTGTCTCCAACAGACGCTTTTGATAGGTACTTCCATGAGAATAGGCGGTCGTAGCGAACCCCCACATGTGAGATATCAAAATTAATATTTGAAAGAGAACGACCCATTTATTAGGACATTGTTGGGGCCAGGAGTTTTTACTGATCACATGACCTGATTAGGGAAAATAATCTCTACCCTAGTCAGGACAAGAGGTCAGAAACACCTTTGTCCTGAGACATTAATACTACTACTACGGTCTACTGGGGAAACCATAATGAAATCATTATTCAGGTACACAAGTCCTCTGCATTTGGACTGTTTAACCCAGACACGCTACTTAATGAAAACATCTCAAACTGAGATCATAGTAAAGCTTAGAGTGCCCCAGCAGAACAACCCCTTCCAATATCAGCTATCTAATCAGTTATCTAATCAGTTATCCGTTTCCTTTTGTATGTGTGAGGTCAGTTGGGGTGGACTGGCTGTAGACTTTAGTTTCTAGCTCCCTCTCTCCATGTGCACCTCCCCTTCTACCTGCACAAACTAACAGGAAGAGAATAAGGGAGTGTGGTCAGTGGAAGCTCACAAAAGAGCCTCATCCAGTCCAAACCAGTCAGACAAAGCCATCTTAAGTCACTCTATTTATTTCGTTCGCTGCCCACTCTTACAGTAGCTCCCAGTTTGTCAGAAGTCTAGTTTAAACACTCCGACTGAGACCGAAAAAAAAAGGTTTGTTTCTCTCTCTACGCTGTTATTCCCCCCCTCCCTCCCTCCCTCCACCCCCACCCCCACCCCCTCCCCTCTGTAGCACGAACCAAGTAACCTATCAAATGAAGTCTTTGTTTGCACAAATTTCAAGTCGTGGTGGCATGACTTCTACAATTCCGTCTGAGAGCATAATGAATAATGTGTGCCAGCCTACTGGGTGACTCAAACAGGCCGTTATACAGCTGCACAGTTCACAGTGTACCTAGCTGCGCACTGAGCACTATCTGGCAGATCTGACACTGTAAAGGCAGTTCACATGGATCACTATACGGCAGCTTGATAAATCATTCCCGTTTGCCCCTGGGGTATTAAACATATCCATCCAACAACAGTAAACACAACATACTTTCTCTCCTTCTGCTGGAGTTACACTACCGGTGAAACGTTTTAGAATAGCTACTCATTCAAGGGTTTATCTTTTATTTTTACAATTTTCTACATTGTAGAATAATAGTGAAGACATCAAAACTATGAAATAACACATAAGGAATCATGTAGTAATCAAAAAAAGAGTTAAGATTTGAGATTCTTCAAATAGCCACCCTTTGCATTGATGACAGCTTTGCACACTTGGAATTCTCTCAACCAGCGTCATGAGGTGGTCACCTGGAATGCATTTCAATTAACAAGTGTGCATTCTTAAAAAGTACATTTTTGGAATTTCTTTCCTTCTTCATGCGTTTGAGCCAATCAGTCGTGTTGTGACAAGGTAGGGGGTAATACAGAAGATAGCCCTATTTGGTAAAAGACTAACTTCATATTATGGCAAAACAGCTCAAATAAGCAAAGAGAAACGACAGTCCATCATTACTTTAAGACATGAAGATCAGTCAATACCAAAAATGTCAAGAACTTTGAAAGTTTCAAGTGCAGTCGCTAAAACCAAATCAAATTTTATTGGTCACATACACATGGTTATCAGATGTTATTGCGAGTGTAGCAAAATGCTTGTGCTTCTAGTTCTGACAGTGCAGCAATATCTAACAAGTAATATCTAACAATTCCACAACAAATACCTAATACACACAGATCAGAGGGTCACAATTGGTGGCTGACTAAATACTTTATTGCCCCACTATATATGGATGAGCAATGAACGAGCGGAATAGGCTAAGATGCAATAGATAGTATAGAATACAGTATGAGACGAGTAATGCAAGATATGTCAATATTATTAAAGTGGCATTATTAAAGTGACTAGTGTTTTAAAGTGGCTAATGATTTAAAGTATGTATGTAGGCAGCAGCCTCTCTGTGCTAGTGATGGCTATTTAACACTTCTGATGACCTTGAGATAGAAGCTGTTTTTCAGTCTCTCGGTCTCAGCTTTGATGCACCTGCACTGATCTCGCCTTCTGGATGGTAGCGGGATGAACAGGCAGTGGCTCAGGTGGTTGTTGTCCTTATGATCTTTTTGGCCTTCCTGTGACATCAGGTGCCTTAGGTGTCCTGGAGGGCAGGTAGTTTGCCCCCCCCGGTGATGCGTTGTGCAGACCACACCATCCTCAAGAGAGTTGTGGGCAATGCAGTTGCCATACCAGGCAGTGATACAGCCCGACAGGATGCTCTCAAATGTGCATCTGTTAAATTTGTGAGGGTTTTAGGTGACATGCCAAACTTCTTCAGTATACCTTATTAGGTATGCACGTCAGCTTTGACATTGGTTTTGCACATTGGTGTTAAACTAGACATTGGGCCGATGCTGGCATTTTTTGAAATATATCGGGCATCCTTAGTTGAGACGCAGGGCCTCAAGCTCAATGATGATCTTGAAGGGTACTATGGTGTTGAATGCTGTAGTCAATGAACAGCATTCTTGCATAGGTATTCCTCTTGTCCCAATTGGATAGGGCAGTGTGCAATGTGACGGTGATTGCGTCATCTGTCGACCTATTTGGGCAGTATGCAAATTGAAGTGGGTCTAGGGTGACAGGTAAGATAGAGGTGATATGATCCTTGACTAGTCTCTCAAAGTACTTCATGATGACAGAAGTGAGTGCTATGGGGCGATAGTCATTTAGTTCAGTTACCTTTGCATTCTTGGGTACAGAACAATGGTGGACATCTTGAAGCATGTGGGGACAGCAGACTGGGATAGGTGGAGATTGAATATGTCCGTAAACACACTAGCCAGCTGGTCTGTGCATGCTCGGAGGACGTGGATAGGGATGCCGTCTGGACCGGAAGCCTTGCGAGGGTTAATATGTTTAAATGTCTTAATCACGACGGCCACAGGGAAGGAGAGCCCACAGTGCTTGGTAGAGGGCCGCGTCGGTGGCACTGTATTATCCTCAAAGCGGGCAAAGACGGTGTTTCGTTTGTCTGGAAACAAGACGTCAGTGTCCATGAAGTGGCTGGTTTTCCTTTTGTGGTCCGTGATTGTATACATAAGTAATGTACACTTCGTCTCTATACGGACATTATGCTTGTTTGATTGCCTTCCAGAGGGAATAACTACACAGTTTGGCCATATTTCCAGTTGCCTTGCCATGGTTAAATGCAGTGGTACGCGCTTTCAGTTGTGTGAAAATGCTGCCATCTATCCACGGTTTCTGGTTTGGGTAGGTTTTAATAATAGTGGGTACAACAACTCCTATACACTTCCTTATAAACTCACTCACTGAATCAGCGCATATGTCGATATTATTCTCTGAGGCTACCTGGAACCTATCCCAGTCCGCGTGATCAAAACAATCTCCAAGCGTGGATTCCGACTGGTCAGCCTTGCATTGAATAGTCCTTAGCACGGGTACTTCCTGTTTGAGTTTCAACTTATAGGAAGGGAGGAGAAAAATGGTCAGATTTTCTGAAACAAGGGTGGGTGAGCATTGTGGAAGTCAGAGTAACAGTGTTCGTGTTTTTCCCAGCGCAAGTGCTACAGTCGACATGCTGATAGATCTTAGGTAGCCTTTTTTCTCAAATTTGCTTTGTTAAAATCCCCAGCTACAATAAATGCAGCCTCAGGATATATGGTTTCTAGTTTGCATAAATTCCAGTGAAGTTCCTTGAGGGCCGTTGTGGTATCGGCTTGAGGGGGGATATACACAGCTGTTACAATAACCGAAGAGAATTCTCTTGGGAGATAATACGGTCGGCATTTGATTGTGAGGAACTGTAGGTCAGGTGAACAAAAAGGACTTGAGTTTCTGTATGTTTATACAATTACACTATGAGTCATCAATCATGAAACATACACCCCCACCCTTCTTCCCGGAGAGATGTTTATTCCTGTCGGCAGCGAAGCACTGAGAATCCAGGTGGCTGTACCGACTCCGACAGCATATCCCGAGAGAGCCATGCTTCCGTGAAACAGAGTATGTTAAAATCCCTGATGTCAATCTAGAAAGCAACCCTTGTCCTGATTTTGTTGTTATCTGATTTAGTTGTTACCTTGTTATCTAGGGACTGGACATTAGCGAGTAATATACTCGAAAGTGGTGGGTGGTGTGTGCGCCACCGAAGTCTGACTAGAAGACCGCTCCAGTCTCTCTCTTCTCCAGCTGCGTTGTTTTGGGTCGGCCTCTGGAATCAGTTCAAATGCCCTTGGCTGGGGCGGACAAAGGATCTGCGTCGGGAAAGTCGTATTCCTGGTCGTAGTTCTGGTTGAGTTGACGTTGACGTCGCTCTGATATCCAATAGTTCTTCCTGGATGTATGCAATAACACTTAAGATTTTCTAGGCTAACAATGTAAGAAATTATACATAAAAACTAAATAACGGAAAAGTTTCCTAAGAACTAGAAACGAGGCAGCACTCTTTGTCGACGCCAATCTTTCACAACCATCAAACGCTATGATGAAACTGGCTCTCATGAGGACCGCCGCAGGAATGGAAGACCCAGAGTTACCTCTGCTGCAGACTATACGTTCATTAGAGTTACAGGCCTTAGAAATTGCAGCCCAAATAAATGCTTCAAAGTAACAGACACATCTCAACATCAACTGTTCAGTGGAGACTGATGAATCAGTCCTTCATGGTCGAATTGCTGCCAAGAAAACACTGCTAAATGACACCAATAATAAGAAGAAAGTCGCTTGGGCCAAGAAACACTTGCAATGGACATTAGACCAGTGGAAATTGTCCTTTGGTCTGATGAGTCCAAATGAGATTTTTGGTTCCAACCGCCATGTCGTTGTGAGATGCAGAGGAGGTGAATGGATGATGTCCGCATGTGTGGTTCCCATTGTGAAGCATGGATGTGGAGGTGTGATGGTATGGGGGTGCTTTGCTGGTGACACGGTCTGTGATTTATTTGAAATTCAAGGCACACTTAACCAGCATGGCTACCATACCATTCTGCAGCCATACGCCATCCCATCTGGTTTAGGCTTAGTGGGACTATCATTTGTGTTTCAACAGGACAATGACCCAACACACCTCCAGGCTGTGTAAGGGCTATTTGACCAAGAAGGAGATTGATGGAGTGCTGCATCAGATGACCTGGCATCCACAATCCCCCGACCTCAACCAAATTGAGATGGTTTGGGATGAGTCAGACGACAGAGTGAAGGAAAAGCAGCCAAGTGCTCAGCATATGTGGGAACTCCAGGTGAAGCTGGTTGAAAGAATACCAAGAGTGTGCAAAGCTGTCATCAAGGCAAAGGGTGCCTATTTGAAGAATCTCAAATATAAAATATATTTTGATATGTTCTATACTCTTTTTGGTTACTACATGATTCCATTTGTGTTCTGTCATAGTTTTGATGTCTTCACTATTATTCTACAATGTAGAAAACCCCTGAACGAGTAGGTGTTCTTGTCACGCCCTGGTCTTAGTATTTTGTGTTTTCTTTCTTTATTTGGTCAGGCCAGGGTGTGATATGGGTTTATTTTGTGGTGTGTTTATGTATTGTAGGTTTTCGTAGGTTTTGGGATTGTGGCTTAGTGGGGTTTTCTAGCATAGTCTATGGCTGTCTGAATTGGTTCTCAATTAGAGGCAGGTGATTATCGTTGTCTCTGATTGGGAACCATATTTAGGCAGCCATATTGGGCTCAGGGAGAGTGTGGCAGAGTCAGGGTTCAGACCTGAGCCAATTCCCCCTGTTTATCGTGAGGAGCCAAGGAGGAGACCAGAACCAGAGCCGGTGTTGGAGGTGAGTGAAGCAGAGACTGTGAAGGAGTTAATGGGGAAAGTGAAGGAGAGAGTTATGAGGGAGTTGCTAGCTTGGTGCTTTAGGTACGATATTTGCCCGACGGAGCTTGTCGGGGATTTGATGGCACCTGGGTCAGCGCTCCATACTCGTCCTGAGGTGCGTGTTAGTCGGCTGGTGAAGATTGTGCCAGCCTCACGCACCAGGCCTCCTGTGCACCTCCCTAGCCTTGCACGTCCTGTGCCAGTCCTGCTCTCAGGCTCTCCAGTACGCCTTCACGGTCCGGTCCATCCTGTGCCACCTCCACACACCAGTCCTCCGGTGGAAGCTCCCCGCACCAGGCTTCCTGTGCGTGTTCTCGGCCTAGTACCACCAGTGCCAGCACCACACACCAGGCCTTCAGTACGCCTCGCCTGTTTAGCGCTGCCAGAGCCTTCCTCCTCTCCAGCGCTGCCGGAGTCTCCCGCCTGTCTAGCGCTATCAGAGCCTTCCTCCTCTCTAGCGCTGCCGGAGTCTCCCGCCTGTTTAGCGCTGCCAGAGCCTTCCTCCTCTCCAGCGCTGCCGGAGTCTCCCGCCTGTTTAGCGCTGTCAGAGCCTTCCTCCTCTCCAGCGCTGCCGGAGTCTCCCGCCTGTCTAGCGCTGTCAGAGCCTTCCTCCTCTCCAGCGCTGCCGGAGTCTCCTGCCTGTTCAGCGCTGCCGGAGTCTCCTGCCTGTTCAGCGCAGCCAGAGCTGCCAGTCTGCATGGAGCAGCCAGAGCTGCCAGTCTGCATGGAGCAGCCAGAGCTGCCAGTCTGCATGGAGCAGCCAGAGCTGCCAGTCTGCATGGAGCAGCCAGAGCTGCCAGTCTGCATGGAGCAGCCAGAGCTGCCAGTCTGCATGGAGCAGCCAGAGTTTCCAGTCTGCATGGAGCAGCCAGAGCTGCAGGGAGCAGCCAGAGCAGCTAGAGCCGCCAGTCAGCCAGGATCCGCCAGTCAGCCAGGATCTGCCAGAACCACCAGCCAGCCAGGATCTACAAGAGCCTACTGCCTGCCTGAGCTTCCTCTCAGTACTGGGCTTCCTCTCAGTACTGGGCTTCCCCTCAGTCCCGAGCTTCCCCTCAGTCCGAGCTTCCCCTCAGTCCCGAGCTTCTACCTCAGTCCCGAGCTGCCCCTCAGTCCAGTGGGGTCCTTGATGAGGTTTACTAGGACAAGGTCGGCGGCGAGGGTCGCCAATCAAAGGAAGCATTACAGGGGGACTAAGACTTGGTTGGAGTGGGGTCCACGTCCCGAGCCGGAGCCGCCACCGTGGACAGACGCCCACCTGGACCCTCCCCTATGGGTTTAGGTGTGCGGCCGGGAGTCCGCACCTTGGGGTGGGTTCTGTCACGCCCTGGTCTTAGTATTTTGTGTTTTCTTTCTTTATTTGGTCAGGCCAGGGTGTGATATGGGTTTATTTTGTGGTGTGTTTATGTATTGGGGTTTTTCGTAGGTTTTGGGATTGTGGCTTAGTGGGGTTTTCTAGCATAGTCTATGGCTGTCTGAATTGGTTCTCAATTAGAGGCAGGTGATTATCGTTGTCTCTGATTGGGAACCATATTTAGGCAGCCATATTCTTTGAGTGTTTTGTGGGTGATTGTTCCTGTCTCTGTGTTTATTGTCACCAGATAGGCTTTATAGGTTTTCACGTTCCGTTTCTTGTTTTTGTATGTTCGTGTTTAATTTTCATTAAAGATGTATCGAGTTTACCACGCTGCATTTTGGTCCGACTCTCCTTCGACGGAAGAAAACCGTAACAGTTCTAAAACTTTTGACCGGTAGTGTACAGTGTCAAGAAAAAGTATGAACACTTTGGAATTATCTGGATGTTTGCTTAAATTGGTCATACAATTTGATCTGATCTTCATCTACTCACAACAATAGACAAACAGTCTGCTTAAACTAATAACACCCAAACAATTATGAGTTCTGTCTTTATTGAACACACCGTGTAGACATTCATAGTGCAGGGTGGGAAAAGTATGTGAACCCTTGTATATATATATTACATTATCTCCAAAATGTCAGACAGAATTATAATCACATGGTGAAGCCTTGCCTGATTGAACTGCAACATATCTTTACCACTCAAATAGTTTCCCTGACAGTTGCCTGACATAGTATTCAAGTAGGCAGGTAGAGAGTTTAAGGCTTACCTGCCACCCCTCCTGCATCTTAATTTATGTTATTCCCCAGTAGATTGATCGACGTAGTCTGATCGTCTGGGCTACAGAAATCTGAAAGCATACCACTACCAGAACAGTCCTTGTGTAGAAATGGGGGTACAGGAGAATAGTAATGCCCAGCTGAACACTGGACGTTAATGCATTTCAGTAAGAGATTACCTGAGTCTGTTTTAGGTCTCCATCCAGAACAAGCAAAGATGATGACGAGTCTGTTAAATAGTATAGCTTGTTTTATGTAAGGCTTTGAGGAGAGGAGTAAAATAAGAGAATTTGGTGGCCGGTTTTCAGATCCTACCCTCAGCCTTATGTAGGTACAGTGAGTCAGTGCTCCCACCTTCTGAAGACAAAGCTACCATTGTCCAGGCAGGGCTGCTTTGTCCAGGCAGTGTTGACTGGCATACATTAGAAAAAGGGCCAAACATAGAAATATAATTACTAGAAGGCCCGTCACCACTGCGATTTGTATGTACCATGATAGGTACACTAATTGGAGATGCTAGTTCTAATAATTATATTTCTATGGGGGCCAAACCTGAGCCAAACTTATATCCCTGAGTCAAGGCCAAATAACCTCCTCCAAGGGCATTACTGCTCTTTACCTGGAACTACAGGGAGTCATTCTTAGAGAAAATATCAAAGAATGGTCCCTGTGAAAATAGGGAACAAATACCATCCCTCTAAAAGAGCATTAAGATGTTGAGTGATGTAGCTGAAATTCATCAGAGGGTGATTTGCCAAGAGGATCCAAGGACAGTTGAGACACTCAACATTTAAAAACAAATGACATTTGATTTACAAACATGGTGGTGCGTAGCAGACAAACAAGCCATTTGTTAGCAACCTAATCAACACCACGTACTCAACAAAGAAGTTAGAGGTCAAGTTGTTTGTAACATTTTTACACACAGGGTAATTACATTGTGTCCCTCTTTATGTCAGCCTTGTAAAAGAGATGTTGACTTTCTTCAACAATGTTTTGAAAGTAGACCAAGGCTGAGACAGTAGCACAGTCCAGTGCATAGGATTAGCATGAGGGCTGTTTGTGTTTGTTATGATCTGGTGAGTAACTTCAAAAATAACACTTTGCAGAACATTCCAGTGACCTTGCCGATGTCCAGCCCCGGGGACAGACAGTTTCACAGAGAGACAAGATGTCATCATCATATTATGTCAGGGCATCCATGCTCAGGTGTTATAACTGGGTGGAGGGGGGGACATGTAGTGGTGGCCGTTTCTTTTGGAATAAATAGCAATTTTGTGAACAGTTCAACCTCTCTGAAATAAAAACACTCCAATTTAGCCTTGATGTCCAACTCACATACAGGGTTCTGATGGCATCAATGTGATGTGTACATTGCATTTATAATTTTCTCCATGAGGTTCAGTGGACAATGTTAAGTGGCCTGGCTGGCAGTCCTATATGATGTTCTGGACAGTAGCCTACCTGAGGCAGGTAAAATGCCAACAGACCGCAGAATAATGTAACTGTATACATTCTTCACCCATCACTATCCAAATCCATTATTTGCTGAAATGCAATTGCATAGAATGACATGTTGCCAACTGATGTGCTATTACAGACTACAGATAATCCAAGACCGGTGAGCATTTGAAGGCCCACTCAATATGTGCTTCTGTGTGCCATTGTTTGAGCTGTTATTAGTTGTTGTTTTTTACAATACATGTTGTAAGGCCTACTTTACATTTTTCCAAATAATCATTCCATATTGAAATATCATCCCATGACATTAATTTAACAAGTGTATATCCAGAAATCATTCATTATCGGCACTAACATTTTATCCACATTGCAACGATTTATAGGGATAGTGATATACAATTGCCTACCTAGACTGGTGTAAGATTAAACCGCTGTGAAATCATAAAAAGACTAACAGTCTAAATGCGTGTGCCAGGTGCCGGTTGAATGGCACGTGTTATGGCTCCAACAAAATGCATAATCTGATAATGAAGCAACAAGGCACAAAATACAGTGTACGTTTATATATAAAGTCGTTTCGTGTCTATAACAAAGGTAGAATTACGTTATCACCGACAGTCTTTGTTGGATTCCTAAACAATACCCCGGTGACGCTGTTACGATGTCATACACAGGAGTCGCATTTTTTCTCTGAACATCATAATGTATAAAGTCCTTACTCACCTAATTTGTTACAGTAACTGTCTTTATCCTCTTCAGCACATAATTGAAACATTTCGTATTGTTTCACAGAGGGGCAATGTTACCGTTCACACTAACCATCCGCAGCACGTGTGTGTCGTGAGCAACATTAGCATATAGTGGAATCGGCGGTTCGCCTGCAAAATAAAAGTCTGCAATTGAAACTGATGCAAACGGATAAAAAGTCAAAACATGCCACAATTGAACTATAATTATATACAAATTAACAAAATACAATTATTAGTTCATGTGAACCCCCCCAAAAGTATAAATCAGTTGATGGGGATGTATTTGAATTCAGAATTTCATTGGGGGCATACTTATATGCACTGTACAGACTAACCTATGGATTGTGCACCCATGAAGAATTTAAACAAATATTAGTGTTTTAGCTCTTATTGCAAGACTTTAACTGTGGGAAATCACTATCCCAGGCAGTATATTGAACATTCATATTGAACTGCACAGCCTGACCTATGGATTGTGCACCCATGAAATGCAGTGTGGCGAAGCTACTCTGGAAGTATAGTTTATTAAGTTACCATGTACTTCCTTCTGGAATAAGTTAATTAAGCTACACTAAAACTACCCTCACAAAATATACATTTCTTAAATAAAGTTACTTTGATGGATGGAAACTACAAATGTAAACGGCTGTGCTCAATGCAATGGCACTCATAAATGTAGATCCTTCAAACACCCCCAAAACCGGGAAACAAATCCCATTCAAAGGTGTTATCACATGCTTCACTAAGGCAGTTATTTATCTTATAACTTGTCCTTGTGGGGGAAATGATGTGGGTAAAACAAAGGTGTTATCACATGCTTCACTAAGGCAGTTATTTATCTTATAACTTGTCCTTGTGGGGGAAATGATGTGGGTAAAACAAAGGTGTTATCACATGCTTCACTAAGGCAGTTATTTATCTTATAACTTGTCCTTGTGGGGGAAATGATGTGGGTAAAACAAAGCGTGAATTAATAGTACGCATCTTGGAGCATCGTAGCACCAGTAGATGCAACAACTTGACTTACCCAGTTGAAAACCACTCGATTTCGTCTCTATGTTATATTGGCATCGAACACGTCACCCTCCCTAGGAGAGGGGGTAACCTCAACAATTTATTGTTAAAACGAGAGGCTGCCTGGATCTTTAATTTAAAGTCCCTTGCTCCCTTCGGTCTCAACGTCGACTTTGATCTGAAGCCATTCTTGTGATTGTTGTGATTTTGCTGTTGTAAATGTTTGTAGGCTTATGTAGCCAAATTGTATGCTATCCATTTGTGTTTTTTGTATGCTATTTTAATATATGAGAATTAACCAATGATATCAGGCCACACCTGGCCATGATTACAGACACCTGTGTGTGCCTTTTGACACTATATAAACGAGTCATCTCACAGCGTTTGTCATTATACCCTGATGGAGACAGCTTGTCTGTCGAAACGTTGGACTTAAATATTTTTTGCATCTGAGTTCCTATAGTGTGCGGCTCTCCTTTATTTTATAAGTGTTCTACTCCGCTAGCCAGCAAGACTAAATAGGTGTAGTTTATTTCGCCTCTAGATTACTTTGAAAAAGGAATTCACTACATCCAAACTACATCATGATAAATTATCATATGTAAATCTGAAATGTCATCACTTTGATTAATTTGAGTCAGTTTGCTACAGTAAGACAATAATCATGCAATAACAGGGAATGAGAATTATAATTAATTAACATTTTTGTAGGGGTTGATACATTTGTGAGGAAAAATCAAGTCTGACTGTAGCGGGTGCGTAATGGGTGGCAGAGAAGTCAGGCGCAGGAGAGCAGAACTGGGTGATAACATGAGATTTATTATGCAAAACCAACGGCATCTAGAACAACAAGATAAATAGGCACAAAAATAACCCACCGTGCGCTAACGGGGAACGTGCACAGGCACTACAATAAACAATCCCACACAAAGACATGGGGGGGAACAGAGGGTTCAATATGCAACAAGTTTGAGTAAACAGGGCCTCCGCAGTCTGTAGGGCCGTAGGGAGACCGGGCAAAGGGAGGAGACTGCAGGACTTAGAAAACCGATCCACAACGACCAGGATCGTGGTGTTGCCCTGTGATGGAGGAAGATCTGTTAGGAAGTCCACTGACAGGTGCGTTGTGGAACGGGTAGGGGTTGTAACTTCTCTCTGGGCAGGTGCTTGGGAGCCTTGAACTGGGCACACACCGAGCAGGAGGAAACATAAACCCTCACGTCCTTGGCCAAGGTGGACCACCAGTACTTCCCACTAAGGCAATGCACCGTCCGACCGATGCCAGGGTGACCAGAGGAGGGTGACGTGTGGGCCCAAAAGATCAAATGGTCGCGGACAGTAGACGGAACGTACAGGCACCCAGCTGGACACTGGGGGGGAGTGGGCTCTGTGCGTAACACCCGCTCTGTGTCCGCGTCCAACTCCAACACCACCGGTGCCACCAGGCAAGAGGCCGGAAGAATGGGAATGGGATCCATTGACCGCTCCTCTGTGTCATACATCTGGGACAGTGCCTTAGCGTTCTGGGAACCTGGTCTGTAGGACAGAATAATAAAAAAAACAGATAAAGAACATGGCCCACCTTGCCTGGTGAGGGTTCAGTCTCCTCACTGCCCAGATGTACTCCAGATTGCAGTGGTCAGTCCAGATGAGAAAAGGGTGTTTAGCCCCCTTCAAGCCAATATCTCCACGCCTTCAGAGCCTTCAGGCACTCTCTCAGTGCCCGAGCACTGAGAGAGCATGGTTCCTATCCCAACCTGGGATACGTCCACCTCCACTATGAACGCCAAAGAGGGATCCGGATGAGCCAGCACGGGAGCCGAGGTAAACAGAGCCCTCAGGTGACCAAAGGCTCTGTCCGCCTCAGCCGACCACAGCAGCCGCAACGGTCCCCCCTTCAGCAGCGAGGTAATGGGAGCTGCTACCTGACCAAAACCCAAGATAAACCTCCGGTAGTAGTTGGCAAACCATAGAAACCGCTGCACTTCCTTTACCGTGGTGGGAGTCGGCCAATTACGCAAGGCTGAAATGATGTCACTCTCCATCTCCACCCCTGAAGTGGAAATGTGGTACCCTAGGAAAGAGACAGACTGTTGGAAGAACAGACATTTCTCAGCCTTGACGAACAGGTCATGCTCCAACAGTCAACCAATTACACTGCGCACCAGGGACACATGCAGCGAAGTATATCAGAATGTCGTCGATATACACCACTACACCCTGCCCAAGCAGGTCCTGGAAAATCTCGTCAACAAAGGCCTGGAAGACTGATGGAGCATTCATCAGTCAGCGGATAGCTGTACCTCACAGTGATCTGATTGATCCCTCGATAGTCAATACACAGGCGCAAGAAAGAAACTCGAGGAGGCAGGTGAAGTGGAGGGCCGAATGTATCCCTGCCCCAGGGATTCGGAGACATATCATTCCATAGCCACCGTCTCCTCCTGTGACAGAAGATACACGTGGCTCCAGGGAAGTGCTGCGTCTACCAGGAGATTTATTGCACGATCCCCCCGTCGATGAGGTGGTAATTTAGTCGCCCTCTTCTTATGGAAGGCGAGAGCCAAATCGGCATATTCTGAGGGGATGCGCACGGTGGAGACCTGGTCTGGACTTTCCACCGTAGTCGCACTGTTGGAAACCCCCACACACCTCCCTGAGAACCCTCTGTTTCCACGAAATAGTGGGGTCATGACCGGCCAACCAGGGTAAGCCCAGCACCACGGGAAACGCAGGAGAATCAATAAGGAAGAGACTGATTCATTCCTTATGACCCTCCTGTGTAACCATGTCAAGTGAAGCGGTGGCCTCCCTAATCAGCCCTGACCCTAATGGGCTACTATCTAGGGCATGCACAGGAAAAGTCATATCCACAGGAACAAGGGGAATCCCTAAACTATGAGCAAATGAACGGACAATAAAATTCCCAGCTTCGCCTGAAACTACTAGCGCCTTATGTGGGGAATGCGGGGAAAACTCAGGAAATGAATTTAACACATACATGTGAGCAACAGGGGGCTCTGGGTGAGCCTGGTGCCAACTCACCTGGGGTGACACGATAGTGTCCTGCCTGCTGCCTCGACTCCCTGGTGGAACCCGCCCAGCACGACCAGCAGTGTGCCCTCTGCGGCCACAGATGGTGCAGGGAATGGCCCCTCCTCCGGTCGCCCTAAGTGCAGCACCTCCCCAACTCCATCGGCGTTGGAGCAGAGGTGCTGGAACTGACAGGTCCCGATCCGGACGTCCACGGACAGTCAGCAGGTTGTCCACCAGCTGGTCCAATGTGAGGGTGGTGTCTCGGCAGGCCAACTCCCGACGGACGTGCTCGCTCAGACTGCACCTGTAGTGATCGATCAGGGCCCTGTCGTTCCATCCCGCGCTGGCGGCCAGGGTCCGGAAGTCCAAGGCGACTGTGAGCTCCTCGTCCCCTGCCTCAGGTGGAACAGACGTTCACCCGTCGCTCGATCCTCAGGCGGGTGGTTGAACACTGCCCGAAAGCGGCGGGTGAAGTCTGCGTAATGGTCCAACCTCCCTCACTCCATACGGGTCGGCCCACTCCAGGGCGAGGGCGGACATACTCTCACGACCCGAAGGAGCCAGGTGGACCGTCGCCAGGTAGAGCTCCAGCTGTAGTAGAAACCCTTGGCATCCGGCAGCCATCCAATCATACTCCCTCGGGCGCAGGACAGCAGATATGAGTAAATAAACATATTTTACTTAACATATGATAAATGCAATACAAATACAGAGCCCACAATAACGGACCTTCCTACATAGAAACAATCAGTCACAAACAAACATGGAACAGAGGGTTAAATAATGAACAGGGAATTTGGGGATTGAAACCAGGTGTGTAAGACAAAGACAAAACAAATGGAAAATGAAAAGTGGATCGGCGATGGCTAGAAGGCCGGGGACATCGACCACCGAACGCCTCCCGAACAAGGAGAGGGACCAACTTCGGTGGAAGTCGTGACAAGCTGCTACCCCCAAGCCATAAGACTGCTGAACAGTTAATCAAATCAAATCCAGACTATTTGCATTGAGCCTCCCCTTTTTTTTTTACACTGCTGACACTCGCTGTTTATTATCTATGCAAAGTCACTTTACCCCTACCTACAAGTACATATTACCTAATTACCTCAACTAACCTGTACACCCGCACATTGACTCGGTGCCGGTACCCGTTGTATATAGCCTTGTTATTATTTTATTTTTGTAAAACATTTATACTTTTATTTTTCTTAATAGTGCATTGTTGGGGGCTTGTAAAGTAAGCATTTTCGGCGCATGTCACTAAAGTCATTTTATTTTGATTTGACTTTCTCTGTTTTACTTTTAGCTTGGACAGTTTCACCACCACCCTCATGTGAGTTGCCTTGTTTCCCCTTATAGCTCAGACTAGAAACAGTCAGAAAATGCAGAGCACAGAAAATACACACACTTAGTATTTCACTGTAATTCTTTACCTTGTATTTCTAATAGTTTAGCAGAAGGCATTAGAGTTGGTAAGTGCATGAGAAAACAATACATTTAATATATAATTTGCAGTATTTTGTCGCTGTTTTTCATGTAACGCACAGATGTTCTGCAGTTCTATTCTGAACTCTGCCCCTCATCTGTCTCCTGACCTCCCCAGTTAAAACAGAGCCTGTAAACAACAGTGAGACACCACAGAAGGCAGTACTGGACAGCCATGCAGGCGACGATAACACCACACACAGTTTCAGCCTCTCACTTCTCCCTTTAAAACGGAGCCTAAGACACATGCATACTCACAGATGTTGGTTTAACAGCCATATTAAAACCAACTCTCACCAAGTTTACCATTACAGACATCTGTTTCCCTTCACACCAACACACATACATACTGTAAGCTGTTCATGTGATGTCACCATTACTCTCACTCTTGTTATAAATTCAGCTTTTACCATATTTATTAAAAATCTCATATTTTCTTTCTCCTAGGAATTATATTTTATGCATTGCTGGTAAAATGGACAATCAAAAAACGTCAGGTGTGGATTGATTGGATTGATTGGATAATACAATTGCCATGCAACCTTATATCTTGTGCAATCTGTGCATTATTTTGAAGGAATGTGGATTGACCTACATTAAATTATCTGAAGGAGGAGGAAAGAATCTACAGGAATTCTTCCCTGGAAATCTTGTGGAATTAACTGCAGGACTCTTACCTACAGGATATCCCACAGGATTTTGGGGCCATTTTGGTGTAGGACAATTCCTTCATGTAGTCCTTCAGGAAACAGTCCTGCAGCATTTATTTGAGGACTATCTGCAGGATCCCTGCAGGATTGTTTTCCTGAAGGATTACCGGCATTGTCATACAGGAAAGTGGCCCCGAAAATCCTGTGGGATATCCTGCATGACTTCCTATTCCTGCAGGATAAATCATCTGCAGGATTCCTGCTAAATGTATTGTGAAGGATTCCTGTAGGACTTTTTTGGAATGGTGGTCTGGATTGCGCTGCTTGTATACAACTTTTTAACCCTTTACAACCCATATCGGCCTTCGATGGCCTTTCTTTAAATGAATATAGCGGCCGCGAACGGTCTTGTTTTTCTAACAATAATGTCTCTGTCAATAACACAAAATGAACTCGCTAACAACTTGTTTTAGTATTCGCATGGCTGTTGTCATCAACCAGACACCGGAAACAGGGTATGCTGACATTAGGTTTTTTGTGTGACTTTTTTTTTCTTTCAATTCATTACTCAAAATGCTTGAATGATTGCTTTCTGTCTCATGGAACTAGCTCCAGCATTTAGCTGTGTACAGTCAGCTAACTAGATGGCTGTTTGGTCTTGTTTCTACAAATGTAATTCATATGAAAACGGCTCAAGCTGCTTGCTATAGCTACCTAGTCTATAGCTAGCTAGTCTATAGCTAGCTAGTCTATAGCTAGCTAGTCTATAGCTACCTAGTCTATAGCTACCTAGTCTATAGCTACCTAGTCTATAGCTAGCTAGTCTATAGCTACCTAGTCTATAGCTACCTAGTCTATAGCTACCTAGTCTATAGCTACCTAGTCTATAGCTACCTAGTCTGTAAGGCAAGAAAAGTTGTGTGCCGGTAAATGTGGGCTGCGCTCTTGAAGCATCAACCTCAGCTATCCATACAGTCAACCAGCTAACTAGCCACCAAAATGGAGATTAGAGCAATTCGTGTTAATCTGTTGGGATAAAGTTATGGTTTGTCATTGTTGATGTTCAATTACTGGAGAGTCGAGACCAAATCACGGACGCTGGACAGAGTGGATTTCAGATGTAACAAAAGGCAGTTTTAACGAGTCAAAGATATCTTGTCCTGCAGTTTAACGTGCACGGACCTATTCGCATAACTCAGTAGGGAGTTAGGTGAAAAAGGGACCTATACAAAGGTTACAATAATTTTTATACATAGAAAAAAGTAGGTAGAGTCTTGTCGCCTTCTGGATGGTCCTGAAGGGTTGGAGGCGGACCTGCTCTGGCCAGAGCAGGAGCCCCATTGGTGCACAGCAGAATCTTCTGTTCTGAGCACCCGACCAGTAGAGGGGGGGTTGAGATGTGTGTGTTTATGCAAGGAGATATTTGTGTGTCAGGGGATCGTGAGGCAGGAACAACAGAGAGGGGGCAGTTTTATGGCTGGGTGTACGTGTTCTTGCGATGGAATGTCTTTGTTTCCTGGGGTCGTGAGACAACAGAGCTGAGGGGGTAGTTTTAGGGGGGTAGTTTTATTGCTGGGTGTGTGAGCTGGTTCCTGTTTTAGCAGGGGTACGTAAGATGACTTGAGTCAGGCGGTTTGGCTTGGCGCTGTATAATATATGAGCTATGTGTATGAATGTTAACATATATATATGACATTATGTTTGGTAGGTACAGATATTCATAGGCTATACGTTGCCCTTTTCCTATTATTTGACAGTTTAGCTGTCGTCTTAGTGGCCCGCGCAGTGGAACTCATAAGATATTGAGTGGCAGTGATATTTGTTTACATAGCCAGCTAAGAAGTTGCTTGTTTTGTCCTGTTTCTACGGATGCTATTCATTTGGAAACTGTCCCATATTCGTAACTAGCTAATAAGCTAACATTGGCGAACTCTGTAGTTAGTCTGTCAGGCAAGAAAACGAGAGTCGATTGTGCTTCGCTCGCGACACTGTCATTTGATTGTCTCACTCCCTTCGTACAAAGACAACCAGTTAACTATGCCCCTCGTAGCATCATCCCCCATTCTGAGAGACTTGGCATTAACCATCAGTCAGACATCATATGCTGCGACATCTGAAGAACGTTGAAAACAATGGTAACGATGCGACCGAGTTGCAACACATGAAGAGATCGTAATCAATAAAAGGTCACAATATGGGGCAGAGCGTTCCATTTGCCTCCCGGGGGGCAAGGAGACTCTCCAGCTCCCCTACCATTGACAACTGAGTGCCGTTTTCACAGTATTGTTAAATAAATGTTTACCATTTGGTTGTAATATCCTCGATCTTGAAGAGCATAGTCAGAACTACACATTTCTGATAATTCCATGCAAAGTAATTGTGCACATTTAGCTCTATCATCAGAGATATAAAGCAAGTAACTGCATGCTTTTCATGATCAGTAAACATAAATTGATCATGTAATTTCAGATATGTGATGGTAGCCCCTCAATATTGGCCACCATTAATTTGATATTTGACTGATATAAAATTAAAGTGAACTATACAAGCATGAGTGGTTTAGGTTCATTTCTCGTTCCTTTGTGGGCTCTGCCTTTCAAGCAGCAGAAGGGTGAATTTGCCGTGCAGTGGTAAGTAGACCTAAGGCCTTTTCACACTGCATTGTTCTTAGCCCCGGAGTATCTTAGCCCCAGGAGACTGGCACGGGGCTAAAAAGTGTAGTTCTGAGTGAACTTCGAGGTAACGATATTAAAATCAAATAGTTTTATTATAACATTTATTTAACAATCCCTCGAAAACGGCACTTAGTTGTCAATGGTTTTAGCAGAGTTCGGCGTCTCCTTGCCCCCCAGCAGCCCAATGGAATGCTCTGCACCGTATTGTCACGTTTTATTGATAACAGCACATTAAATGTTCTATCCTTCTTTTTCCCACTTTTATGGGATTTCCTCAGCATTCTAAAAGTCCCATTGTGACATCATGACTTACAACATTCCATTCACTGTAAATGCAACAATACAACTTTTGACACAAATCAGCTACTTTGCCAACAATGTAGACACACAACTAGTGAACACAACACACACAACTACTGGCAACGACAACACAACTACAGACTACAACTCCTGACCACAAGTACTGACCAAAACCATACAACTACATTCCATAACTACTGAACACAACTTCTGACCACAAGTACTGACCACAACCACTGATCACAATTATTGATCACAACCACAAAACAACTGATCACAACTACTGACCACAACTACTGACCACAACCACACTACTACCAACCACAACCACACAACTAATGGCCACAACCACAAAACTACAAATAATGACCACTACTACTGAACCACACAGTACTTTCAAATCTAGGTAGTGTTTTCGGTAGCTAACTAGATGGTAGCTTTACAGGTAAAGCTGTGGGACTTGCTTTAGTTATATATAGTCAAAGTTAAATTTAGTAAAATAATTGGTCTGATTACTTTGATAGACTACTATATCAACTGTATTACTTTTGGCTCCAATGCCTTCCCACTGTGTGACTATTTTCATTCCATTTCCCCCAGTGGTGTAGATTTTGCACATACTGCCACGTTCAGAACAAGTTCCCGAGTTAATGCCAAGTCTCTCAGAACGGGGGACCGTTAAAATAGATTTTTCCCAGTCGGAAGTTGGAGATTTCTGAGTTCCAAGTTTTTTTGAATGTGGCACACGTGTGCAACAGTTAGTGTTTTCAAGACAACTGTGGTGCGTTCAGTTCGACCTAAACATTTGCTGTTGCGGAATAGTTTGTACTGAAAGACAAAGCATGCTGACCACGCCTCCCGCAAGCGGTGCAAAATAAATGTACACAGAAGTTATTCAATCACACTGTTTATGCGCTTCTGCGTAGCCAGGCGCTAAAATAGAACTTGACGTGCTCTCCCATCATTGGTATTTAGGAGCATACATTGGGGCAAAAAAGTATTTAGTCAGCCACCAATTGTGCAAGTACTCCCACTTAAAAAGTGGTGGAAAATAAGTATTTGGTCAATAACAAAAGTTTATCTCAATACTTTGTTATATACCCTTTGTTGGCAATGACAGAGGTCAAACGTTTTCTGTAAGTCTTCACAAGGTTTTCACACACTGTTGCTGGTATTTTGGCCTATTCCTCCATGCAGATCTCCTCTAGAGCAGTGATGTTTTGGGGCTGTTGCTGGGCAACACGGATTTTCAACTCCCTCCAAAGATTTTCTATGGGGTTGAGATCTGGAGACTGGCTATGCCACTCCAGGACCTTGAAATGCTTCTTATGAAGCCACTCCTTCGTTGCCCGGGTGGTGTGTTTGGGATCATTGTCATGCTGAAAGACCCAGCCACATTTCATCTTCAATGCCCTTGCTGATGGAAGGAGGTTTTCACTCAATCTCACGATACATGGCCCCATTCATTCTTTCCTTTACACGGATCAGTCGTCCTGGTCCCTTTGCAGAAAAACAGCCCCTTCAGAAAGGCCTGGACATGTACTGGCTTAAGCAGGGGGACACGTGTCTGGCACTGTGTCTGGCACTGCAGGATTTGAGTCCCTGGCGGCGTAGTGTGTTACTGATGGTAGGCTTTGTTACTTTGGTCCCAGCTCTCTGCAGGTCATTCACTAGGTCCCCCCGTGTGCTTCTGGGATTTTTGCTCACCGTTCTTCTGATCATTTTGACCCCACGGGGTGAGATCTTGCATGGAGCCCCAGATCGAGGGAGATTATCAGTGGTCTTGTATGTCTTTCATTTCCTAATAATTGCTCCCGCAGTTGATTTCTTCAAACCAAGCTGCTTACCTATTGCAGATTCAGTCTTCCCAGCCTGGTGCAGGTCTACAATTTTGTTTCTGGTGTCCTTTGACAGCTCTTTGGTCTTGGCCATAGTGGAGTTTGGAGTGTGACTGTTTGAGGTTGTGGACAGGTGTCTTTTATACTGATAACAAGTTCAAAGGTGACATTAATACAGGTAACGAGTGGAGGACAGAGGAGCCTCTTAAATAAGAAGTTACAGGTCTGTGAGAGCCAGAAATCTTGCTTGTTTGTAGGTGACCAAATACTTATTTTCCATCATAATTTGCAAATACATTAATAAAAACCCTACAATGTGATTTTCTGGAGAAAAAAAATCTAATTTTGTCTGTCATAGTTGAAGTGTACCTATGATGAAAATTACAGGCCTCTCTCATCTTTTTAAGTGGGAGAACTTGCACAATTGGTGGCTGACGAAATACTTTTCTGCCCCACTGTATATCCATGTGGGTGATTGAAAGATGAACTGAGGTCCACTCTCCAGTCCAGTTGGTGGTGGTAATGTACCTTAAATTGGTTGCCAAACACCTTATAAAGTCCAAACAAGAAGAAGCCTAAAGGAGGAGAGATTACTGGAAAATAACTTGGTTTACCGTTTTATCTGTGGATTAATTGTCGGAATAGAGGACCTTGTCAATTTCAGGTAAAATAACAACCCTGTCACTGGTGTAGAGAGGAGTAGGCAGGAGGCAGTTTGTCTCCTGAGGGGGAATAGGTTTTGTTGTGCCCTCTTCACGACTGTCTTGGTGTGTTTGGACCATGATGGTTTGTTGGTGATGTGGACACCAAGGAATTTGAAGCTCTCAACCTGTTCCACTACAGCCCCGTCGTGAGAATGGGGGCGTGCTCAGTCCTCCTTTTCCTGTTGTCCACAATCATCTCCTTTGTCTTGATCACGTTGAGGGAGAGGTTGTTGTCCTGGCACCAGACGGCCAGGTCCCTGACCTCCTCCCTATAGGCTGTCTCATCTTTGTCGGTGATTAGGCCTACCACTGTTGTGTCATCGGCAAACTTGATGATGGTGTTGGAGTCGTGCCTGTCCATGCAGTCATGAGTGAACAGGGAGTACAGGAGGGGACTGAGCATGCACCCCTGAGGGGCCCCCGTGTTGAGGTTCAGCGTAGCGGATGTGTTGTTCCCTACCCTTACCATCTGGAGGCGGCCCGTCAGGAAGACCAGGATCCAGTTGCAGAGGGAGGTGTTTTGTCCCTGGGTCCTTAGCTTAGTGATGAGCTTCGAGGGCACTATGGTGTTGAACGCTGAGCTGTAGTCAATGAACAGCATTCTCACATAGGTGTTCCTTCTGTCCACGTGGGAAAGGGCCGTGTTGAGTGCAATAGAGATTGAATCATCTGTGGATCTACTGGGTCTAGGATTTCTGGGTTGATGGGGTTGATGTGAGCCATGACCAGCCTTTCAAAGCACTTCATGGCTACCAATGTGAGTGCTACGGGTCGGTAGTCATTTAGGCAGGCTTCCTTAGTGTTCTTGGGTACAGGGACTTTGCTGGTCTGCTTGCAACATGTTGGTATTACAGACTCAGTCAGGGACTGGTTGAAAATGTCAGTGAAGACACTTGCCAGTTGGTCAACGCATACTCAGAGGACACGTCCTGGTAATCCATCTGGCCCTGCGGACTTATGAATGTTGACCTGTTTAAAGGCCTCACATCGGCTACGGAGAGCGTGATCACACAGTTGTCCGGAACAGCTGGTGCTTTCATGCATGTTTCAGTGTTACTTGGAGCAAAACGAGCATAAAATTTATTTAGCTCATCTGGTAGGTTTGTGTCACTGGGCAGCTCATCTGGTAGGTTTGTGTCATTGGTATGTTTGTGTCACTGTGCTTCCCTTTGTAGTCTGTAATAGTTTGCAAGCCCTGCCACATCCGACAAGCGTCCAAGCCGGTGTAGTACGATTCAATCTTAGTCCTATATTGACGCGTTGCCTGTTTGATGGTTTGTCGGAGGATATAGCGGGATTTCTTATAAGCTTCCGGGTTAGAGTACCGCTCCTTGAAAGTGGCAGCTCTACCTTTTAATACAGTGTGAATATTCCCTGTAATCCATCGCTTCTGGTTGGGGTATGTAATAGATGTTACTGTTTCATCAGGGAGCCACAAAGATGAAGTAAACAAATGTAATCGCTGAATTCACGTTGTTTGCTATTTCATGCAGCCACAGAATAGAAAGCTAAACAAATGATTTTGTATTCGAATTTCGCATTGTTTAAAGTTGAGATATCATTCACGCAAAGTAATTAGATTGGTTGTGCAAGTAATCCTCCACGATAATTGTAAAATTTGCCTCATGCTAGGTTTAGACGAGGGACACAAAAAGCGTCATACCAGTCGGTATAGCGGGACAAGAAAGCAAGGAGGGTGACGCAAAAGAAAGCCAGCATGACAATATGCATTGCTATGGTGAGTTCAGTAAACAAACAGTGCAAATCAACATCCAGTAGAAAACAACACTATGGCAGAAGGCAGAAGTTGAAATATTTGAACTCTGGCGGCAAGGCCCGTCTACCGTGGCAGCTGACGGCATTCACCGCCAGTCTCAACAGCATTTTCCGTTGTGCTCTTATTGAAAACAATGACTTCCGGCTTGCCATGTACCATCTACCATCTAAGCATCGTGCCCAAAGCACGTCTACGTTCAACAGAGAACCCTCTGCATGGGACCTCATTCATTAAATTAAGATATGGGGTGTTCATACTTCATAGTTTAGCCTACAATTTCCCTTTCATATTAGTACATAATTTGCTTTATTTGAACTAACGACAGCTAGCTATCAAGCGGTGGGACAAATTTTCCCAAATGTGAAATGATGTGTAACATCAATTGCTTGCTAACCAACCAACAATGTCAATACCGCTACCAAACCAATTTACAAAACTGTCATAAATTACAGTGCCTTGCGAAAGTATTCGGCCCCCTTGAACTTTGCAACCTTTTGCCACATTTCAGGCTTCAAACATAAAGATATAAAACTATTTTTTTGTGAAGAATCAACAACAAGTGGGACACAATCATGAAGTGGAACGACATTTATTGGATATTTCAAACTTTTTTAACAAATCAAAAACTGAAAAATTGGGCGTGCAAAATTATTATTATAAGATGAATGCGCAAGTAGAGATACTGGGGTGCAAAGGAGCAAAAATATAAATAACAGTATAGGGATGAGGTAGTTGGATGGGCTATTTACAGATGGGCTATGTACAGGTGCAGTGATCTGTGAGCTGCTCAGACAGCTGGTGCTTAAAAGTTAGCAAGGGGGATATGAAACTCCAGCTTCAGTGTTTTTTGCAATTCGTTCCAGTCATTGGCAGCAGAGAAGGAAAGGCGGCCAAAGGAGTAATTGGCTTTGGGTGTGACCAGTGAAATATACCTGCTGGAGCGTGTGCTACAGGTGGCTGCTGCTATGGTGACCAGTGAGCTGAGATAAGGCGGGGCTTTACCTAGCAAAGACTTATAGATGACCTGAAGCCAGTGGGTTTGGCAACGAATATGAAGCGAGGGCCAGCCAACGAGAGCATACAGGTTGCAGTGGTGAGTAGTATATGGGGCTTTGGTTTGACAGCATGAGATTTAATTTTGGAATGGAGATGCTTAATGTGATTCTGGAAGGAGAGTTTAGTCTAACCAGACACCTAGGTATTTGTCCACATATTCTAAGTTACAACTGTCCAGAGTGGTGATGCTGGATGGGCAGGCAGGTGCGGGCAGAGATCGGTTGAAGAGCATGCATTTAGTTTTACTTGCATTTAAGAGCAGTTGGAGGCCACGGAAGGAGAGTTGCATGGCATTGAAGCTCGTCTGGAGGTTAGTTAACACAGTGTCCAAAGAAGGGCCAGAAGTATACAGAATGGTGTCGTCTGCGTAGAGGTGGATCAGAGAATCACCAGCAGCAAGAGCGACATCATTGATGTACAAAGAGAAGAGAGTCGGCCTGAGATTTGAACCCTGTGGCACCCCCATAGAGACTGCCAGAGGTCCGGACAACAGGCCCTCCGATTTGACACACTGAACTCTATCTGAGAAGTAGTTGGTGAACCAGGGGAGGCAGTCATTTGCGAAACCAAGGCTGTTGAGTTTGCTGATAAGAATGTGGTGATTGACAGAGTCGAAAGCCTTGGCCAGGTCAATGAATACAGCTGCACAGTATTGTCTCTTATCGATGGCAGTTATGATATCGTTTAGGACCTTGAGCGTGGCTGAGGTGCACCCCATGACCAACTCGGAAAACAGGTTGCATAGCGGAGATGGGATTCGAAATGGTCAGTGATCTGTTTGTTAACTTGGCTTTGAAGAACTTAGAAAGGCAGGGTAGGATAGATATAGGTCTGTAGCAGTTTGGGTCTAGAGTGTCTCCCCCTTCTGAAGAGGGGGATGACCGCAGCAGCTTTCCAATCCAGATTTTGCAGCTCTTTCAGAACATCAGCTATCTGGATTTGGGTGAAGGAGAAATGGGGGAGATTTGGGCAAGTGGCTGTGGGGGGTGCAGGGCTGTTGACCAGGGTAGGGGTGGCCAGGTGGAAAGCATGGCCAGCCGTAGAAAAATGCTTTTTGAAATTCTCAATTATAGTGGATTTATTGGTGGTGACAGTGTTACCTAGCCTCAAAGCAGTGGGCAGCTGGGAGGAGGTGCTTCATGGACTTTACAGTATCCCAGAACTTTTTGGAGTTTGTCCTGCAGGATGCAAATTTCTGTTTGAAAAAGCTAGCCTTTGCTTTCCTAACTGCCTGTGTATATTGGTTCCTAACTTCCCTGAAAGTTGCATATTGTGGGGGCTATTTGATGCTAATGCCGTACGCCACAGGATGTGTTTGTGCTGGTCAAGGGTAGTCAGGTCTGGAGTAAACCACGGGCTATATCGGTTCCTGGTTCTAAATGTTTTCAATGTGGCATGCTTATTTAAGATTGTGAGGAAAGCACTTTTAAAGAATAACCAGGCTTCTTCTACTGACTGAATGAGGTCAATATCCTTCCAGGATACCGGGGCCAGGTCGATTAGAAAGACCTGCTCGCTGAAGTGTTTTAGGGAGCGTTTGACAGTGATGAGGGGTGGTCGTTTGACCGCAGACCCATTACGGATGCAGGCAATGAGGTAGTGAGCGTTGAGATCTTATATCTGTTCCAGCAATGAGGCAGTGATTGCTGAGGTCCTGGTTGAAGAGAGCAGAGGTGTATTTGGAGGGCAGGTTGGTTAAGAGGATCATCTATGAGGGTGCCTATGTTTACGGATTTGGGGTTGTACCTGGTGGGTTCATTGATAATTTGTGTGAGATTGAGGGCATCAAGCTTAGATTGTAGGATGGCTGGGGTGTTAAGCATGTCCCAGTTTAGGTCACCTAACAGCACGAGGCTCTGAAGAAAGATGGGGGGAAATCAATTCACATAAGGTGTCCAGGGCACAGCTGGGGGCAGATGGTGTTCTATAGCAAGCGGCAACGGTGAGAGACTTGTTTCTGGAAAGGTGGATTTTTAAAAGTAGAAGCTCAAATTGTTTGGGCACAGACCTGGATAGTAAGACAGAACTCTGCAGGCTCTCTCTGCAGTAGATTGCAACTCCGCCCCCATTGGCAGTTCTATCTTGTCGGAAAATGTTATAGTTAGGGATGGAAATTTCTGGGGTTTGGTGGCCTTCCTAAGCCAGGAGTCAGACACAGCTTGGACAACCGGGTTGGCAGAGTTTGCTAAAGCACTGAATAAAACAAACCTGGGGAGGATGCTCCTAATGTTAACATGCATGAAACCAAGACTTTTACAGTTACAGAAGTCAACAAATGAGAAGGCCTGGGGAATGGGAGTGGAGCAAGGCACTGCAAGGCCTGGATTAACCTCTACATCACCAGAGGAGCAGTAGGATAAGGGTACGGCTAAGGGCTATAAGAACTGGTTGTCTAGTACGTTTGGAACAGATAGTAAAAGTAGGTTTCTGGGCAAGGTAGAATAGATTCAATAAATAATGTACAGTCGTGGCCAAAAGTTTTAAAAATGACACAAATATTAATTTTCACAAAGTCTGCTGCCTCAGTTTGTATGATGGCAATTTGCATATACTCCAGAATGTTATGAAGAGTGATTAGATGAATTTCAATTAATTGCAAAGTCCATTTTTGCCATGCGAATGAACTGAATCCCCCAAAAACATTTCCACTGCATTTCAGCCCTGCCACAAAAAGACCAGCCGACATCATGTCAGTGATTCTCTCGTTAACACAGGTGTGAGTGTTAACGAGGACAAGGCTGGAGATCACTCTGTCATGCTGACTGAGTTCAAATAACAGACTGGAAACTTCAAAAGGAGGGTGGTCCTTGGAATCATTGTTCTTCCTCTGTCAACCATGGTTACCTGCAAGGAAACACACACCGTCATCATTGCTTTGCACAAAAAGGGCTTCACAGGCAAGGATATTGTTGCCAGTAAGATTGTACCTAAATCAACCATTTATCGGATCATCAAGAACTTCAAGGAGAGCGGTTCAATTGTTATGAAGAAGGCTTCAGGGCGCCCAAGAAAGTCCAGCAAGGCCAGGACCATCTCCTAAAGTTGTTTCAGCTGCGGGATCGGGGCACCACCAGTACAGAGCTTGATCAGAAATGGCAGCAGGCAGGAGGCGAAGACTTTTGGAGGATGGCCTGGTGTTAAGAAGGGCAGCAAAGAAGCCACTTCTCTCCAGGAAAAACATCAGGGACAGACTGATATTCTGCAAAAGGTACAGGGATTGGACTGCTGAGGATTGGGGTTAAAGTCATTTTCTCTGATGAATCTCCTTTCCGATTGTTTGGGGCAATCGGAAAAAAGCTTGTCCGGAGAATACAAGGTGAGCTCTACCATCAGTCCTGTGTCATGCCAACAGTAAAGCATCCTGAGACCATTCATGTGTGGGGTTGCTTCTCAGCCAAGGGAGTGGGCTCACTCACAATTTTGCCTAAGAACACAGCCATGAATAAAGAATGGTACCAACACATCCTCCGAGAGCAACTTCTCCCAACCATCCAGGAACAGTTTAGTGACGAACAATGCCTTTTCCAGCATGATGGCGCACCTTGCCCTAAGGCAAAAGTGATAACTAAGTGGCTCTGGGAACAAAACATCGATATTTTGTGTCCATGGCCAGAAAACTCCCCAGACCTTAATCACATTGAGAACTTGTTGTCAATTCTCAAGAGGTGGGTGGACAAATTCTGACAAACTCCAAGCATTGATTATGTAAGAATGGGCTGCCATCAGTCAGGATGTGGACCAGATGTGAATTGACAGCATGTCAGGGCGGATTGCAGAGGTCTTGAAAAAGGGTCAACACTGAAAATATTGACTCTGCATCAACTTCATATCATTGTCAATAAAAGCCTTTGACACTTGAAATGCTTGTAATTATACTTCAGTATTCCATAGTAACATCTGACAAAAAATATCTAAAGACACTGAAGCAGCAAACTTTGTGGAAATTAATATTTGTATCATTCAAAACTTTTGGCCTCAACTGTACAGGTGTTTACTCTACATGACAGCTGCATCTCCACCCACTGGTGTGGTCTGAGGAGAGGGGTCACTGTGTTTTGGGTTATTACAGCTGTTCACCCACCATTGAACCACAGAGCTAGTAGGTAATGTTCAATTGAAGTGTGTGTGTGTGTGTGTGTAATTACTTCAGTATTCCATAGTAATATCTGACAAAAATATCTAGACACTGAAACAGCAAACTTTGTGAAAATTAATATTTCTGTCATTCTCATAACTTTTGGACACGACTGTACAGACAAATGTATGGTAGGATGTGAATACAGTTCAGGTAAACCTAGGCATTGAGTGACGATGAGAGAGGTATTGTATCTAGAGACATCAATTTAACCAGGTGAGGTCACTGCATGTGTGGGAGGTGGGACAAGAGGGTTAGTTGAGGCATATTGAGCAGGGCTGGAGGCTCTACAGTGAAATAAGACAATAATCAATAACCAAAACAGCAATGAAGAAGGCATATTGACATTAGGGAGAGGCATGTGTAGCCGAGTGATCATAGGGTCCAATGAGTAGCTGGACGGGCAGGAGACACGGCGATTCAGACAGCTAGCGGGCTGGGGATAGCAGAAGGGCCTTAGAGGGACATCGTGACGGAAGGTTGTTGTAGCCCCCTCGTGCGGCGTTACGTCAGCAGACCAGTCGTGATGGATCAGCAGGGGTCCGTGTAGTAAAAAGGTCCAGGCCAATTGGCAGAATAGGTATTGTAGTCAGAGACCTGGCCGGGTGGTGCCAGAATAACAACCTATCTCTCAACGTAACCAAGACTAAGGAGATTATTGTGGACTACAGAAAAAGGAGGACCGAGCAGACCATTCTCATCGACGGGGCTGTAGGGGAGCAGGTTGAGATCTGTCCACATCAACAACAAACTAGAATGGTCCAAACACACCAAGACAGTCATGAAGAGGGCACATCAAAGCCTATTCCCCCTCAGGAAACGAAAAAGATTTGGCATGGGTACAGAGATCCTCAAAAGGTTCTACAGCTGCACCATCGAGAACTGGTTGCATCACTGCCTGGTACGGCAATTGCTTGGCCTCTGAACGCAAGGCACTACATAGGGTAGTGCATACGGCCCAGTCCATCACCTGGGCTAAGCTGCCTGCCATCCAGGACCTCTACACCAGGCGGTGTCAGAGGAAGGCCCTAAAAATTGTCAAAGACCCCAGCCACCCCGGTCATGGACTGTTCTCTCTACTACCGCATGGCAAGCGGTACCGGAGTGCCAAGTCTAGGACAAAAAGGCTTCTCAACAGTTTTTACCCCCAAGCCGTAAGACTCCTGAACAGGTAATCAAATGGCTACCCGGACTATTTGCATTGTGTGCCCTCCCAACCCCTCTTTTAAGCTGCTGCTACTAAGCTGCTGCTACTACATTCATGTACATACTACCTCAATTGGGCCGAGCAACCAGTGCTCCCGCACATTGGCTAACCGGGCTATATTGCATTGTGACCCACCCACCACCCGCCAACCCCTCTTTTACGCTACTGCTACTCTCTGTTCATCATATATGCATAGTCACTTTAACCATATCTACATGTACATACTACCTCAATCAGCCTGACTAACCAGTGTCTGTATGTAGCCTCGCTACTTTTATAGCCTTGCTACTGTATAAAGCCTGTCTTTTTACTGTGGTTTATTTCTTTACCTACCTATTGTTCACGTAATACCTTTTTTGCACTATTGGTTAGAGCCTGTAAGTAAGCATTTCACTGTAAGGTCAACGCATGTGACAAATAAACTTTGATTTGATTATCCCAAGAAATTGACTGGCAGTGATGGATCGGCGGGGCTCCGTATCGGCAATAAAAGGGGTCCAGACCAATTGGCAAAATAGGTATTGTAGCCCAAGGAATAGCTGATTGACCTCTTCAGCTAGCCGGGAGATGGGCCTAGCATAGGCTAGCTCCAGGCTAATTGGTGCTTGCTTCGGGACAGAGACGTTAGCCAGGAGAAGCCAATTGGATAGCAGCTAGCTAGCTGCGATGATCCAGGTGAATAGGTTCAGAGCTTGCGGTAGGAATCCGATGATATGGAGAAAAAGGTGTCCGATAATTATGGTCAATTTAAAAAAAAGTGTCAATACTTTGCCCCTTGATAACCAGTTGTAAAAGCGTTACATGGTCGCTGCCCATATCATTACATAGTGCAGAAAATACACAAGAGTTCAGGGGCCTTGCTTTAACAACGTTAACTATTTTCACTGTAGTGTCCAAAACGTCTTTCAAACTGTCAGGCATTCCCTTGGCAGCAAGAGCCTCGGTGGATGCTGCAATGTACCCAAGTGGCTTCGGGAGCATCTGCTTGCACGCACTTTACCACTCCACTATGTCTCCCTGTCATGGCTTTTGCTCCATCAGTACAGATACCAACACATCTTGACCACCAAGTCCATTTGATGTCACAAAGCTGTCCAGTACTTTAAAAATATCCTCTCCTGTTGTCCTGGTTTCCAGAAGAGGATGTCTTCCTTAATTGACCCTCCATAAAAATAATGGACAATACCAGGAGCTGTGCCAGGCCCGCCACGTCTGTTGACTCATCCAGCTGTAACGCATAGAATTCACTGGCTTGTATGCGAAGCAGTAATGGTTTCAAAACATGCCATGTCACTGATGCATCCGAGCTGACAAGGTAAAAATCTGTCAATCTGCCCCTGAACAAGGCAGTAACCCACTGTTCCTAGGCCAACATTGAAATTAAGAATTTGTTCTTAAACTGACTTGCCTAGTTAAATAAAGATAAAATAAATAAATTGTCTGTATAGTTTTTGGGGCCTTTTCCCTCTGCATTGTCCTAGCCATATCCGCAGCAGCAGGAAGAATGAAGTTCTCCACAATAGTATGGGGCTTGCCTGTCCTAGCCACTCAGTATCTCACGATATAAGACGCTTCTAGCCCCTTCTTATTAATGGTATCTGTTGCTTTAGTACATGAGCATGCATGAGTGAAGGTTTCATCAAGTTGTGAGATATATGTGCAAAAGTACTAACACACTGTGGCTGAGGAAAGGCACTACTCCCAATATAAGTGAACCCCAAATCAATGTAGTTCTCATCATATTTGCGCCTCTTCGATGGTCCAACATCCATGTCTGTTGTTCGGTGCTTTCCGGGCTGCAATCAGATTCACAACTGTCAGTGTACATGCTAGCTGGGCTAACAACAAATGTAGAATTACTGATGCTGGCATTGGATGTGCTCGTGGAAGCAGAACAACTTGTGCCGTCGACAGGTGAAGGTGTAGTACTGCTAGTAGTAGCAGTACTACTAGTAGTAGTACTGCTAGTAGTAGCAGTACTACCCGTAGAGCTGGTATTTGTCTCTATGGACGTGTGCCTTGCTTTTAAAAAAACATGTATCAATTTTCGAGCAAACCGAATGAGCAGCAGCTACGTTTGGCTACATACGGACCGTTAGTGGAATTCCTGCGAGAGAGTAACGGTTAATGTGATTGGATGTTCATTATTTGACGAAGCTACCTGTATTTGACATTGTGTTGTTATTTCGCTGAACACTAGATGGTTTCATTTTATTTTTGGCAGTGAACTGAGGCTACTCAGGCGAGAAAAACACCTCAGCCAAATGTATAGCCCCGTTGGAAAACATAAATGGACTGTTTGAAAATGTGAAGAAAAAAATAAAACATTTTAGATAAAAAAATAAAATAAATGTTAATCACATTTTTATTTGGCGTACCCCCGAGGGTGTTTGGGAATACCTGATATAGAGTATCAAGAAGGTATAATGTTGACACTAGATCAAGCCATAGTTAGTTCAATTGACCATGAATTGTTAGACTGAACCACTTTAGAAAAGGAAGACATATTTAGCATAGAGATTGGTACTTAGAATGAGGCTGGGGAGTTGTGAGAAGTTGTGAGGCTGGGGTGTTGTGAGCCTGGGGAGTTTGGGAATCGTCCCGTGCAGTCTGATTGGCTAGAAAATTAAAATAATGACAAATATGCAGTCAGTAATAAGACGTTATCATGACACAAGCTGGTCATTTTCAGTCTTAGAAAAGCTCATGTCAAAATTATGATTTTAAAGCACTGGAGTTTTGACTTTATGAAGGTTGTGAGAAAGAAATTAGATTCTAACCATTCTTATGATGAACCTCGGGAAGGAGAACTTTTCCATAGTTCCCTTATTACTGTAATCCTGAAAAATAGACACTATGGCTTATAAATCTTCTTACATTATTTAAATAATCTCAATTAAATTGTTCCACTAAATCACAAGTGGTCACAACTATTTACCACCAAACACTTCAAAATAACCATCCAAGATATAGCAATGATTTTGAACCCGAATTGAACTCTTAAGTGACAATTTGCAGTAAAGTGACAGTAATGCTATGGCCAACCACTTAGGCTGTCAACATCTCTAAACACAGTTTTTTTTAATGACGTAAAGATTGTGATGTAATGTGTAGCTCCCTTCAGTAACCACGAGCACAACCGTTCCTTGATTTTAACTGGCGGCTTTATTCTGTAGTTTTAGTCAGAATTGTCACCTTCCGTGAGAACTATAAAGTAAATGAAAAATACAGTTAAGCACACTCGTACAACCTTATTTTACGAGTGACTTATTAGCTTGGTATAACTCTGAAGTGCTTACATACATAACAGTTTAACCGGCGTTATAACGGGTTCAGATTAAACACATGAATAAAGGAAAAAATACCTCATTGGCTGCTTATTACAGAAGGGAGGAAATCAAACTTCACACTTATTATTCCTGGCATGAATTCACACTTCATCCTAACATACACTCTTCAACCTTTATGAACTACACCCGATGACATGAAAACTTAGCTAACGCAGCGCAGGATTGCCTTCCCTCCAAAAGTGTGTTGCTACAATAAGGATCCCCGTTACAATAGTATTAGCTACGTAGTTCCGCGTGTATTATCATTTCCCCCGCACAGCGGACAGGTAAACAATTCGAACAAAAGACAACGACATAACCTGTAAGTCTAACTGTCAGTTACATAATGTTATCATGACACACACCCACCCTGACAGACAACCAATCACCAGACCAGAGCGATATAAGCCTATTTTCATTTTGTTTTTTACAAAAACTATATTTTGTTATTTGTTTCATTAGTCCATTGCAAAATGCATCATACAGGTCAGGTCTGTGTTTTGAAAGTTAAACATCTTGAAAACTCGATTGCTGATGTGCAAAACATTTTGGGACTATATCAACAGTTGACTAATGAAACAAATACCAAAATATAGTTTTGGGGTGTAGTTTCCCTTTAACCAATTAACCCACTTCTATGCTTGAAATACAATATATCTCATCAAAATAATAAAAACCACACTGTAACAATGTGTATAACTGCACAGCTACTGTCAATGATACTGTACATATTGAATTTGTGTTTTCTGATAGTCCAAGATACAGTCTGGCTATGTCCTAAAATGGCACCCTATTCCCTACATTGTGTACTACTTTTGACCCGGGTCGATAGGGCTTTGGTCAAGAGTAGTGCACATTATAGGGAATAGTGTGCCATTTGGGATGCATCCTAGAACTATGTAAAAATCACTTCAGACCTCTTCCCCTACAGGCTATTTACTAGTGGGGTACCTGTAAAGAGTAGGCTATCTATGTGAATAGGCACTTAAAAAAAAAAACATCGACCATTCAGTCTACCAGGATATCTTTGTAGGCCTATCTTGTGTTTTGAGGTAGGCTAATAGCCTAAGCTTCTCACAAGTATATTCTTATAGTTTGTCCACACAATCAGTTTAGCCTCGATATTAAATCGTTTTTTCCAAGTGGAAATTAAGAAATGTCTATAGAAATTCTGGGAGAACTGCAATTAGAAAGAAACATGTATTCATTAGAAATAAATCGAGGCACCTAATAGCTATTAGGGCTCCTGAGTGGCACAGTGGTCTAAGGCAAGTGGTCTCAGTGCGAGGCGTCACTACAGACACCCTGGTTCGAATACAGGCTGTGTCACAACCGGCTGTGATGGGGAGTCCCGTAGGGCACAATTGGCCCAGCGTCGTTCGGGTTTGGCTGGTGTAGGCCGTCATTGTAAATAAGAATTTGTTCTTACCTGACTTGCCTAGTTAAATAAAGGTTAGTGTAGATTCACTCCAGTTGTCAATGGTAAGCTAAAAAAAATACTCTTCAGGATCCAGGCAGAGTTTTGAAAAACCTTTGCACCGTCTCTGCAGTTTTTTTATTTTTAATACTCATTATGACATCATTGTGAGGTCATATGGGGGACACCTGGTGCATTCAAAACAACTGGGAACTTGGAAACGTCAGTGCATTCAAGACAACTGTGAAAAAACAAGCCCTGACTTTCCTACCTGAAGAGGTCATGATTTGACCCCATATTTTTATTTTTTGTTTTGAATTGTTTTGAAAGCACAAACTTTGCCTGAATTTGGAATTTCAGTAGATACTGTTCTGTGTGCAGTCCAAACCCCCTTAGACATTTGAGTCTAAAATAGCCTACATGTAGAAAACGAACACTGGAACAACTGTTGAGTGGTTGTTAATCATCATTGTGCATCCCTCCACATAAACATGGCATTTGATGCAGCTTATGATTGTTTCTATGAAAATTATATTGGGCTCCTCCTGGTGGTCTCCTGTGTGTATTTTGTCCCTGCTATCTGGGATCCTTGGAACGTCGGTCTCCTGTGTGTATTTTGTCCCTGCTATCTGGGATCCTTGGAACGTCGGTCCGCCCCCCCCCCAATAACCAGTAGACCTAAGCAATATAACATGATTATAACAGCTGAATGGTGGCCAATTGAATGGCAACATTACAGAATAAACACATTTAAAGAGTTTCAAATGAGGACTCTTATTTTGACGTTTTTACAAACATTAGTTTTGCCCCAGGAAGTGCTTGGCCGTGTTCTCGCGTATTTACAAATATGAACGGGAACAGATTATTGTTTTGGAAGGCAGCTGACTAGCAACAAAAGCGTGCAGTTCTTCGACAATTGACCCGACATGACTGCTGCCAGACCGCTTGAGATGGAGCGGCCAAGGCACCGTCCGTTTCTGATCGGTGTTAGCGGAGGAACTGCCAGTGGCAAGGTAGGTAACGTTAACTAGCTACATAATAATAGCTATCTAGCTAGCTGTCTGGGTAGCTAGCTAGGTCGATTCAACAATCAGTAAAGTAGCTAGCTAACGTTAGCTAGTTTTCGTTTTTCCTATGAACTGAAAGCAAAACACTGAAAGCAGACACATCAGGATGTCACTTGACACCAAGCCATCTATTAAATTATTGTCTTGTTTTCTGTCAGACAATTTTGAAATGTGCCAGCTACTTCACTCTGCTATGGTTATGCCCCAACCTTATCAACAAACTGAAATTATGTTTCTTATTTTTAGTCAACAGTATGTGCAAAAATCATGGAGTTGCTGGGCCAGAATAAGGTGGACCATCGTCAGAGGCAAGTGGCCATCATCAGCCAAGACAGCTTCTACAAAGTCTTGACACCTGACCAGAAGGCCAGGGCACTCAAGGGCCAGTACAATTTTGACCACCCAGGTACTACAGGCCTGTATGGATATTGTAATAACATAAGTATAATTGATAGATTACATTCATTCAATTCATTCATGCATTTACATCAAGCAATGACAAATGTTCTTCTAACTATAGCTACAATGTGAAAACTGTAGGTTAACTTAAGTAATCATTATTATAAACATAAAATAAATGCATATCTGGGTGGAAAAAGTGAATAACGTTGAAATGTTTATTACAGATGCTTTCGACAACGAGTTGATGTACCAAACCCTGAAGCATATTGTGGAGGGGACAGTGGTGGAGGTGCCGACATATGACTTTGTCACGCATTCCAGGTGAGGTAAACACTCCATACGGAAACATATCATTTCAGTTGGAAATGCCCTTTTTGAATTCAGACAGACTGGGTCAAAGAGGCCCACCCTACACATTCCAGACCTCAGATTGTTGACTCTTGAACTAAGACATGACCTTTGACCTAAGATGTCTCTAACCCAGCTCATCTGCAAACACACCGAACTAAAATATAAATGCAACATGTAAAGTGTTGGTCCCATGTTTCATGAGCAGAAAAAAAAATGAATACGCACATCAAGCTTATTTTTCTAAAATGTTGTGCACAAATTGGTTTACATCCCTGTTAGTGAGCATTTATCCTTTGTCAAGATAAAGAATCCACTTGACAGGTGTGGCATATCAAGAAGCTGATTAATCAGCATGAACATTAGACAAGGGCACTCTAAAATGTGCAGTTTTGTCACACAACACAATGCCACAGATGTCTCAAGTTGAGGGAGCGTGCAATTGGCATGCTGACGGCAGGAATGTCCACCACAGCTGTTTTAATTTTTTACATTTAACCTTTATTTAACTAGGCAAGTCAGTTAAGAACAAATTCTTATTTACAATGACAGCCTACCAAAAGGCAAAAGACCTCCTGCGGGGACAGGGGCTGGGATTAAAAATAAATAAATAACATATAAATATAGGACAAAACACACATCACGACAAGAGAGACAACACAACATTACAGAGAGAGAGACCTAAGAGAGAGAAAGACCTAAGATGACAACATAGCAAGGCAACAACACATGAGAACAACAAGGCTTTACGGCAAAAGCACACCATGCGATTATCTGAGGACAGCGCCCCGCATATAAAACCATGAAAAACATATTTCCACCAGGCAGGTGTGACACAGCGATAATATAAATGCCCTACCTTTGATGATATTCTTCTGTTGGCACTCCAAAAGGTCCCAGTTACATCACAAATGGTCCTTTTGTTCGATAATGTCCTTCTTTATATCCATAAAAACTCAGTTTAGCTGGCACACTTCAGTCAATAATCCACCCAGTTTCCCTCCATCAAATTGCATACAAAATGAATCCCAAATGTTACTAATAAACTTTTCCAAACAATTCAAACAACGTTTATAATCAAACCTTAGGGAATAGTGTGCTAAACACTCAATTTTGAAATGCTATTTCACTCTGCTATGGCTATGCCCCAACCTTATCATCAAACTGAAATTTTGAGGGCCAGAACATTTACGTACCCTAATACGTAAATAAACAATAACATTTAAGATGGAGAATCGTTATTGTCTTTAACCTCTAGTGACACCCCATCCCGTGAACGGGACCGTTGTCATCATCTGATACTAATTAGCATAACGCAACGGACATAAATCTTCCTAGAAAATCTTCCTATTCATGAAAATCACAAGTGAAATATATTGGAACACAGCTTTGCCTTTTGTTAATCACCCTGTCATCTCAGATTTTCAAAATATGCTTTACAGCCAAAGCTAGACAAGCATTTGTGTAAGTTTATCGATAGCCTAGCATAGCATTATGCCTTGCTAGCAGCAGGCAACCTTGTTGAGGATCTTCGGATGTTTTCACTCACGAGACTCCCAGGTAGATAGCCAAAGTTCATTTTTCCCCGGAATATTATTTTTGTAGGCGAAATAGCTCCGTTTGTTCTTCACGTTTGGCTGAGAAATCGACTGGAAATTGCGGTCACGACAACGCCGAAAAATATTCCAAATTAGCTCCATAATATCGACAGAAACATGGCAAAAGTTGTTTATAATCAATCCTCAAGGTGTTTTTCAAATATCTATTCGATAATATATCAACCGGGACAATGTGTTTTTATCCTAAGCTGTCAATTATATGCATATTCTAGCATCTTGTCCTGACAAAATATCCCGTTTAATTTGGGAACGTTATTTTTCCAAAAATGAAAATACTGCCCCCTAGTACCAACAGGTTAACGGAGAAAAATACTGAAGAACGCGCTCTCATTCACGCGCTTGGAAACACTACAGCCAAAATGGGAGCCACCTAGAAAAACTTCAATTTCTGGCTCAGAGCTTCCTACTGCCTGAGGTGTTGTTGATGTAAATTGAGAAGAGCGTGGTGCTTAGGTTTGAGCCTTGGGGTACTCCCCAAGGCAGATCCCCTGACTTTATACTTCCTACCTTCTTTGAGGTAGTTCGCAAACCAGGCCAAAGACCCCTCAGAGACACCAATACTCCTTAGCCGGCCCACAAGAATGGAATGGTCTACTGTATCAAAAGCTTTGGCCAAGTCAATAAAAATAGCAACACAACATTGCTTAGAATCAAGGGCAATGATGACATCATTGAAGATCTTTAAGGTTTCAGTGACACATCCATACCTGAGCGGAAACCAGATTGCATGCCAGAGAGAATACTATAGACATCAAGAAAGCCAGTCAGTTGATTATTGACAAGTTTTTCCAACACTTTATAAACAGGGCAAAATAGAAATAGGCCTATAACAGTTAGGATCAACTTGATCTCCCCCTTTAAATAAAGGACGAACTGTGGCTGCCTTCCAAGCAATGGGAACCTCCCCAGAAAGGAGAGAGGTTAAAAAGATCGGAGATAGGCTTGGCGATGATAGGGGCTGCAACCTTAAAGAATAAAGGGTCTAAACCCTCTGACTCAGATGTTTTTTTGGGGTCAAGTTTCAGGAGCTCCTCTAGCACCTCAGACTCAGTGACTGCCTGCAGGGAGAAACTTTGTAGCGGGGCAAGGGAAAAATAGGGAGAAGCGTCGGGGATAGTCGCATTAGAAGGGGTGGGAGATGAGGAAATGTTGGGCGGGCAAGGAGGCATGGCTGAGTCAAATAGGAATCCTGTCTTAATGAAGTGGTGATTGAAGAGCTCAGCCATGTGCTTCTTGTCAGTAACAACCACATCATCAACTTTAAGGGACATGGGCAGCTGTGAGGAGGAGGGTTTATTCTCCGGGTCTTTAACCGTTTTCCAGAACTTCTTGGGGTTAGACCCACAGAGAGAGAACTGCTTCTTAAAGTAACTAACTTTGGCCTTCCAGATAGCCTGGGTGCACTTATTTCTCATTTGCTTGAACAAGAGCCAGTCAGCCTTAGTATACGTGTGCCAAGCCTTTCGCCAAATGTAATTGTTGAGGTGGAGTAACTATGCCTGGTTCGACCGTGACGGTCGAACCAGGGGCTGAACCTGTTTTTAATTCTAATTTTCTTGATGGGGGCGTGTTTAACAATATCACTGAAAATATCAATAAAGAATGTCCAAGCGTCTTCGACGAGCTGATTCTATACCATTTTACAGAGGCCAGTTCATGAAGGAAGGCTTGCTCATTAAAGTTTTTTAGCAAGCGTCTACGACAAATCAGGACAGGTCGTTTCCCTGAGCAGCCATTACGAACACAGGCTGTAAAACAGTGATCACTAAGGTCATCAAAGAAAACAACACACTGATACCTATCAGGATTATTTGTGAGGATAACAGCAAAAAGAGTAGCCTTTTCTTTGTGTTTGGAGTCATACCTTGTGGGATGGTGTGTACCTTGGGCAGGTGGTTTAAGCATGTCCCAGTTTAGTTTACCTAGCAGGACAAATTCAGACTTGGTGTAAGGGGCCAGAAAAGAGTTTAGGGCAGGTAGGGTACAGGCCGGTGCTGATAGAGGACAACAGCACCCAGCAGCAGTCAACAAAGAGCTATTTGCAAGTTTAATGCTTAAAACCAGCAAATCAAATTGTTTGGGGACAGACTAGGTGGAGACAACCGAGCACTGAAGGTGATCCTTGGTAAAGATTGCCACTCCCCCACCTTTGGAAGATCTGTCTTGCCGAAAAAGGTTATAACCAGAAAGATTAACATCAGTATTCAAAGCACTCCTCTTTAACCACGTCTCAGTAATGACCAACACATCTGGATTGGAGCTGTGAATACACACTTTTAATTGATCCATTTTAGGTAATAAGCTTCTAGTGTTAACGCGCAGAAAACCCAGGCTTTTACGAGAGCAGAAATCAGTGAAGCAGATATCAGAGCACAAGTCAGAATTGGGGCTAGCAACAGTAGATGGGCCAGGGTGTACATGCACATTTCCAGATATCATCAACAGTAATACAATACATCTGTTCCCAGAATTTTATGTTAATTTCTCTACCATAAGCTGCCTCCAACATTGTTTTAGAGAATTTGGTAGTATGTCCATCCGGCCTAACAAATGCAGACCACGTGTATGGCGTCGTGTGGGCGAGCAGTTTACTATTGTCAACGTTGTGAATAGAGTGCCCCATGGTGGGGGTGGGGTTATGCTATGGGCAGCCATAAGCTACGGACAACGAACACAATTGCATTTTTATCGACTGCAATTTGAATGCACAGAGATACCGTGACGAGATCCTGAGGCCCATTGTTGAGCCCACTGCCGCCATCACCTCATGTTTCAGTATGATAATGCATGGCCCCATGTTGCAAGGATCTGTACACAGTTCATGGAAACTGAAAATGTCCCAGTTCTTCCATTCTTCTTATACTCATCAGACACCAGTCACCCATTGAGCATGTTTGGGATGCTCTGGACCGATTACATGTTCCAGTTCCCACCAATATCCAATATCCATCACACTTCTTGAGGTGTATGGTGGTCACACCTACCTTTTAATTTAAGGTATCTGTGACCAATGGCTGAATATCTGTATTCCCAGTCATGCGAAATCCATATATTAGGGCCTAATAAATTTTTCAATTGACTGATTTCCATATTTGAACTGTAACTCTTTGAAATTTTTGCATGTTGCGTTTATATTTTTGTTCAGTAAACATACCAATCATGAAAGTTTGTCTGTGATTAGATTGTGTCTTTGTGTGTACTAAATGTGTTTAGTTTATGTGTTCCAGGCTGCAGGACAGGATAACAGTGTACCCGGCTGACGTGGTGCTGTTTGAAGGGATCCTGGTTTTCTACTCTCAGGAAGTGAGGGATATGTTTCACATGAAGCTCTTTGTAGACACAGACTCTGATGTCAGACTGTCTCGCAGAGGTACTACTGGCACACAAATTAAGAGGATGTACCATCTATAGATTGTCATATGCACTTCCATACCCATACTTCACTCTAGCATCTTGGATATACATATTTGTCACGTCTTGGTCCTGATCTGCTTGTTGTGGACTGCAGTTCTGCGGGATATGAAGAGAGGCAGAGACCTGGAGCAGATCCTCACCCAGTACACCACGTTCGTTAAGCCAGCCTTCGAGGAGTTCTGCTTGCCTGTAAATGTCCAGCGCTGCCACACTTACAATTCACAAACAGATACTGGACACTAATACATTATTAATAGGCGCAATTATGGACACAATATGACACACAACACATATTCAGTCAGCTGATTTACGTCAGTGAGACATTTAAATGTGACCCAATTACAAGTGTGCGCAAAGCTGTCAAGGCAAAGGACGGCTACTTTGAAGACTCTAAAATACATCATATATTTGGATTTGTTTAACAAGTTTTTTGGTTACCACATGATTGATTCCATAGTTTTAATGTCTTCACTATTATTCTACAATGTAGAAAATAGTAAAAAATAAAGGTAAACCCTTGAATGAGTAGGTGTGTCCAAACTTTTGACTGGTACTGTATATTCTGCTCAAAATCCAGTCTTTTCAGAGCATTAGCTACCAAAATGAGATTGATAATGGTTATTTTTTTCCAGACCAAGAAATATGCAGATGTCATTATTCCTCGAGGAGTTGACAACATGGGTAATAATAACGCTCATGAATCATGAAGAATCTCCATCCCTCTCTTCTTTCCCTTCCCTCTCATATTAATCTGCCTTTCTCTCCACAGTGGCCATCAACCTCATTGTGCAGCACATCCAGGACATCTTGAATGGGGACCTCTGTAAGTGGCACCGTGGAGGAGCGGTCAACGGGCACAGCCGGGGCTTCAAGCGGGCCGCCTCGGAGCAGGGGGACCTGGCCAACTTCCCCCCAGGGAAGAGGGTCCTACTAGAGCCCAGCAGTCGCCCCCACTGAGACAAAAATCAGTGTTTACTGTCTGTCAGTCTGTCTACTATATATGTGTGTGTGTGTTTTGTAGTATGTATTTAGAATTGAGGGTTGATGCTTTTACTGACTAGGTTTGAGATGGGAGAGAGCTGGGGGGGGGGGGGGGAAACTAGCTCCTGTAACTCACCTGCAGACTGCAGAGCATCCAATCAGATAGGGAAGCCCTGATAATACATCCAAGATAATTCATTAATATATCACTGATATAGATATCATGAGCAGGTATGACAACTCTTAATTTTTTTTAAATTACTCCGTCTTCCATGTGTATATTTTTAGCCTGCAGTGGTTTGACTACTTCCGGCTGACATAGGAGTGAGATGGTTTTTTAAATGTCCGTTTTGATTTTGGCTTTGTTTGCTGCTTAAAATGTGTTATATTGTATCTGAACATGTGGAGATCAGATGAGTACAATATTTATCACCTTCTAATGTGTAGGCTGTTCGGATTGTGAAATATTTGCTGGCTGATCCCTTGATGCCATGGTAAATTCATGCCTTGTGAGTTTATTTTTTAAAGCATTTTCCTAATGACCATGATATTTAAGAAATAAAATATGTTCACTATCAGAGGCTTGTGGTTATTTCTTACCCCAATGTGTTTCTTACCCCAATGTGTTTCTTACCCCAATGTGTTTCTTACCCCAATGTGTTTCTTACCCCAATGTGTTTCTTACCCTAATGTGCGAGCACAACAAGCCTCCCATTGACATCAATGCATGATAATGTAAAGGTTACGAGTGCAGATGGGATTTGGCCCATAACGAGGAAGTAGCATAGTATGACAAACCTCTTCCATTCAGCAGACGGTGATGTACAGAAACAGAGCAGTTTTATTGGAGTTGGAAAGCACAGTGTGATGAGTTGGATGACACCATTATTCCAAAGGAATAATGAATAACTACAGCACACAATGGACTGATGAACCCAGACCCCCCCCCCCCCTCCCTTTACTGGGACACAGGCCTGGTTGCCTGACAGTTCTCTTACTCAAACATGATGATTGAATATGTCCGACATAGATCACAGCATCTTTAGTACTTCTCTTTTTTTGCTTTGCTTTTTTGAGTGCACATTGGTATGGCACTTCTCTTAATAGACAATCCTTTTTAAGAACAAAAGGAGCACTGTATATAATAAATCATAACCATATATGATTCATAATATTAATAATAATACACTCTTGTTACAAGTCTAGTCCCTTTGTGGTCCTCCACCTCGCCTAACCCCTCAAATGACCATTTCCAAAACCACATTCCTGCCCAGTCAAGTCTGCATTGTGACAGAGTTCATGGCAGAATATAGTCCGGAATAGTGAGGATTCCAAGGATACAAGGAAGTTAAGTCAGGAGAGGGAGCAGTCGGGACCCAGGATGGCCTACACTCTGTAGGGTGAGGGAGGGAATATCTGGGGATCTAGAGGAGCTTTCACCTCACACACTCGCTGACACATTTATACATTCAAATGGGAGAGGACAGGGAGCAGTCTCTTCTGTTGTTCGACATCTCCACCTCCTCTCCTTATATGAAGTTCTCCTCTGCTCCTTGGCACCAGTCTTTCTCCTACCGTTGGTTAGGAATTTGTCTCCTGCCAACTGCAGTTCTGGGTGGAGAGAATCCAATGTAACCCCAATCATAATCTCCCCATAATCTCCCAGTGTATCAGAGCAGCACAGAGTCACTGTAAACCATGGCAGTCTTTTCCCCCCTACTAGCCTACTGTATATCCTCTGGTCTGGTCCAGCCCTAGTCATTCTCTCTTCCCCTGTTAGTGAGGTCCAGTTGATTGTGTCCATCCATCTATCCTTTCTGTAGCACAGTGGAGGTCCCTCGGCGAGCCCTGGCTGTGGTCTCGGGGGCCACACCGCACCGCTAACCTCCCCCTTCCTAAGTCTTCTCCTCGCGCTCCGTCCGCCGCCGGGTGATGTTGCGAGGCTTGATCTTCAGTGAGAGTTCCCACAACGCCTCCTCGGCCAGATGGTCGCTGAAGTCGTTGAAGAAGCAGACTATGTCGTCGTTGCGCTTCAGCTCGTAATGCCTGGGGTGGGTGGGAAAGACAGAACGAGTCGATCAAATAGATGCCTATGTCTTTCCATGACAGACTGACCAGGTGAAAGCTATGATCCCATATTAATGTCACTTGTTAAATCCACATCAGTCGGTGTAGATGAAGGGGAGGTGAAAGGTTAAAGAAGGATTTTTAAGCCTTGAGACATGGATTGAGTATGTGTGCTATTCAGGTGTGTGCCATATATGTGTGCCATTCCTACGCTGCTGGTATTTTGAAGCTCAACAGTTTCCCGTGTATCAAGAATGGTCCACCACCCAAAGGACATCCAGCCAACTTGACAAAACTGTGGGAAGCATTAGAGTCAACATGGGCCGGCATCCCTGTGGAACACTTTTGACACCTTGTCGAGTCCATGCCCCGACGAATTGAGGCTGTTGTGAGGGCAAAAGGGAGGGGGGGGGGGGGTGCAACTCAATAGTGTACATGGTCAACCTTCTGTTGTATGGGGGTTAACATGGAGGTTGTAATGTACACTGTGGATCACTGCTTACCTCGTGGGATAATTATTGTAGTCTTATTGAATTACATTAAATATAACATATTCATCTATCATAATGTGAGGTTACCACACTCTCAATCTGTTTGGAGTTTTGTGGATGCTTTTCTCATGGGACAATAGTTCTACTCACACTTGTCCCCTCATATCAATGGGTCTCAATGGGACTTAAATAAAGATTAAATAACATAAATACTCACACTTGCTGGAAGCGCCTCATACTGTCCAGGATGTTGAACTGCTGCCAGCGCTTGGAGAAGTTGACCTTCCCGTCGATGAGGTCCGGGTTCCCCAGGTGGACGAAGGTCAGGTCCTGCAGGATCAAACCACTGGAAAAGGAGAGAAGAAGAGAAATAGAAGAGAGATAAATATAGACAAACAGTCCTAGGAAGAACAGGCAAAACACACAAACACTTTCATTGAACATTACCTAGCTCAGTTGTACATGAAACACAGACTTACAGGTATGGGATGCACGGAGGCTCCACGTCGGCCAGAGCCGCCCGGTACGCTCTGAAAGACGACGAGCTGTCAATCAACGTACAGTATTCCTCCAATCCCTGTGAGAGAACAAGTGTGTTACAATGTGTTATACCCATAGCACACCACGATACCTGAGTATATTAAAGTGAGACTCCATAGAAAGAATTGAAACACGCGTATGAATATCTAGATCTCTCTATGTCAGACTTGATCCACTACTGTCTGACTCACCTCTGAGGTCTGTTTCTGCCACTCCAGCCTGCGGATGGGGGCCGAGTCCAGGGCAGACAGTATTGCCAAGTACGAGTTGAAATTGTTCAACTTCCGTAAGTGCTACATGGGAAAAAGAAAAACAGGACAAGAACAGTTGTCCAGAGAGTTAATCATCAACTAAATATACTAGTTAATAGGAAGAGCTGTGGTTGTATAAATGCAGAGATTGGTTACCTTCATGATCTTGATGAACTTGAGGAGCAGCTTCTCTCGGTCCTGGCCTTTCTCCTGCTGAATGATTAGAGAGCGCACCCTAGAGGACAAACAAAGTGTTGCGTGTGAGGCTGAAAATCTGGCTGAAAATACTTGGTATCAGTTACAGAACCCATTGCCCTTAATGGTTGTGAGGTCTGGGGTCTGCTCACCAACCAAGAATTCACAAAATGGGACAAATACCAAATTGAGACTCTGCATGCAGAATTCTGCAAAACATTGTGTACAACGCAAAACACCAAATAATGCATGCAGAGCAGAATTAGGCCGATACCCGTTAATTATCCAAATCCAGAAAATAACTGTCCTATTCAACAACCACCTAAAAGGAAGCGATTCCCAAACCTTCCATAACAAAGCCATCACCTACAGAAGAGTCCCCTTAGCAAGCTGGTCCTGGGTCTCTGATCACAAACACATACAGACCCCACAGAGCCACAGGACAGCAACAGCAACACAATTAGACCCAACCAAATCATGCCAAAACAAAAGATAATTACTTGAAAGATTGGAAAGAATTGACCAAAAAACAGAGACAACTGGAATGCTATTTGGCCCTTAACAGAGAGTACACAGTGGCAGAATACCTGACCAACTGTGACTGACCCAAAATTAATGAAAGCTTTGACTATGTAAAGACTCAGTGAGCATAGCCTTGCTATTGAGAAAGGCCGCCGTAGGCAGACCTGGCTCTCAAGAGAATACAGTTTATGTGCACACTGCCCACAAAATGAGGTGGAAACTGAGTTGCACTTCCTAACCTCTTGCCAAATGTATGACCATATTAGAGACATATATTTCCCTCAGATTACACAGACCTCCAAAGAATTTGAAAACAAATCAAATTTTGATAAACTCCCATATCTGTAGGGTGAAATACCACAGTGTGCCATCACAGCAGCAAGATTTGTGACCTGTTGCCACAAGAAAAGGGCAACCAGTGAAGAACAAACACCATTGTAAATACCTATATTTCTGTTTATTTATTTTCCCTTTTGTACTTTAACTATTTGCACATCGTTACAACACTGCATATAGACATATGCCATTTGAAATGTCTCTTATCCTTTGAAACCTTTGTGAGTAACGTTTACTGTTCATTTTTTATTGTTTATTTCAGTTATGTTTATTATCTATTTCACTTGCTTTGGCAATGTAAACATACAGCACAGGTCAAAAGTTTGGACACACCTCATTTTTCTTTATTCTCATTTAAAAAATATATATTTTCTACAGTGTAGAATAATAGTGAAGACATCAAAACTATGCAATAACACATATGGAATCATGAAGGAGTTCCCATATATCTGCAGCTCAACTCATCCCAACCCATCTCAATTGGGTTGAGGTCAGGTGATTGTGGATACCATGCCATCTGATGCAGCACTCCATCACTCTCCTTCTTGGTCAAATAGCCCTTACACAGCCTGGAGGTGTGTTGGGTCATTGTCCTGTGGAAAACAAATTATAGTCCCACTAAGCCCAAACCAGACGGGATGGCCTATGGCTGCAGAATGCTGTGGTAGCCATGCTGGTTAAGTGTGCCTTGAATTCTAAACCAATAACTGACAGTGTCACCAGCAAAGCACCATCAAACCACCTCCATGCTTCACGGTGGGAACCACACACATCATCTGTTCACCTACTCTGCGTCTCACAAAGACGTGGCGGCTGGAACCAAAAATCTTAAATTTGGACTCATCAGACCAAAGGACAGATTTCCACCAGTCTAATGTCCATTGCTCATGTTTCTTGGCCCAAGCAAGTCTCTTCTAATTATTGGTGTCCTTTAGTGGTGGCTTCTTTGCAGTAATTTAACCATGAAGGCCTGATTCACACAGTCTCCTCTGAACAGTTGATGTTGAGATGTGTCTGTTACTTGAACTCAGTGAAGCATTTATTTGGGCTGCAATCTAAGGTGCACTTAACTAATGCACCTATCCTCTGCAGCAGAGGTACCTCTGGGTCTTCCTTTCCTCATGAGAGCTAGTTTCATCATAGTGCTTGGTGGTTTTTGCGACTGCACCAGAAGAAAAGTAACGTTTTTTTTAATTTTCCGGATTGACTGACCTTCATGTCTTAAAGTAATGATGGACTGTCATTTCTCTTTGCTTATTTGAGCTGTTCTTGTCATAATATGGACTTGGTCTTTTACCAAATAGGGCTATCTTCTGTGTTCAACCCCTACCTTGTCATAACACAACTGATTGTCTCAAACGCATTAAGAAGTAAATAAATTCCATGAATTAACTTAAGCCAAGTTAATTGAAATGTGCATTCCAGGTGACTACCTCATGAAGCTAGTTGAGAGAATGATTTATATTTTGAACACTTTTTTGGTTACTACATGATTCCATACGTGTTATTTCATTGTGTTGATGTCTTCACTATTGTTCTACAATGTAGACAATACTAAAAATAAAGAAAAACCCTAGAAGAGTAGGTGTGTCCAAACCTTTGACTGGTACTATATGTTTCCCATGCGAATAAAGCCCTTTGAATTGAACTGAAAGCGAGATGGTGTGTGTGTGAGAAAGTGAAAATGTGCCATTGTGAGATGTTGACTGGTCATTACAAAGCTAGGTGATTTATATGGTAATGCATAGACAGGCTGTATGTATAGGCTCAGGTCCAGCTCTCACCAGTAGCTCATGTTGTTAAAGTGCTCTGTGAACTGAGTCAGATTTGGACTCTTCTCCTCATTCTGCTCCTTGGCCCAAAGCAACACCTCAGGAATCTATCAAAATAGAAAAAATAAGGAGAGAGGAGAGATTGAGTTAAATCAATTTCTCTGCAGCGAAGGTGAAGAAAAGCAGAGATAGTTAGGGGATCTCTGGTACCTCAATTTTGTAGAACAGTTCTGCATCCAGTAGTGTGAGCTGATCGGCAATCTCATGGCTGCGGAAGTCATGCAGCGTTCCGGGCCTGGAGTAACACACACAAGTTATGTCCTTCTATTCCCGTGGGGACCTAAAATCAATTTCCATTCAAAATCCTTTTTTCCCTAACCTCTTACCCTAATTCTAACCTTAAACACTAAGCTTAGAATAGACAATAAATACAAAAAAACATGGATAACCCTTCAAATGAGTGAATTCGGCTATTTCAGCCACACCCGTTGCTGACAGGTGTATAAAATCGAGCACACCGCCATGCAATCTCCATAGACAAACATTGGCAGCAGAATGGCCTTACTGAAGAGCTCAATGACTTTCAACGTGGCACCGTCATAGGATGCCACCTTTCAAACAAGTCAGTTCGTCAAATTTCTGCCCTGCTCAACTGTAAATGCTGTTATTGAGAAGTGGAAACGTCTAGGAGCAACAACGGCTCAGGCGACAAAACAGGACTGCCGGGTGCTGAAGCGTGTAAAAATGGTTTTTCCTCGGTTGCAACACTGACTACCGAGTTCCAAACTGCCTCTGGAAGCAATGTCAGCACAATAACTGTATGTAGGGAGCTTCACAAAATGGGTTTCCATGACTGGGTAGACGCACACAAGCCTAAGATCACAATGTGCAATGCCAAGTGTCGACCGGAGTGGAGCAAAGCTAAGGCTCCTTAGTTCCAGTGAAGGGAAATCTTAACAATACACCATACAATGACATTCTAGACCATTCTGTGCTTCCAATTTTGTGGCAAATAATTGGAAGAAGAGAACATTCCGGACACCTTTGGGATAAATTAGAACGCCAGGCCTAATTGCCCAACATCAGGACACGACCTCACTAATGCTCTTGTGGCTGAATGGAAGCAAGTCCCTGCAGCAATGTTCCAACATCTAGTGGAAAGCCTTCCCAGAAGAGTGGAGGCTGTTATAGCAGCAAAGGGGGGACCAACTCCATATTAATGCCCATGATTTTGCAATGAGATGTTCGACAAGCAGGTGTCCACACATATTCTTAGTCATGTAGTATAGCTCTCGTCCTCAATGAGACGTGGGAAATGTCCCCCACGAGGGAGAATGTTCCTTGATTTCCTGTCCTTGTGGATAGCATAACCAACCCACCCACCCACACAAATGCTTCATGACAGAGAAAGCAAACAAATCAATAGCACAAGCAAATGCAAGAAGAGGTTGCTCTAGCACCCTCCCATACTCTGACCCTTGACCCCGTGTTGACCCCTACCTGGCGGACACGCCCCGGGCGGCCAGCGGCTTGAGAGAGTTGGTGCAGCGTAGCAGCTTCTTCTGCTCCACCTGGACAACAATACGTTTAGAATGCCATTGTATTTGACCTGCAGTAGATAGTACGGTGCCTTTCATGTCCAAAGTAATGTGAAACAGAAAACAGACCTTGTCCAGGATGTTCTTGCGGAGCACGCGGGCCAGGCTCAGCTCGCCGTTACACACCAGCCTGAACACCAGGTCCATCAGCTGCTTCAGGATGTCCTCCGTCAACTCCACCAGACTGGGAGGGAAGAACGAGAGGGAGGAAAAGAGCAGGGGACAAGTGAGGCAACGCCTCCACATCTGGCCATCACCATCTATCACTGTAATATATATGTGTGTTTAATAACGTGCCAACTAATCCTTTAAGTCCAACTTGAGAATAAATAAATCATTCCTTCAAAATCTCTTCAATCTGGCTACAGGCCAGAAAAACAGTTGGAGACCCTTGTTGGAGTAAAAAGCCATTTGTGTGGCTCTATGGAGAGAGTGGGTCATCCATACTCACCACAGCTCATCCACCACTCGAACCAGCACAAAGAACGTGTTCTTGCTGACCCGCTTCTTAAATGTGTCTGGACTGTGACAGAACCTGGTATATGTGCTTGGTGGTGAAGGAGAATACGCATTCTCAACTCTTTCTCCTCATAGTAAATGCACACATTTTCCACTGTCTTCCCAACACACACAGTATCTAGCCATCGAGACACTGGAGGCGACCAACACGTCCGGTGAGCTTCAAAAGGATATCTGTAGTGCAGCTTCTTAATGAGGTCCTCTGGGCTAATGAATGTCCTGTATGTGGTCAGGAAGGCTTCACAGTACAACACCAGATCTGTCGGAGAGCAGAGGAGAACACCACCCCTTTAAGTCTGAGGTCGAGAACTAATGATGGATCCTATGAACTTTAGAAAGCATGGAGAGGGGACATGAATAGATAGGTAATAGGTCATCTCCATTCTGACAGAACAATCTGGAAAACGGGAATGTTCTATCTATTGCGAGATATATCTATTCTATAACTGTTCACATGTCATAGTGAAAAGGGAGAATATACTGACATCACAATATACTGACATACAATTTAACAGACAGAAAGTGTAATCGGATCCCGTCCAGTATGAAAACACCCACACACATACACAGCCTGTGCCACTGACCCAGAACCACACATTCTAATGGGGGCTGCTGTCAAACTGTGATAAACGCGACCTACCTTTGCGTTCCGTCTCTGTGGCGTGGACTAACAGAATATCCCCTGATCCAGCACGCACGTCAGGACCATCATCATTCTGAGAGAGAGAATGAGAAAGACAGATGGAGGGAGAGATGAATAGATGGAGAAAAAGAGCACGGGGGGCATAGAGGGATAGAGAGAGGGGGGGTGGGGTAGAGAGAGAGAGAGAGGGTTAGGTAGAGAATTGATGAGGATTAGGGCAAAAATGCAGTCTAGCCCAAAATGCAGCTCTCTCCTCTCTGTCCATGCTCACCCTCCCTCCCTTCCAGCCCTGCACCAGCTCCACTGATGAGTGAGAGGGGGAGAGAGAGAGAGAGAGAGAGGGCTGGCTGGCATACGCAGGACACAGGCTGATCACACAAGCTGACAGATCCCCAACAAAAATACCCTTGTTTACCGCTACAGCTGTCCTTTGTTGTTTAATCAGACCTCCCTTCTCTTATCCCCTTTCCTCCCTCCCTCCCTTTTCTCTCTCCTTCCCGCCCTCCCACCCTTTCCTCCCTCCCACCCACCCTCCCAACCTTTCCTCCCTCTCCTACCCTTTCCTCCCTCCCTCCCTCCCACCCTTTCCTCCCTCCCAACCTTTCCTCCCTCCCAACCTTTCCTCCCACCCTTTCCCCCCTCCCACCCTTTCCTCCCACCCACCCTTTCCTCCCACCCTTTCCTCCCACCCTTTCCTCCCTCCCAACCTTTCCTCCCACCCTTTCCCCCCTCCCACCCTTTCCTCCCACCCACCCTTTCCTCCCACCCACCCTTTCCTCCCTCCCACCCACCCTCCCAACCTTTCCTCCCTCTCCTACCCTTTCCTCCCTCCCTCCCTCCCACCCTTTCCTCCCTCCCAACCTTTCCTCCCACCCTTTCCTCCCACCCTTTCCTCCCTCCCTTTCCTCCCTCCCAACCTTTCCTCCCACCCTTTCCCCCCTCCCACCCTTTCCTCCCACCCACACTTTCCTCGCACCCTCCCAACCTTTCCTCCCTCCCTCCCTAACTCCCACCCTTTCCTCCCTCCCTCCCTTTCCTCCCTTTTCTCTCTCCTTCCCTCTTGCTACATCTGACCTTGCAGAGTGGGGACCACCATTTCACACACACACACACACACACACACACACAGACTCTCCTGCCTGTCAGACTGCACCAAACAGAAAAAAGGAAAATGCATTTAAATGGAGAAACGTGCCCTGCAGTTCCTGATAATTTCCTCTAGAGGTCAGTAGTGAGAGTTTTCTTATTTGTAGTCTTTTGTTTCAGCGTCTCACTAACATTATGTATCATGAATACATAATACATGAAAGACTACCACATACCACGCATTCTTAAAAGGCTTAAAACGGATGACGAACTAGTTTTGAATAAAAGTGTCCGCTAAATGGACTATATTATATTGTTATTATGAATAGAATCCCATTGAAAGAAAGCGCAGTAGCCAAAGACTACCACATACTTTTCTCTATACAATGCTTAGCCAATAGACATTGGTGGTAATACTGTTAGTGCCGTAGTGAATGAGGGATATGTTACCTCTTGTTTTAGTGTAATCCTGGACATGATCTCTTTGTGGTCAATGAGAGAGAGCTCATCCACTTCCTCGTCACAAGGCGCAGAGTCTGTTGACTTCTGCCTCCTAGACAGATAGACAGAGACAGACAGACGCACCATTAGATCAGTGTACCTATATACATAGAAATAGAATGATTACCTATAATAGAATAGTCACCCATGAAAAATGTTCCATTCAAATTGATGAATGGACTTTGTCTCTTCTAATAATTCTCTCTATGCTTACATATAGAATTGGTCATTAATCAGTATCCATTTAATTCAATTGGCGGTTAATCTTCTAGGATTACTGGATCAAGTGATGACGTAACGGCTGAACGGGGAGAGTGTTTATGTAACCCTAGTGGCCACTCAATCCCTTACCTGTCCTTGTCCAAAGCCTCCTTGCTATTGGAGGAGGGCATCTGTGGAGAGGAGTCTTCAAGGACGTCGTCAGCAGAGTTGGGCTCCTGTTGGGGAAGAGTAAGCTCTGTCAAGGTAGGATGAGGAGCAGGACACATGGAACACCAACACATCATGTACACAAATGCAGTCTTCATAAAGTAACTGTTGGCACAGCTAGAATGGAACAGGTAGAAGATATTAACCACTGATACAGGATCAGATCTTTGATCATCCCCCTAATGGTTACTGTTAGGGTTGTGGATCGAATGATTTGATCCTAGATCTGTGGTGAGGACAAACTCAGCAAAAAAGGAAACGTCCTCTCGCTGCATTTATTTTCAGCAAACTCAACAAGTGTAAATATTTGTATAAACATAACAAGATTCAACAACTGAGACATAAACTGAACAAGTTCCACAGACGTGACTAACAGAAATGCAATAATGTGTCCCTGAACAAAGGGGGGGGGGGGGTCAAAATCAAAAGTAACAGTCAGTATCTGGTGTGGCCACCAGCTGCATTAAGTGCTACAGTGCATCTTCTCATGGACTGCACCAGATTTGCCAGTTCTTGCTGTGAGATGTTACCCCACTCTTCCACCAAGGCACCGGCATGTTCCCGGACATTTCTGGGGGGAATGGCCCTAGTCCTCACCCTCTTATCCAACAGGTCCCGGATGTGCTCAATGGGATTGAGATCCGGGCTCTTCGCTGGCCATGGCAGAACACTGACATTCCTGTCCTGCAGGAAATCACGTACAGAACGAGCAGTATGGCTGTTGGCATTGTCATGCTGGAGGGTCATGTCAGGATGAGCCTGCAGGAAGGGTGAGAGAGGAGGATGTCTTCCCTGTAATGCACAGCGTTGAGATTGCCTGCAATTACAACAAGCTCAGTCCGATGATACTGTGACACACCGCCCCAGACCATGACGGACCCTCCACCTACAAATCGATCCCGCTCCAGAGTACAGGCCTCGGTGTAACGCTCATTCCTTCGACGATAAATGCGAATCTGACCATCACCCCTGGTGAGACAAAACCGCGACTCGTCAGTGAAGAGCACTTTTTGCCAGTCGTGTCTGGTCCAGCAACGGTGGGTTTGTACCCATAGGCAACATTGTTGCCAGTGATGTCTGGTGAGGACCTGACTTACAACAGGCCTACAAGCCCTCAGACCAGCCTCTCTCAGCCTATTGCTGACAGTCTGAGCAGTGATGGAGGGATTGTGTGTTTCTGGTGTAACTCGGGCAGTTGTTGTTGCCATTCTGTACCTGTCCCGCAGGTGTGATGTTTGGATGTACCAATCCGGTGCAGGTGTTGTTACATGTGGTCTGCCACTGCGAGGACGATCTGCTGTCCGTCCTGTCTCCCTGTAGCGCTATCTTAGCCACCTCACAGTACGGACATTGCAATTTATTGCCCTGGCCACATCTGCAGACCTCATGCCTCCTTGCAGCATGCCTAAGGCACGTTCACGCAGATGAGCAGGGACCCTGGGCACATTTCTTTTGCCGTTTTTCGGAGTCAGTAGAAAGGCCTCTTTAGTGTCCTAAGTTTTCATAACTGTGACCTTAATTGCCTACCGTCTGTAAGCTGTTAGTGTCTTAACGACTGTTCCACAGGTGCATGTTCATTCATTGTTAATGGTTCATTGAACAAGCAGTGTTTAAACCCTTTACATTGAAGATCTGTGAAGGTATTTGGATTTTACGAATTATCTTTGAAAGACAGGATCCTGAAAAAGGGCAGTTTCTTTTACTGCTGAGTTTATGATCTAGGTTGAGTGTTACTTACTCTGAGGCAGAGTGGCAGCTCCCCGTTGGCCTGGCTGGATGAGTACAGGTTGACATACTCACCCTCGCCACCCTCGTCCACACTCTACGTGAAGAGAAGAGGGACGACCATGGAATTAAACAAATTTTTATCTCTATGGGGACAGCAAGCTCAGAGGTAAGATGAGGCATGGAGAAGCACTTCCACTCAACTACATTGTGTTGTATGGATTCTACTGGACGTAACTGTCAATAATTGGCCACCAGGTGGCACTGGGGATTAGTGTTTAGTCTGTACAGTATTTCAGTAAAATTTGTGTCTGTTACACATGATAGTGAATAGGAGAATAGAGTCACAAGGTAGGGTAATAAAATAGCCGAAATAAAAGGTTTGGGAGTTGGATTTGTCTGTCTGTCTGTCTGTCTGTCTGTCTGTCTGTCTGTCTGTCTGTCTGTCTGTCTGTCTGTCTGTCTGTCTGTCTGTCTGTCTGTCTGTCTGTCTGTCTGTCTGTCTGTCTGCCTGTCTGCCTGTCTGCCTGTCTGCCTGTCTGCCTGCCTGCCTGCCTGTCTGTCTGCCTGTCTGTCTGTCTGTCTGCCTGTCTGTCTGCCTGTCTGTCTGCCTGTCTGCCTGTCTGTCTGTCTGCCTGTCTGTCTGCCTGTCTGTCTGCCTGTCTGTCTGCAAGCTCACCACTGCCGAGGTGTGGAGGAGAGAGTCAGTGAGACGAGAAGTGGTCTCAGAGGAAGGAAGACAGACGGCCACAGAGCCCAATAGGTCGGCCAGGGAACAGTCGGGCCCATCCCCGCTGCCAGCCAATAGGGTGGCATTGGCCAAGGCGACCTGGTCCGAGCTCTGCGATTGGTGGAGAGTAGGAAGGGAAACCAGGAAGAAGGAGAAAAGAACAAGGTAAAGACAGCAGATAGGATCAGGTCAAAGCTGAAAAGGAAGTGAAGTTGAAAGTCTCCAGCACCTCCTAAGCTCCTACTAACTTGGACTAATGTAATTCAACATACTATAACAATAAATGGAATGATATCAACCTTTCTATGCCTTTCACATAGCCAAAAACACACCTGAACATACAACACACCTGTGTTCGTGTTTGTCTGAGAATGTGTGTGTAAAACGTTGGGCATATCAACCCCGTCATGTTCCTGCATACATACCAGCACACACAGAGCAGCCAGCACATAGATCACTGATAAACACACACACTGGCATGCATGCTCCCCCCACACACACACCTACAGCACCTAGGGTATGAGGCAAAAGAGGAGGGAGAACGAACTATGATGTTTCCACTGAAAACTTAAGGACAGCTTATTTTCTTTCCATCCAACAAATGTTCTCCATACTATTCTCCACAAACATACAACCATAAAATATACTTGACAACACAGGTCTGCGCTCACAGACAGACAGACAGACACAGACAGACAGACATAGACAGACAGAGACAGACAGACAGAGACAGAGAGAGACAGAGAGACAGAGAGACAGACAGACAGAGACAGACAGACACAGACAGACACACAGACAGAGACAGACAGACACAGACAGAGACAGACAGACAGACCGACCGACCGAGACACAGACAGACCGACCGACCGACCGAGACACAGACAGACCGACCGACCGACCGAGACACAGACCGACCGACCGACCGACCGAGACACAGACCGACCGACCGAGACACAGACCGACCGACCGAGACAGACAGACCGACCGACCGAGACAGACAGACCGACCGAGACAGACAGACCGACCGAGACAGACAGACCGACCGAGACACACAGACCGACCGAGACACACAGACCGACCGAGACACACAGACCGACCGAGACACACAGACCGACCGACCGAGACACACACAGACCGACCGACCGAGACACACACAGACCGACCGACCGACACACAGACCGACCGACCGAGACACACACAGACCGACCGACCGAGACACACACAGACCGACCGACCGAGACACACACAGACCGACCGAGACACACACAGACCGACCGACCGACCGAGACACAGACCGACCGACCGAGACACAGACAGACCGACCGAGACACAGACAGACCGACCGAGACACAGACAGACCGACCGAGACACAGACAAAGACAGACAGACAGGCAGAGACACAGACAGACACAGAAAGAGAGACAGAGAGAGAGAGACACAGACAGACAGGCAGAGACAAACAGAGAGACAGGCAGATACGGACAGAGACAGAGAGAAAAAGAGACAGAGAGAGAAAGAGACAGAGAGAAAGAAACAGAGAGACAGACAGAGAGAGACAGGGAGACCGACAGACACAGACAGGCAGCGACCGACAGGCAGAGACAGACAGGCAGAGACAGAAAGAGACAGACAGAAAGAGACAGACAGGCAGAGACAGAAAGAGACAGTGGCAGAGACAGACAGTGACACAGACACAGACAGACAGACAGACAGACAGAGAGAGAGCGTAGAATATCAATTTTCCACTGAAATTACATTGTTGGCAATAAATCAATTCCTGTAAATGACTCCCATCTCCATGACATCGCCTCAAAACATCATGCCCCGAGGACTTGAGGAATGTGAACATTCCACTGGCAAACACACAGGGTGGGGGGGGAGGCAAGATATGTGTATCAGAGAGAGGAGGAGGGAGATGATGTGATGTTGAAATTAAACTAGAAATAATGCTGGATCTGATTTAAGGGGCAGAGGTCAGCAGGAAGGAGAAAGGGGTAGAGTAGGAGTAGGCTAACATGAAAGACACAGACAGTGGATCTGATTTAAGGGGCAGAGGTCAGCAGGAAGGAGAAAGGGGTAGAGTAGGAGGTGGTAGAAAAATGAGAGAGGACGAAGAGGAGAAAGAAGAGTAGGACAGGAGGAGGAATCTGTTTTACATCAGACCAGGTCCAAATGGCATGCATTCCTCTAGATTCCACAGGAAGATATACACCATTTCTCTCCCCCCCGACCTCCTCAGTGTGCCCATCAAAACCCAGGGGTCACACGGGGTCAGGCCACACCCTAAGACCAACATCATCCGCCTCCTAAAATTGTCATTTGGGACTCCTCTGACTCCACTTGTTCCACACAACCACTTCTGTGCCGGTTGTTTTCAGGAAAAAATGTAAAAAAAACATCAGAAAGGCATTACTTTGCATCTTATGATGCTAAACCGAAGTATTAAAATGCACACGTCAGTACACACACACCATGTGTGTGACGATAGCACACCGCTATCGCCATCAATGTCGGAACCATGCCAGAGACAAACAACAAAACACAGGGACCATGTGCCATTCAGGACATTCAGAACCACACCACGTGGATCCAGGGAAATCATACAGGCAGTTCCACACAACACACAAGATCACAGCACACGGGAGGCCCAGCCTTTGGGCCACCGGGGGCCAATCAGGTAGACTCACCATGGGCGTGGTCAGCGAGGAGTGTCCACTAAGGCAGGAGGAGCTAGAGACCGATAGGCTGAGCCCCAGGCCAGAGCCCACCTCCTCTGCTGCCGCCACCAATGAAGGGTGGAGGTGGCACGGCAGAGAGGAGGATGAGGAAGAACAGGGGGAGGAACAGTGGGAGGCCTGAGGAAGAGAGAACGAATGAAAAAAAGGAGGGGCAGTGAGAAGAGGGAGAAAAATAAGAATTAAAGAGAAGATGAGAGAAAGGTAGAAGACACAGAAAAAATAAAGACAGAACTTTATCACACTAAGAAGAGAACGCAGTGTGAGATCAAATCCCGTTTCAGAATCAGAGCGATGAGAAAGAAGAAGGAACCCCCACACTGCCCTTGATCGTATCACTGCTCTTTAATAAGCTTTACGTATCGGCCTCACAGCCTTCGTCAGTGCTATAAAAGACAGAGTTAAAGAGAGTTAAGTTGATAGCATTAGTACAAAATGAAGTCTTGCAGAAACGTCTACCACAGAAGAAGAAACACACAGAAGACTCCTTGTTGCGGACACTGAACATGAAGCCAGCCACAGGGTCAGAAAAGGTCATTGCTAAGCGTCCTCTCTAGGGGTTGGAACAACACAAAAGAGTCGAGACCTGTTTAGCCCATCACTCAAACAGTGTTTGGATCTGACCATCTTAAACCAGACGTCTTGCTCTCTGACTGTGTTGCTTCAAAGAAACCAGGTCAAACTACACACCTCGAAACAGGAGAAAGGAGAAATGGGATTTTCGCTTCTTCTCCTTTTCTCTTGCCATCTTATTATCCGACTGGCAGACCTTCTGAATTGCTTTTCATTTTCCCAAAGCCGTGTAAAGTCAGAGTTTCTTTAAAGCCTGTAACATGTTGGCTTATTGGAAGGCAGGAGGAGGACTAGGAGATACAAACAGGCTACACCCTCTTCAAGCCCCCTACACCACCAGCCCAGATTACCAGGAGAGACAGAGGAGGAGGAACAAGGAGAGAAATACAGTTGAACTGTACAGTACAGTAAAGTGTACAACAGAAATCCTCAAACTAAAAGGCTGTGGTTGGTGGTTTGCAGAAGGAGAACAGCGGACCAGAGCATTATGACCCCTCTGTCGCTCAGTGGTAGGTTATCTATAGTATTGTACTGTAGTGAGGTCTGCAGGAGTCTCAACGTGAAATCCAGGCATGGAATTGGAATACAAATCTCCCACAGACATCCATGCATGATTTACATAAATATACTCCAGACGACTATTTCATTTTCTGGGTTTCTAGTTGTGGATAAATCCGGCACTAAGCTCAATATCCACTCAAGGGTGCAGAATCCATTGCACCCTTACTGGCTCGCAGTCAATAGCCCTTGAGTCCATTGGGCAGTCCAGTAGCCATCTAGTTTCTACCCATGTGTAGTCTTTAGTAAAATGGCTGACAAACCACATGACACCAGTGTGTAGAATCTAACCTCTTTTATACCTCAACCCACAGCCAAGTTGAACCAATCTCCATTAACCTGAAGGAGGTTGGGCCAATCAAATCTATCTGACCACCCCCTGACCTCCTTAGCCCCTCTCCCTGGGTTCCCACCTCCATTGACTGATTGACCGACCGGACTGTCAATCAGACAGACGTCTCAACTAACCTAGGGCAACCAGGACTAAGATAAAATGACTGGATTCGATAGAGAGAATGATATTGAGAAAGGCAAGTCTCAACTTGTCTGGTAGGGGTTACCAGTGACATACACCACTTAGAGCGAGAAAGAGAGAGACTAGGCAGACTGAAGAGGACTGGGGGTAGATGGAGAGATAGAAAGAGAGACTGATCTGAACAGAAGAGGGGAGAGATGAAGAGAACACTGATGAGGAATGGATTCCTGGAGGAAGGGAGCTCGGGAATACTGTCCTTCCCAGCCAACCAGCCAACAACCACTACACTAGCACAAGTTACCTCAGAGTTCTTCTTCTGGGTCGTGTTCATCAGGCCTCAAACTGATGAACAAGGACTGAAACAGGAGAGGGACTACCTAGAATTGTCCAATAAGAAATGCTCTATTTAATTTAACTGTTATATGTTGCGTGTCCTCATGAACACAACCCTGCTTCACATTCACCTCCATAGGGGGTAGTTTTGTTTTATTAGTTGTACGGGATACAAATGGTATACACATGGTATACACTGTACAACTAGAGGCAACAAAATAAGAAATAAAACATAAGAATATGAACATACAAGTAAATGGCTCAGTAGAATAGAAAACATTTTGGCTTAACTATAACACAGGAAGGCACAATTTGTAGTCCAACATTTACATGTTTTGGGGTAGGGGGATTTGGTGTTAAAATAGTTTATAGTTGACACATGTTCCACACCATTGGTTGCCAATGACATATAGACAGGGGTCAACTGTCCTCTGGGGTGTTATACAGCATATAACCACCGTGGGAATCGGACCTCTCACCTTTGACCTCCAGGCAATAACTACTGTTGTGATCTCTACAGCATGCAGCACCATGACCTCACTGTTTCACCACAGGGGGCTTAAACTGTCACCTTTTACATTTCCTCATTTAATTGTTTATTTAAAACTAAGTTAAAAGTGTTAAATCACCAACCTTAAACTCCTACAAGTAAAATATGTCATCATTCAGCACTCAACCATGACTGCATGGATGTCAACCTGGAAAGGAGACCTTACACAAGAAACCTTTGGATCCAAATTCTCCACGCTTTCCCAGTGTGCACTTGCTCGCTCCACCATTATAAACAGTGCATCAATCTCTACGGAGGATTGCGAAATTCCACTGGTGAGGTCTGAGGCGGGGTGGTCAGTAAGGGTGAAATAATGTGTGATTGGGTGGTGAGGACTTGAGGAGGAACACACACACACAGACACTCACCAGCTGCCTCTGCTTGGGGGGCAAGGCGGGAGGTGGGAAGAGGGGTACGGGCAGGGGCTCGTGGACCGAGTCGGTGCTGCTGAAGGAGTCATTGAGGCCGTAGACGTCCTGGAAGCGCTTGTTCCTCTGCTCGTAGATGCTCTCGCTCTGCGGCGTCTGGTAGAACACGGAGGGCTGGGGCTCCGAGTAGTCCTCCACAAACTGCATGTACGCCAGGACTGAGGGGGGGGGGGGGCATGACGAGACATTAAAAGTTATTTCAAGTGAAATGTTAATATGCACACTACCATGCATCAATCTTATGTGATGCAGGGAATTATAACTGCAAGAATTAGCGTAATCATAGACACGATAACTCCCTTAAACACAATATTAGCTCTGCATGTTCCTAAGATAGGAGTGAGGTCATGTAATGTTAAAAGGGGTCAGTTTGACAAGAAATGGCATAGCTTGACAGGAAGTGGCATCATAGTTCAACAGTCCCGAGTGGATCAGTTGGTAGAGCATGTAGCTTGCAACGCCAGGCTTGTGGGCAATGTTCCCTCAATTTTTTTTGGGCACTGAGCAAATTTCAGGTTTGCTGAGCGCAAAAACCATCAAAAACTATGGAGAAAATGCATCCCATAACATTTGAACATGGAAATAGCTGTTCTATCATTCAGCCTACAGTAGCAGTCAATGTGTGGTGATCAATGTAGGCCTACATTCCATGAGACCTTTGGGCTTGACATTCATCCGTTTATCCACTTCACCTTCAGACAATGAGGTGACTGAACATGTTATTCTGTTGTTTGTTGCAAGAAACCATTTTGCAAAATAAAATGCATTATTATTCCCATACCATTATTACAGAGAATCAGACAAATTATGCTACCCTCTGCCTATTGGCCACTTTGCTTATTCAAGCCCGTCTCAAAATGCAACACTGTCCCTTTAAGGCAAAAAATAAGTTCTTTACCTGATTCGCTTTTCAAATATGTCTAGAAATGTACACATTTTGCGCTTTTGTAAAAACAATCACTCCTCTATTGCTGACTACAAATAATCTATAACTGGACTAATAACTCACTAACTAGCAAAGGATATGAACAAAATGCACACTTGGCTGCATGTAACTCTCGCTTCGATCTCAAAACAAGCTAATCTACTCACGACCACTCATGCTGTTAACACAGTACAGTTCAAAGTAAACGGCAGAGATCCATAATTGGTCTATTTGCATATAGGCTTACTGCAGCTCCGATTTTTTATACCACACCGGTCTGTGTGGAGTATGGGCTGAGTAGAGCATGTCAATGCAATAGAAATCCTACTCCGATGCATTTTGCCTGCAACAAAATCTCTTGCATAGTTAGTTTTGTTTGGGTATGTTGCATTGAAAGTGACTAATATTGCGTTGATTTGATCACAATACCCACAGTAAAGGGAAACATTGATAGTGTTAACAGGGAAAACTCTAGAACAGTGGTCACCAACCTTTTCTGGGTCAAGATCACTTGGGATTCAAAATTTAAACAAAGATCTACCGTTCAGATTTCTATTTCTACACGACTTAGAAATGTAAACCTATGCAACATTAACCAACTAAAAACAGCAATGAGGTTTGTGCAGTGAGCTATAGGCCCACCGCACATTGGCTTGGTCCGTCTCAGAGGAGGGAGAGAGCAGCAGACTGAGGGTCCACCTCTCAACATCCCTCCGCTATACCTTACCAATAAGGGACAGTCTTCCAGATGATGGCAAAACTAGAGTCGCACCGCATTATTTCTGCCTCAAATTCATGTTGTTACTCCAATGAACTGAGAAAGTGAAATATTCCTCAATATTAAAAAAGACCCCGGCCACTAATCAAATCAAATGTATTTATAAAGCCCTTCTTACATCAGCTGATATCTCAAAGTGCTGTACAGAAACCCAGCCTAAAACCCCAAACAGCAAGCAATGCAGGTGTAGAATAATAATAACACCACAAGCCTATAGATACACTTTCCTACTCATTCATTACTGCTGCAGTGCTTGTTGTAGCGCCGAGTGGAAATAGGAAGAATACGCATTTTATGTCTTAGAACTGTCAACACTTTTCTGAGTAACAACTTAAACATGAACTCACTCATAAAAACAGCATCTCTTTGCTGTATTCGTTGACAGTCATGGTTTTAAACGTTTTGAAATCTCAGAGTATCAACTTTGCTGTTGCTTTCTTTGATGCCTGCTACATTACTGCAGACATGGTCATCTAAGCCATCTGATTGGCCAGCGGTAGGCCTATAGCGCAGTTGATTCGTACTCTGGGCACGCTAGGAAGGCGGGCCGTTCGCCTACCTGGAGTGCAGGGCAGCTGAATCGGGTGCATCTACAGCCAACAGAAATCGGATGCATCTACCGTTGTTTACAGAAATGTTTTGCGATCGACTAGGAATGCCTTGGAGATCGACCAGTCGACCCGTTGGTGACCACTGCTCCAGAAAGTTGAGTGAAGTTCAATCTCGTGCTTCTCTCTGTGGGCTAATATTTATGAAGGGCTACTGTGCCCACGCAGTTTAGAGGGAACATTGGTTGTGGGTTCGATTTCCGCTCTGGAGCGTCCACTAAATGACAAAAATGGAAATATAAAAAATGTCAACAGGAAATGACATCATAGCTTGGCAGGAAGTTACATATTTGCGACCTCTGTACCCAACTGCCAGTGGATCAGGAGTCCATTGTGCTTGTCCTGGAGTTACACTTCCTCCCTCTATTCTCTGTGGCAGATTTCTTAAACATGAGTCATGCATGAATGATACTGCAGCTAAGTTAGCACTCTAACCACCTCTCTCCCTCAGTCTCTATCCTTTCCTCCTTCAATCTTCCTCTCGTTTAATTTCTCTCTCTGTGTTTTGCTCAATTATCTCCCTAAACCATCTCCTTCCCTTCCTCAATCATCCTCCTGCTCTTTTTCTTTCCTTCTCTCTCAATTTTCCTGTAATTCTCTCTCTTCCACTTCTTCTATCCTTTTCTCCCCCACACCCCATCTCTCCATCACTCACCATGCTTGTTCCTCTTCTCGGGCAGCGGCGGTGGACTAGAGGGAACGTCTGCGTTCTCGCTGGCCAGGTACTGGGCCACAAACACGCCCCCGTTGCTCTGGGGCATGGGTGAGATGGGCGTGAAGAGGGGGAAGGGGGGCGTGGGGTGCAGCAGCTCCTCTTCCGACAGGTTATCGTACTGCGAGGGGAACCTCTCGTAGAGGGGCCCCCGCGAGGAACCACCCCAGCACCCGTCCGGATAGGGCGACACCTGGGCGCTGCGCCGCTTCTTCTGGGGTAACGCTGGAGGCGCGCTGAGGCGGCAAGGGTGCAAGGGGCTGATGTGAGAACCGGGCTGGGGGGTCCAGTATTCGGAGTGGTGAGGGTGGGGGGCGGGTGGGGAGCTAAAGCGGGTGGGAGGAGGGACGGGGGAGGATGTCTCGCTGTGGGACTCAGGGAGGGGCGACAGAGAGGTGACCCCTGAGGGGGCGAGGGGGTCCCCAGTGAAGACTGAGAGGTCCTGGTGGAGGAAGTCATAGTCTGGGTCGTAACTCTCCGTGTTGTCTGAAGAGAAACAGAGAAAGAGGGAAACAGTCTTTGAAATGCTTTTTTATTGGTGGTTACGGTTAAGCTGTTGACATTTGAAGTGAGTATTTTAAAAATAGAGTGCTCTCATGTGTGAGAGAATATGCCTCTGGGTATGATAAGTGCACACGTAAAAAATGCCCCGCCCCCAGAATTTGGGGCAACCAATCGCAGCACTCCGTTGGATAGTAACTGTCTCTAACCAAGCTCGTGTCCGTCATCCTCACACAAGCTCTCGTTTCAAATGCATGGAAGCCAATGAGGGCAAACTTCCGACATATATATATATATGTATGAAGTTTGCATACACCTTAGACAAATACATTTAAACTCAGTTTTTCACAATTCCTGACATTTAATCCTAGTAAAAATTCCCTCTCTTTGGTCAGTTAGGATCACCACTTTATTTTAAGAATGTGAAATGTCAGAATAATAGTAGTCATATTCCCAGTGGGTCAGAAGTTTACATACACTCAATTAGTATTTGGTAGAATTGCCTTTAAATTGTTTAACTTGGGTCAAACATTTCAGGTAGCCTTCGACAAGCTTCCCAGAATAAGTTGGGTGAATTTTGGCCTATTCCTCCTGACAGAGCTGGTGTAACTGAGTCAGGTTTGTAGGCCTCCTTGCTCACACACGTTTTCAGTTCTGCCCACAAATGTTCTATAGGATTGAGGTCAGGGCTTTGTGATGGCCACTCCAATACCTTGACTTGGTTGTCCTTAAGCCATTTTTCCACAACTTTGGAAGTATGCTTGGGGTCATTGTCCATTTGGATGACCCATTTGCGACCAACCTGTAACCTCCTGATTGATGTCTTGTGATATTGCTTCAATATATCCACATAATTGTCCTCCCTCATGATGCCATCTATTTTGTGAAGTACACCAGGCCCTCCTGCAGCAAAGCACCCCCACAACATGATGCTGCCACCCCCGTGCTTCACGGTTGGGATGGTGTCTTCGGGTTGCAAGCCTCCACCTTTTTCCTCCAAACATAACGATGGTCATTCTGGCCAAACAGTTCTATTTTTGTTTCCACAGGACATTTCTCCAAAAAGTACAATCTTTGTCCCCATGTGCAATTGCAAACCGTAGTCTGGCTTTTTTATGGCGGTTTTGAAGCAGTGGCTTCTTCCTTGCATATCGGCCTTTCAGGTTACGTCGATATAGGACTCGTTTTACTGTGACTATAGATACTTTTGTACCAGTTTCCTCCAGCATCTTCACAATGTCCTTTGCTGTTGTTCTGGGATTGATTTGCACTTTTCACACCAAAGTACGTTCATCTCTAGGAGACAGAACGCGTCTCCTTCCTGAGTGGTATGATGGCTGTGTGGTCCCATGGTGTTTAAACTTGCGGACTATTGTTTGTACAGATGAACGTGGTACCTTTAGGTGTCTAGAAATTGCTCCCAAGGACGAACCAGACTTGTGGAGGTCCACAATTTTTTTTCTGAGGTCTTGGCTGATTTCTTTTGATTTTCCCATGATGTCAAGCAAAGAGGCACTGAGATTGACAGTAGGCCTTGAAATAATCTGAATAATAAATGAAATAATCTGTCTGTAAACAATTGTTGGAAAAATTAATTGTGTCATGCACAAAGTAGTGTGTAAACTTCCAACTTCAACTGCATGGGTGTGTGTATATATATATATCTCTCTATCTATATATGCCTGTGTGTGCATCCCTACCCAGCGTCTCACAACTAGTATTTTGGGAGCACCGTCCGCTGTCCTGTTCCATGGAGCAGAGATGCTCGTCAGACTTGCTGAGCTTTCCTATGCTGCTGCAGGGCGAGAGGCGCGGGGAGTTGCCCCTGTACGACTGGCTACCGCCTGAGAAACGCCTCTGGAGGAACTCCTGCTCATAGTCCTGCTGCTGCAAAGACACAGAGACAGACAGGCAGGTGGACAGACAAACACAATGAAAAACAGACACAGATGTCAGCAACACAGTTTCAGGAAATAAGAGAGACCTTTGTGGAGCTAGGATCTGTTAATGGCTGGCCTAATCAAGTCTGATCACTAGTCTGTATCGGCCCATTATAATCGCCTGGTAATCCACCCTATTCAACACCATAAGTTTCTCTAGACCACTGTACTACCATTACCATTGGACAAGTGGAATATGTGGGTGTTACTCAACAATAACCTTACAAAGTACTGGTATGTGTCTCTGGTGAGGTGTGTGTGTTGGTACCCGTCTATGGACGCTGCAGGGCAGGCTGGAGCCACGGCTCATGGGGCTCACCACTGCCACCCGGGTGGGCGACGGGGCCGACTGGCGCTTCTTTGGGGGCAGGGCCGGAGGAGGACTGGAGAGAGCGAAGTAGGATGTATGACCATCAGTGAGAATAGACATTTTTCAGCAGTGTATGGGGTCAATTTGAATTTCAGTTTACTTTATGAACTGACTGACTTCAATTCAAATTGACCCCAACCCTGTTTTTCGGGCTTCTGATGTACAACCAGGCTCACAAATACAAGCAGGGGCATTGGTTCCCACACACAGTTTACTGCTCCTTGAGCTGGATGACAGTAGCTACATTTCCCTCCAATTGGCGACAGATTTTCACGTGACTACACTACAATCTGCATAAAAACAATATGCACATTTCCCCACCAGAGATGAGTTTCCATTAAACTGACCTGTTGCGGATGAAATCCTCTGTAATTACCTAGTGCACATAAAAAGTTGAATGGGTTTCCATCGTGTTTTCAACGCCACTGATGGTTTTGTCAAAAAATAAATGTTGTGTATATGCCCACTCTGGTCTTGGCACGTGTGCTCTAGCTAACAGCTGGCAGATACAGTGCAGGTGGGATAACACGATGACATTATTATGGACAAAAGAGAGAGATTATTTTTATTTGTCAAAAGGCAGCCAAAGCATCGATCATCATTGACACTAGAATAAGATATTTATTTGGAAAAGCAGCATTAATCGCTCCATGCACTTTCACCACCTTGTGAAGTTCATCATAACTTAATGAATCTATAGCCTAAATAACGTCTTTATCGAGTCATAGTGGGAGGACCACACAACATATCATTGCGTGAATCTAATTTGACTTCCATATGATGGTTATTATATCAATATTTGCGCATAAAGGCGTTTCCATTGCCATCTCTCGCGTAATACCTTTTACAGACCGTGTCTCGGGCAGCGGCGGTGGACTAGAGGGAACGTCTCGCTGGCCAGGTACTGGGCCACAAACACGCCCCCATTGCTCTGGGCGTATTTTGTTTTGTCGACATATGGAAAGTGGTGCTGTTTCCAACATGTACTTTGCTCACATAAAAAGGTTGGCTGGAAACCTGGTTACTGAGGGGTTATTATGGTCAAATCCAGAGGTGGGACCAATTCACTATTATTCGAGTCACAAGCAAGTCTCAAGGTCCAAGTCTCAAATCAATTCCCAAGTAGAACCGGTCCAATCTTGAGTAAAGTCAAAGTCGTCCATACAAAGAGCAAGTCAAGTTGAGTCAAGTTTTTTCAAGTAAAAAAAAAATATATATCTATACAGACAAGGACTTGTTCAACTACCAATCTTTGTCTATTTATTGAGGCTACCAGACAGCCCTTTCATTATTTTGTCTACAACACATTGATTATTAACTTAAACATATTCCAGTTGCAAGCTTCATAAGTAAATTATACATTTCAAGCAATGTTGACGTACCAAAAGCCCAGTCGGCCGATGCTAGTAATTGTTGCTTGATGCCCCATTGCTGGTGAGCTTGCAAAGTAATGGGTTCATATTCTTGAGCACCTCGTTTATGTGGAGCTGAATAGTCATTTATGGCAAGTCTCTCTCCCTACAATTTTACGTTTGCGCCGTACCCAATCCTACAGACAGCTGTACAGAAAATCAGCGATCTGTTCGGTAGTTCAGTGATTTCCTTTTGACCTGGGACCCCCAAAAAGCAGTGGTTCAAAGCTTGCGACACCCGCACATGCACATTGCGCATGCTCGCAATCACTGCCAAATGTAGCCTGTCATTACAGCCATAAACGCAGATGCATTTTCAAAACGCAAGACACAGAAATAAACTGCTTTTTAACCCTGCATTTTGAGCTTAAAGCCATTCATGTTAGCAGTCAATATCAACTAGGGATATTATGGCACATTGTCACTTCTCTGGAGTCCAGAGTAAGCAGGATGATATGGCCTACCTACATGCGGCAGAGTTTGCAGGACTGAATGGAAAGCACGATCTGTCTGTAGCCTTTTTGTATTTTCCAGAATATGTTACATCTTCATCCCATAAGTATCGAAGGCAATGTTAAAGCTCTTTAGACATATAGCCAGTACCACCACTGAGGTATAGAATTATAACCCACCCAAACTAGGCCTATCTGAAATATGAAATCACCAGGTAGCCTATTGTTTTGGCAAAGATACATCCGTAGCACATTTCTAAATGGTATCTTATATGGATTGTATTCATTTAGGTAGGCTACTCTGTTTCCTCCAGGCAAAACCAGAGAAAATTAAACAAGCGCTTTCTGGTCTGCCTTTGTACACCAATGCTGATGACTGGCTATTGGTCAAGAGTCAAGACCTGCAACTCTTTGGTTCTAAAGCACAGATAAGATGTTTTTTTAAAAATAAGAATTTGGTCCAATGCCGTAGGCCTATGTTAGTGACCAGATCGAATAAGCAGAAACGAAATACAAATGGTAGTCTATATATAGCCGATTAAAATAACCTTCTCAATGCGCTAGCTTGTTGATTGACAATTTGCTGGTCGAATCAGAGAGCCGAGTAAGCGTTTCACTAGCCAACACATTTTTCCCCCCAAGTGTGATACGGTCTCTGGCTGCGTGGAGAGTAATCCACGGAGACTCTGTGCACACAAAAAGAGTGACAAACCTGGCCAGATCATTTAAAGCCACCAGTCTCAAGTCAAAGTATCAGTCAAACTATCAGGTCAAGTCATCAAATGTAACTTGAGTCAGACTTGAGTCCAAGTCATGTGACTCGAATCCACACCTCTGGTAAAAATCAGCATTACGTGCTTAAGGCCTCGTTTTCAATGACATCCGGAAGTTGGTCCTTCCAGGTTATCACACTGCAATCACCACAAGTCAATGTCAGGTTAAAGGCACAGCATAAAATCAGCAAGCCATGGAGACCATGACAAGGAAAGTAACAGGGTTGGGGTCAGCTTCATTTCAATTCCAGTCAATTCAGGAAGTACACTGAAATTCCATTTGGTGTACCTTTTTATTGTTACACATAGGATTTGTTTGATTGATTTTTGTATTGTATAATGTCAGAAAATGTCCAATATACATCTGGTGCTAATTGTGAAATAATAGTGTTTCACAGTATTATTTCCCCACTAGTATTATGGACATTCTCTGAAATGAAGAAAATCCTGTGTTGAACACTTTTAAATGGAATTGACCCCAACCCTAGAAATGGATGACATTCAAGATGTGTACACACCATAGACATACATAGATACAGTTGAAGTCGAAAGTTTACATACACTTAGGTTGGAGTCATTAAAACTTGTTTTCAACCACTCCACAAATTTCTTGTTAATAAACTATAGTTTTGGCAAGTTGGGTAGGACATCTACTTGTGCATGACACAAGACATTTTTCCAACTATTGTTTACAGACAGATTATTTCACTTATATTTCACTGTATCACAATTCCAGTGGGTCAGAGGTTTACATACACTAAGTTGACTGTGCCTTTAAACAGCTTGAAAAATTCCAGAAAATGATGTCATGGCTTTAGAAGCTTCTCATAGGCTAATTGACATCATTTGAGTCAATTGGAGGTGTACCTGTGGATGTATTTCAAGGCCTGCCTTCAAACTCAGTGCCTCTTTGCTTGACATCATGGGAAAATCAAAAGAAATCAGTCAAAATTGTAAACCTCCACAAGTCTGGTTCTTCCTTGTGAGCAATTTCTAGACACCTAAAGGTACTACTTTCATCTGTACAAACAATAGTACGCAAGTAAACTCCATGGGACCACGCAGCCGTCATACCGCTCAGGAAGGAGACGCGTTCTGTCTCCTAGAGATTAACGCACTTTGGTGTAAAAAGTGCAAATCAATATATCGACATAACCTGAAAGGCCGCTCAGCAAGGAAGAAGCCACTGCTCCAAAACCGCCAGACTACGGTTTGCAACTGCACATGGGGACAAAGATCATACTTTTTGGAGAGATGTCCCCTGGTCTGATGAAACAAAAATAGGACTGTTTGGCCAGAATGACCACCGTTATGTTTGGAGGAAAAAGGGGAAGGCTTGTAGGCCGAAGGACACCATCCCAACCATGAAGCACGGGGGTGGCAGCATCATGTTGTGGGGGTGCTTTGCTGCAGGAGGGTCTGGTGCACTTTACAAAATAGATGGCATCATGAGGGAGGACAATTATGTGGATATATTGAAGCAATATCACAAGACATCAATCAGGAGGTTACAGGTTGGTCGCAAATGGGTCATCCAAATGGACAATGACCCCAAGCATACTTCCAAAGTTGTGGGAAAATGGCTTAAGGACAACCAAGTCAAGGTATTGGAGTGGCCATCACAAAGCTCTGACCTCAATCCTATAGAACATTTGTGGGCAGAACTGAAAACGTGTGTGCGAGCAAGGAGGCCTACAAACCTGACTCAGTTACACCAGCTATGTCAGGAGGAATGGGCCAAAATTCACCCAACGTATTGTGGGAAGCTTGTGGAAGGCTACCCAAAACTTTTGACCCAAGTAAAAAATGTAAAGGCAATGCTACCAAATCCTAATTGAGTGTATGTAAACTTCTGACCCACTGGGAATGTGATGAAAGAAATAAAAGCTGAAATAAATCACTCTACTATTATTCTGACACTTCACATTCTTAAAATAAAGTGGTGATCCTAACAGACCTAAAACAGGGATTTTTACTAGGATTAAATGTCAGGAATTGTGAAAGACTGAGTTTAAACGTATTCGGCTAAGGTGAATGTAAACTTCCGATTTCCACTGTATGTATGATTACATGACATCATTGGTACACAATCATGCACCAAGCTTTCCCCTGATTGGACATGGGCTTCATTGTGCGCCATGAGGCAATGACGCATAATTAGGAACTCAAACGTGCAAGATACAGCACTCCACTAATCAGTTCCTCTAGCAATCAAGACACTTCTGGGATCCGGATTGGATAGTTATAAAGGGGGCGGGATTTCATGATGCAGGGGAATGACCCTATAGGCTAACATACGTGTCAGTCTTTGTGGATCTCCTTTGGGCAGCTACAAAGTGGTCAGTAGCCAAGTGTGCTCTGTTCCCCAACAGACATGGAGAGAGGGATGGAAAGCACAGAAAAAAATATGAAGTGAGAGAGCGGGAGGAAGAGGGAGAGAGGAGAGGAAGAGTGAGAAAAAGAGAGACAGCAGTGCAATTCAAAATCCTAGTTGTCATATTATCTGATCTACTGGCTAAGCCCAAGGTCTATGGATTTGTCAAAGCTCTGCTTCCTTAAGCACACAGTGACTGAATAAGTGACTGCCTGCCTATAACCCTCAGTTTCCAACCTCTTATGACTATCCTTTTCAATTTAAGAGAGGAAGATCTTCTAGGCTTAAAAATTCTAGATTATTAGAATTCCCCTTTTTTATTTATTTTTTATTTTATTTCACCTTTATTTAACCAGGTAGGCTAGTTGAGAACAAGTTCTCATTTGCAACTGCGACCTGGCCAAGATAAAGCATAGCAGTGTGAGCATACAACAAAGAGTTACACATGGAGTAAACAATTAACAAGTCAATAACACAGTAGAAAACGAAGGGGGGGTCTATATACAATGTGTGCAAAAGGCATGAGGAGGTAGGCAAATAATTACAATTTTGCAGATTAACACTGGAGTGATAAAAGATCAGATGGTCATGTACAGGTAGAGATATTGGTGTGCAGAAGAGCAGAAAAGTAAATAAATAGAAACAGTACGGGGATGAGGTAGGTGAAAAGGGTGGGCTATTTACCAATAGACTATGTACAGCTGCAGCGATCGGTTAGCTGCTCAGATAGCTGATGTTTGAAGTTGGTGAGGGAGATAAAAGTCTCCAACTTCAGCGATTTTTGCAATTCGTTTGAGATAAAATGTTTTAAAAGTCTGAACATAGTCTGGTTTTTCCACATTGACAGTGGATGTCCCAAATGGTACCATATTCCCTAAATAGTGCACTACTTTTAACTAAATCCCTATGGGCACTGTTAAAAAAAATATATACTGTACTGGGGCGGCAGGGTAGCCTAGTGGTTAGAGCGTTGGACTAGTAACCGGAAGGTTGCTAAATAGTGCACTACTTTTAACTAAATCCCTATGGGCACTGTTAAAAAAATATATACTGTACTACATAGTGAATACCTTATATAATGCTCTGATTTTTACTAGAACACTATGGGGCACTGGTCAAAAGTAGTGCACTACATAGGGATTAGGGTGCTATTTGAGACACATCCTTAGTAGCAGATGAGATACTATGAAAGTGAGCTTCACAGACTCAATTAGGCTTAGTTCATAAATAAACCCTCATCTCAAGTCAATAAAAAATGATTCATGTTTCAGTTGTATCTTCGCTTCACTTCCTCTTTGGTAGAATTCTATACTGAATACAAATATAAACGCAACATGCAACAATTTACAGTTCATATAAGGAAATCAGTCAATTGAAATAACATTGTTATTAGGCCCTAATCTATGGATTTCACATGAGTGGGAATACAGATGTGCATCTGTTGGTCACAGAAACCTTTAAAAAAAAGTAGGGGTGCGGATCAGAAAACCAGTCAGTATCTGGTATGTCCACCATTTGCCTCATGCAGCGTGACACATCTCCTTCGCATAGACTTGATCAGGCTGTCTGTGGCCTGTGTAATGTTGTCCCACTCCTCTTCAATGGCTGTGCGAAGTTGCAGGATATTGGCATGAACTGGAACACGCTGTCGTACATGTCAAACCAGAGCATCCCAAACATGCTCAATGGGTGACATGTCTGGTGAGTATGCAGGCCACGGAAGAACTGGGACATTTTCAGCTTCCAGGAATTGTGTACAGATCCTTGCGACATGGGGCCATGCATTATCATGCTGAAACATGAGGTGATGGTGGTGGATGAATGGCACGACAATTGGCCTAAGGATCTCGTCACAGTATCTCTGTGCATTCAAGTTGCAAATCGAAAAAATGCAATAGTGTTCGTTGTCAGTAGTTTGGGCCTGTCTGCCGCCATGGGACACTATGTTTACAATGTTGACATCAGCAAACCGGTCGCCCACACAACACCATACACGCTGTCTGCCATCTGCCCGGTACAGTTGAAACCGGGATTCATCTGTGGAGAGTACACTTCTCCAGCGTGTCAGTGGCCATCGAAGGTGAGCATTTTCCCACTGTAGTCAGTTACAACGCCGAAACATAGTCAGGACGACGAGCAGATAAGCTTCCCTGAGACGGTCTCTGTCAGTTTACGCAGACATTCTTTGGTTGTGCAAACCCACAGTTTCATCAGCTGTCCGGGGTGGTTGGTCTGAAATGATCCCGCAGGTGAAGAAACCGGATGTGGAGGTCCTGGACTGGCGTGGTTACACGTGGTCTGCAGTTATGAGGCCGGTTGGAAGCTAAATTCACTAAAACGACGGAGGCGGCTGATTTCCATTTTTCTGGCAACAGTTCTGCATTCCAATTGCACGCTGCCTTAAGACATCTGTGAAGTTGTGTGACAAAAACTGCACATTTTAGAGTGGAATTATATTGTCCCCAGCTCAAGGTGCACCTGTGTAATGATCATGCTGTTTAATCAGCTTCTTGATATGCCACACCTGTCAGGTGGATGGATTATCTTGGCAAAGGAGAAATGCTCACTAACAGGGATGTAAACAAATTTGTACAGAACATTTGAGAGAAACACTTTTTGTGCGTATGGAAATTTGCTGGGATCTTTTGTTTAAATTCATGAAACATGGGACTAACACTTTATATTCTTGTTCGGTTTACAAACAGATTTGCCTACACTGAAGAACAAGTTCAGAAGTTCTAATGCTACAGGATCACAGAAGCAGTCGCTGACACAATGCGGTCGGCAGACCCGCTTCTGCTTTCCCCGACCGCAGACAGTCCAGATTGCAGGACCATGTCCGGTTCCTTCTTATAGACTGTGGGAAGGGGGGGGGGGGGGGGGGACTTCCCTTTTTACATAAGACCGTGGTGGGGGAGGTTGCATGGGTCTACAGTATGCCAATAGATGGTAATATCCAGCCGGACGTTCGAAGGGGGGCAGAATGTTCCGCAATGATGAAACGTTTTTCATGAGTGAAAAAGTTGATCTACATGACCGCTTAAAGACCACTCTCAAATGGGTGCATCTCAATAGTCTAGTAGCTTCCTCACCTCCAATGTTTTTTTAAATATCTCGAAGCAAATTCAATTCATTGCAGATGAAGACAGGTGGATGAGAAGATGAAGCGCTATAAGATTATTTTAACATTTTGAATACACCATAAATAAGACCCTGAGTTTCTTCTCACCACCTGACTTGACCAGGAAAACTGTGGGCCCTAAAAGCAAAAGGCCCAAAGATTTGGTCTAGTGGGACCTGCTGCATACTATTGATAAGACACTGTCGATAATATCTAAAGATGGCCTCCCAATGTTCCTAACCTGAGCGCATCCATCTTCAGGCTAGGGAGGGGGGGTTTGGGCGGGGCTATGTCCTCCTCTGCCATGTCCGTCATAGCCTCGGTGGGCGGGACAGTGGGCGTGGTCTTACTCAGGATCTCCCGCTCCCGTTCCGTCAGGGGCAACTCGGATGTGCTGGAGACATAACAGGAGAATGTGTGAGTGAGAGAAATGATCAAGTCTGGTGTGTGTAGGGGTGTTTGTGTGTGCGCACGTCCACTTACCTCTCAGGTGTGGCAATAGGTGGTGGTGGTTTGTTGAGAGTGGTGGGCGAGGGCTGCTCCTGTTTCTCTATGGTGAGTTTGACCAGTTCCTTTAAGAAAAGCACGCAACTCCAGTCAACAACTATTGATATTCATTTAATGTACATTACACACTACAACTACTGTTGTAAGTGGTGTCAATTTATTATAAGGGACAGAGGTTAAAATAGTGTCCAATACACTATCATATTGAATGACTTGTTAAAGAATTTGACCAGGTTTCTGATGGGAAAGAGGTCTTCTGACCTCAATGGGACTACCTGGTTAAACAAAAATACATTTCAGATGCACTTGATTCAGCTTGGAATTTGTACTTTTGGGACTTAAACAATGGTTCCTTTGTACCAGGAAAACTAAATCAACTACAGCTTAAAACTATCGTTTCACATTCCCACGACCGTCTCTTCTCACCTTGACCCCGTCTAGCACAGCCTTGATAACGGTGGTGACCGCAACCACGTTGTCCTTGTCGTCCAGGTCGATGTCATCCAGCATGACCTGGTCGGACCAGCGGATCAGGTTGGCCAGGCTCTGGTACACACGGTTGTGACACGACGACACCGCCGAACTAAGGAGAGAGAAGGGGGAAGTCACGAGTGATAGGTGGGATAGGGGGTGGGAGGGCGTGGACGCCAACATTTCATGTCAGACTCCATAGATTGATAACACAGACAACTAGACTAAAGGACTACTAGGGTGTCTTTTCAACAGCCAAATGTATCCGCACTTGGGGTTAACTCAATATTTCCCCTGTGGTGGTATTAAATGCAGAATGTGTTTGTGTGCTGGAGGGAATTGTCTGGTTGGTAACTACAGTATAGTGTCTGTGCTGAATTAGGCATTGAGAAACAGTAGGGTGTGGTGAAGGTTCAGACCAGTTCCAACACGTTGCAGCTGATTCACAACTCTGGAATATCCCTCCACTGCCTCTACAGGAATCAGCTCATAGAAATATAATCTATAGAACGAGCCTCCCCGTGAGTTTACTAGTCAAATTGTCAGGGTTAGTGGTTCCAAGCCCCGTCTATAGATTATATTTCTATGACACAGCTACATTTGGGCTGGGGGCTGTATGGGCAAAGTGGAGCCAAAGACTATGGCTAGTAGCCAGGATGAACTAACTACACAGGCAAGAGGAGAATCAAGTAAATAACTCAGCAATAACAACTGGGGCTGTATTCATAAGCATCTCAATCACTTTTTCCTTTTAAATCACAATAATTAAGATTACATGGACAGTGGGGACTTGATCCTAGATCTGACTCTTTATGAAAATGGGCACTGGACCCAGGTTCTTCCAGAAGCAGAGGCGTAGTCCCTGAGGCTGGGGTGTGATCGGTGATCTAGATCTGTATGGTTATTACGATAGGCCTGTTAACTTGGGGAGTGTGAGTTTGACCTCTAGGGGCCTGAGAAGTATTATCGGATTTGGGGTCTGCGGCTGGAAAGGCACAATTTGGCTGATGTGTGTGTGTGTGTGAGTTGAGGAGGTCAGACCCCCAGAACCCATTCCTCAACCACTGTAAGCACTATTCAGCACTAAAAACAGGGTCCGGATACAAAACCTGTCACATCTGACCCCCTTCAACAATGACTGATGGCGCTGTGCTAGCAGTACGCTAGTTCTGGCAAGCACAGCCATTCCAGAGGAGAGAACGCCAAGTCCCTCTTTCAAAGAAAGACTGTTCTATAAAATATACTGTTAAGTGAAGGATTTGTTCTTGGCCGTATTCATTTGGCAGCAAACAGAAGAAAAAGGACTGAAACAGGGGGAGGGACTACCTGAACTTAGTTTTCTGTTACAAAACATTTTGTTACGGTGTGCACTAATGAATGCGACCCGGTTCTATTTCTAACCAGCTGTTTTTTAAACAGCTACGGTCGATTACATCACAGGGAGTCACATTCCAGATGAGGAGATTAATAGGGACAACATGAACACGATGGTATGAAATACCTGACCGGTCAAGATGTACACTGAATAGTCCAGGAAGGTGATTATGCCTCACTATTAGGCTCGGGTGTATACCATACACCACGGTATCTATACATACCTTTGGTATGATTTTCAATACGGGGGTGCATACTATGCCACTGATTAACTATAAGTTAACTATCTAAGATGTGCCAAATAAATTATATTTGCTCAGGGCTCCAGCTATGTATTTGGTTTGCTAACTTGCTAGACGGCTAGATCAAGCTTCTCGCTTACAGCAGAGACAATCAATCTCCGCCTGGAATCAAGACCCTAAATGGTTTTGTGTGCCCAAATGCATTTTTTATTTTTAAAGAAATAGTGCCCCTTGTGTGCACTTCCTGAAATACCATATGCCCCCATATATGTCAAGTGTAGATCCTGATCATTTTGCAACAGCCGTACCTTTTTTTTAGAGAAATGTTACAACAGGACACGACACATTACTTTTAGCAGGCCACAAGCAGCTAGCTAGCAGTTAGCGATCACACCATTGGATTTGTGCCACAAATGCTAAAAATGTTGCATTTGAAACAGTGGCCAGGTAAACAAAACCAAAGCACGGATCGATGTCATACCTTGTCCATAGATTACAGGGTAAGGAAACCAATAGATGAAGGGATATCTCAAAATGAAGTTACATCTTGGGGCCACCATTTGTTTCTGTTATTTTGTGGCAAATCTGCAAGAATGCTTTATGATGTAGCACAAAGCCCATATCACTAAGTTGCAACATGCCTAGGCTACAATATGAGAAATGACAGACTAAGATCCCACTAACCTATGCTAAATACTCACTTAAGCCCATCTACTTTTACCTGCATACTATTTTGCATGCTAGCCCCCTATACATTGAAAACACGTTGAAAGTGCATCTTTTTGATTGAAAATACATTTTAAACATCTGTAAGGCCTTCTACATTCCCACATACCTGTGTGTTATCCGGGCCTCTACCTGCACCAGGGGTAGAATGGCCTCCAGGACCTTGCTGGCCGAGCCAGGCAACATCTCCAGCACCTTCTTCTCCACCATAATCTTGTCTACTATGGTCTTGAAGTAACGCAGAGCGCTCACCACCTCCTTCTCCTGCTCCTCCAGCCGACTCACCTTCTACAGAACAGAATGAATGAAAATCAGTAGGCAACGAAAGGATGGAAACCTGTTGTCATTTTCTATCGCAATAATCTATCGCCATTGGCGTCGACTAATGGGATCCTAATAAACGGCCCCAATGAACACAATGAAACATGGTAACTTGGAGGAAACCCTCTTCATATGATATAATAATTGATGGATGGAAAAAATGAGCATTTTCAAAGGAAGCTTAATCCAGCCCTTAAAGCAGGGGTGTCTAAACAAATTTTGCCCGCAGTCGGTCTTCAATGAGGTTGGGAGGACCGCAATGAAAATTGGTTATACTTCCTTGACGTCACAATTTGCAGAAAATAGTCCTCTATCCATTGCTTGTGGAATTTAATGCTCCCTGACTGTCTAGTGATTATTAGCGAGCTGCACAGCCATTTTACTGTATGAATATAGGTCCATTATAATTTCTGCACAGTTTTGATTTGGTTTTACTCAAACCACCAGCGGGCCGGATTGGGCAGTAAGTCTGTCACTCCAGCCTTAAAGGGATGGTTCGGGATTTTGGCAATGAAGAGCTTTCTCTACTTCCCTAGAGTCGGATGAACTCATGGATACAATTTTTATGTACCGGTGTCCAGTATGAAGGACATTTTAGGTAGTTTTGCAAGCCCCTGCTAACTAGCATTAGTGCAATGACTGGAATTCTACAGGTACAGCTAGCATGCTAGCTGTTCCCATAGACTTGGGGTTATTGCGTTAACGCTAGTTATCAATTGCGCTAATGCAAGTTAGCAAATTCCTTCAAACTGAACGCAGACATAAAAATGGTATCCGTGAGTTCATCTGACTCTGGGGAAGTAGAGAAAGGGCTTTATTGCCCAAATCTCTCTTTAAAAATGACAGCACACATTTTGACAAAAACAATATGAAATGTAGCATTGTTCAAAGAGACAGATTCCACACATAGTGGTTCCTCCTTTAAAAGTTGTGTCATACTGCAGACACTGCATGCTGCTGCATTCTGTGGCACGTCATTTAATTCTCTGCCATTTCTTATATTTCTGTAAGTTATATCTAGTTTGACCACCAGAGGGCATCTTTGAGAAGCATTTGATAGTATTCCCTATTGGCATTACCAGAGAATTTAAAACCTTTTTTGTAATAACATAGTATATGGGATTGATTTGAAGAAATGTGGCTTAATTAATTTTATTAATATTATGGTGTTTCCATTCAGAGAAAAATTAAACCCTCAGGGTGTCCGTTAGGATGGAGTGGAAAATATGGCGCTGTACAACGTGACAGTCGGGAATAGGCTACAGGATTGGAGGATTCTAAATTGTTTGAGACAACTTTGTTCCAATATTTCTGTAAATCAGTTATATTTATTCCCATAGTAATTCGTTATAGATACATAACTAAGTCAACATCTGCATTTTTCACCATGCCAGCTCCTATTAGTTCTATTGAGCACCGTAGCACCAACTCGCTTTCCGAACGTTCTATTCCCAGCTTATCGTCAAGGTCACAACGCCTGCTTCGCTATTGTTGGCAATGAGACCTGCTCACGTTGTTTTATAGTTAAAATGAAAACTAAATTAATATTGGAACTCTGTGGTCTTCCCATTGTTGCCTATGGGGGAAATAGGCATGTCTGTCTATTTTGCCAAATATCTTGAAAAATATCTAAATATACACATCGCAAGTCGGACGCCATTTTAAATCATGAGAATATCCTCTTTCTAATTACGTAAGTATGGGCAGCTAGCTCGGTTGTCATCAAATGCTAGCCCCAAAATACTTTTTGCCCTTGGAACGGTGAGCTCCCCCCATTGTTTTCCTATGGAGAGGCATGCCGGTCTATTTCGCCAAATATCTCACGGTGTAATTTTTTTTTCTTTTTTCGAGTCGGGTGTAACCAGGGTGAAATGGCTAACTAGTTAGCGGGATGCGTGCTAATAGCGGTTCAAATCGGTGACGTCACTCGCTCTGAGACCTTGAAGTAGTTGTTCCCCTTGCTCTGCAAGGGCAGTGGCTTTTGTGGAGCGATGTGTAATGATTCTTTGAGGATTGCTGCGGTCTGTGTGTGCAGAGGGTCCCTGGTTCGAGCCCAGGTAGGGGCTAGGAGAGGAACGGAAGCAAAACTGTTACATGGGCACCATTTTAAAAATCAGGAGAATCTCCTCTTTGTAATTATGTAAGTCTGGGCAGCGAGCGCGTTTGTCATCGATCGCTAGACCAGAAACAGTCAGGTTTTATTACGCAGACATAAGCACAGTTGACACCATCGAGGTGCGAATGTTTACTTTCTACACAAGTTTTTTTTCCAGTTTCGTCCGACGAACATATTGTAGTGGTAAAATAAAAAGAGATACATTTTTTATGGATTTCTAAGCATCTCTCCAGTCAAAACAGGCGAACGTTTGATTCCATTAATTTGCTAGTGTTCCAGTTTAGCCAACGTTCTTAAGCCGTTTCTCAGCTTTGGGTGAATTTTGACTCATTCTATCGTCTTAAGGACAGCGTAGCTAACAAATTGTCAGCCAACATAACGTGTAAGGTAACTTATTTGAAAAGTCATTACTTTGGTCGTCAGGGCAAATCTGGTCTGTGATAGGAGAGGGGGGGGGGGGGTTCACAACTAGCTCGGCTATTAGACTATTCTTTAGTAAAGGTTGAATAGTCTATTGTTCAGCTATTAGCACCCCTTCCCAACCTGCAACAAATCGTTGTTCCCATCTCATTCCTTTCCCTCTTCCATGCATCATCATTCTGCTCCTGAGTGGCTCGCTTGTGGGCGTGCTGGCAGGATTTGGCAGCATCTTCGGTTGTGCGTCAAGAATTCTGCATACAGTAGCACATTTGTATGAAGGTGTGGTTATTCACAGGCAAATTGTTATATGCTATGGGGGTACGTTTGTGTCTTAGTTTTGAGAGCAAAACTCTATTTTCAATCAAAAATAATTGTTCCGAAATCAACTTTTTTCCGACACAAAGGAAGTCAAAGCAGACACCTATGAAGATGGCATCTCAGATAAGCAGCACTGGGCTGTATTGACGTATCCTGAAAATGACATCTGCTGCTTTAGATTCAACGGTCATATCTCAGTTATTGTTTTCATATCTACAAAAAAATAAGCTATTTTCTTTACTTTCAGAGAGCGAGCTGATCAAGGGGTCGAAAATGTAGATATTTCCAGGTGTTCACTGTCTGAGGAACAGGCCGGGGAAGCTTTACTGTGGCAAAAGTCCATAACCAGAGGTAATTAAAATGTTCTGTATTATTTTTCTCCATCTCTGCCTGTCTTGTTGTACATGGAACCTGTCTCACATGCATTAATTAAAAAACCTTTAAGATGTCAGCTGCTAATTTTCAGATTTACACCACATGAACACAGCCATTTTCACTGGACTATCTGTTGCTGCCAAGTCATGATTTCCCTGGGGGTTAGACTTGCAATAACCAAGTGGTGAGACACATAGCGCTCTATATTTAAATGTTTCAGGTACACTCCGATAAGTGTCTGCGTCACATACAGTATCTTCTATTGACATCATCTTCTATTGTTTGTCCTCATGTGTCTGTTTTTCAGCATAACACCAGGTGAGACCACACACACACAATAAGTCTCTCTTCACTTCATCCCTCTCCCTAAATCCTCTAGGTTATATCAGCTGTTTTGATGAACCCCTCCCGCATCTGAACTGGCTGACACAGAGGGCACAGCATGATCATAGTTGAGATGTCACTTGGTCGGGTCAACAGGAAGTATTATTGAAGAGATGCTTTACATAGAAATAATAATAAATTAGAATTTTAAAAAACAAGGCATAATTATGCTCTCTATCCATCTGTCACTCATCTGCAGGTATGTTTTGATGTGAGAGAGGAAGCCAGTCCCATCATCGCCACCTCACCCGCACTTAAGATGGCCCGGAGATGGCCCCCCAGTTGGCCCGGAGGTTAGGAGACACAGCAAATGTGATGAACTGAGAGAATATTAGGGTAGCACTGTAATTCAAGAATCATATAATGTCTGCTACTGTTCATACCTCTTTCCCTTTCTGTCTTTTACACCTCTCTCCTCACCTCGTCATTCTTCCTCATTTTATAAAGTACACCATATGTGCATTGTACAGATTGAACTTGTATTTATAAAACAATATTACAATGATCATAATTATAATGCATTTATGCATTTGTAACACCTGGATAATGGACTCCTTTCACAAAAAGCGTTTCACATTCTCCACTGGTTGAAATTAAGTATCTCATTGAAGTACTATCCTGTGTCCTCAGATCAATGAGGAATTAAGGGAGTTAGATATGCATAGTTTTTCTTCTTTATATATGAATTACAAATCAATCATGTTTCTAGTCTATTGCATAGTTACAATGTGTAATCATTGATGTCCCAGGAGCAGGAGTGGTAAACATTGTTGAAGTGTATAATTGTAATACATAGTGGGGCAAAAAAGTATTTAGTCAGCTACCAATTGTGCAAGTTCTCCCACTTAAAAAGATGAGGCCTGTAATTTTCATCATAGGTACAGACAAAATGAGAAGAAAATAAATTAAAAAGAAAAAGAAAATCACATTGTAGGATTTTTAATGAATTTATTTGCAAATTATGGTGGAAAATAAGTATTTGGTCACCTGCAAACAAGCAAGATTTCTGGCTCACAGACCTGTAACTTCTTTAAGAGGCTCCTCTGTCCTCCACTCGTTACCTGTATTAATGGCACCTGTTTGAACTTGTTATCAGTATAAAATACACCTGTCCACAACCTCAAACAGTCTCACTCCAAACTCCACTATGGCCAAGACCAAAGAGCTGTCAAAGGACACCAGAAACAAAATTGTAGACCTGCACCAGAATGGGAAGACTGAATCTGCAATAGGTAAGCAGCTTGGTTTGAAGAAATCAACTGTGGGAGCAATTATTAGGAAATGGAAGACATACAAGACCACTGATAATCTCCCTCGATCTGGTGCTCCACGCAAGATCTCACCCCGTGGGGTCAAAATGATCACAAGAACAGCGAGCAAAAATCCCAGAACCACACGGGGGGACCTAGTGAATGACCTGCAGAGAGCTGGGACCAAAGTAACAAAGCCTACCATCAGTAACACACTACGCCGCCAGGGACTCAAATCCTGCAGTGCCAGACGTGTCCCCCTGCTTAAGCCAGTACATGTCCAGGTCCGTCTGAAGTTTGCTAGAGAGCATTTGGATGATCCAGAAGAAGATTGGGAGAATGTCATATGGTCAGATGAAAACCAAAATAGAACTTTTTGGTAAACTCAACTCGTCGTGTTTGGAGGACAAAGAATGCTGAGTTGCATCCAAAAAACACCATACCTACTGTGAAGCATGGGGGTGGAAACATCATGCTCTGGGGCTGTTTTTCTGCAAAGGGACCAGGACGACTGATCCGTGTAAAGGAAAGAATGAATGGGGCCATGTATCGTGAGATTTTGAGTGAAAACCTCCTTCCATCAGCAAGGGCATTGAAGATGAAACATGGATGGGTCTTTCAGCATGACAATGATCCCAAACACACCGCCCGGGCAACGAAGGAGTGGCTTCGTAAGAAGCATTTCAAGGTCCTGGAGTGGCATAGCCAGTCTCCAGATCTCAACCCCATAGAAAATCTTTGGAGGGAGTTGAAAGTCTGTGTTGCCCAGCAACAGCCCCAAAACATCACTGCTCTAGAGATCTGCATGGAGGAATGGGCCAAAATACCAGCAACAGTGTGTGAAAACCTCGTGAAGACTTACAGAAAACGTTTGACCTCTGTCATTGCCAACAAAGGGTATATAACAAAGTATTGAGATAAACTTTTGTTATTGACCAAATACTTATTTTCCACCATAATTTGCAAATTAATTAATTAAAAATCCTACAATGTGATTTTCTGGATTTTTTTTCTCATTTTGTCTGTCATAGTTGAAGTGTACCTATGATGAAAATTACAAGCCTCTCTTTAAGTGGGAGAACTTGCACAATTGGTGGCTGACTAAATAATTTTTTGCCCCACTGTACATGCAGACACAGCATCATTCAAATAATTTGAAATGACTGAAAAAGAATGTCTCAGATTTATCTGAACCACACCTTTATTTGCCAAGGAAAAGTACATGATCAGTGAATATATTCAATGTACAGGCTACAATGTGGGAATCTCATGCGTGGTAATAACTACAGTACATGTGTAATTAAGGACTTGCATCCTTGGCACAATAAAGCTATTATATTATACTCTATCCATATGTAACAGTATAGCTTCCATCCCTCTCCTCGCCCCTACCTGGGTTCAAACCAAAGACCCTCTGCACACATCGACAACAGGCACCCTCGAAGAATAGTTACCCATCGCTCCACAAAAGCTGCTGCTTTTGCAGAGCAAGGGGAACAACTACTTCAAGATCTCAGAGGGAGTGACGTCATTGATTGAACCGCTATTAGCGCGCACCCCGCTAACTAGCTAACCATTTCACACCTGTTACACATAGGCTTCATTAATGCCATTCAGACTTGAAGTTGATACAACTATGATAGCTGAGGTTTACAGATTGGTATTAATATTAGTTCGGAACTAGCTAACTACACATCCATAGGCATACAGTTATTTTCATCCTCAAATACACAATAAGCAAGTAAATAGCTAGCTATGTTACTTCAGCTGCATTAGAAGGCAAGCTTACACAATTGTACATTCAATTTGCAGTAAATGCTTTAGCTAGCTAGATTCTTCACATCCACTGTTTCACATGATGACAGCCTGGTTTCCCTAAAACATTAAAACGCGAATTACAAATTCATTCTCCATTAGCTAGCTGGCTAATGGTAGCTAGTAAGATAACTTGATAAATAAGCGATTTTCGTAAATTAACTTTATGACAAAAAAATATGCACAATCGTTTCTCTACATTAACTTCTTGGATATAGGGGGCGCTCTTTTAATTTATGGATGAAAAACGTTCCCGTTTTAAACAAGATATTTTGTCACGAAAAGATGCTCGACTATGCATATAATTGACAGCTTTGGAAAGAAAACACTGACGTTTCCAAAACTGCAAAGATATTGTCTGTGAGTGCCACAGAACTAATGCTACAGGCGAAACCAAGATGAAATTTCATACAGGAAGTGCCCCAGATGAATGCGCTGTGTTCCAATGTCTCCTTATATGGCTGTGTATGGGTCACGAATGAGCTTAGACTTTCTGTCGTTTCCCCAAGGTGTCGACAGCATTGTGACGTATTTGTACTCAAATCATTGGAAGATTGACCTTAAGAGACTACATCTATCAGGTGGCCGCTTGGTGTCCTCCGTTGGAATTATTGCGTAATCTCCAGCTGCGTGTATTTTTCGTTTGCTTTGAGGAGAAACACAGCTGCCACAAATGATTTATCATCAAATAGATATGTGAAAAACACCTTGAGGATTGATTCTAAACAACGTTTGCCATGTTTGTCGATATTATGGAGTTCATTTGGTAAAAAGTTCGCCAAATGTGATGAACAAAACGGAGCGATTTCTCCTACACAAATAATCTTTTTGGAAAAACTGAACATTTGCTATCTAACTGAGAGTCTCCTCATTGAAAACATCCAAAGTTCTTCAAAGGTAAATTATTTTATTTATTTATTTTATTTCTTGTTTTTGTGTGAAAATGTTGCCTGCTGAATGCTAGGCTTAATGCTATGCTAGCTATCAATACTCTTACACAAATGCTTGTGTAGCTATGGTGGAAAAGCATATTTAGAAAATCTGAGATGACAGTGTTGTTAACAAAAGGCTAAGCTTGTGAGTGAATATATTTCTTTCATTTCATTTGCGATTTTCATGAATAATTAACGTTGCGTTATGGTAATGAGCTTGAGGCTATAATTATGCTCCCGGATACGGGATTGCTCGACGCTAGAGGTTAATATATTCCTTTCAATTGTAAAAGTTTGATTGACTCGTTATGACGTTATAACAACTTACATTTGGTTCCACCGTAATGTTTCGTCAGCAATCTTTGTTGAAGAACGCCAAATGTTATGTGTTACCCATGTTATGGGTGGCTAGCGTCAAAATTCGTCATATGATTGGTCATATAAAAACCTTGGGAACCAAATGCATAACTCCCCCTTGTGGTGGTCTGGAGCAATGAAGCCGTGACGCTGGGTACCTCTAAGTAACGCAGTGCAAGATCACAACTTTTAAAGGAGGAACCACTGTACCCAAATATCCTAACGAGGTTTAGGCAATGTCAACATTTGATCTATCACGATTATGTACCCATAAAACATTGTGATACACGATGCCATCGTCCCTATTGGCCTATTTTTTGTATTTAAAAAAATGTATAAAATCAGCTAAAACAACAGTAGGGATATAGCGCAAAATCAAATGCAACTGGACGCATCATGACAAAAGATAATGTTGAAAGCCTGGGCAGAGGTTAAGTGCAGGTAATGGCAAATCTTTTCAAATGTTCCTTTCTGGTGGAAGAGCAGAACAGGTTTGTGTGTCGTGCACATGATGGAGCAGTGACTGTGATGAGGAACAGGATGTTTTATCGTAGTGAGCTAGGTTATAGGCCTACATCATGGGCTGGATACAGCCTTCAGAACTGGATAATTGCTTTGTTTGCCACATAGAAAAAAGAAATGTTGTTTGTTCTATCCCTCAAAGATGCGATTGAGAATAGCCTAGGCTTAGCTATAAACTTTTACTCTTGAAAGCCACAAATACTTCAGGACGACACCTTCGGCTAGAATATTTGGGAAATAAGCTACTTTTCCTAACTTTAAATCGTCTTAAAGCAGGGGTGTCAAACTCGTTCAATGGAGGGCCTAGTGTCTACGGGATTTAGTTAATTTCCTTTCAATAAAGACATTGACAACCAGATAAGGGGAGTTCATTACTAATTAGTGACCTTATTTCAATCAAGTACAAGGGAGGAGCAAAAACCCACAGACACTTGCCATCTGTGGAATTAGTTTTTGACACATCAAAGTTTATGAAAATGTATATAAACCCTGGATTGCAGATTGGACAGTGAGATGCTTTGAAGAGACCGGTTGACCATATTGGCACTCCCCAGAAGAAGTAGTCCTCCATAGGAATGTATGGAATGCTACAGCATTTAAATTAGAATGATTCAAGGACAAAATTACATGTATACAAGTCTTTTTTGTTGTTGTAGTGGGGACAGTAATATAAGAATGTTTAAAAAAAAAGATACCTTAAGGATACCTTTCCTTACCTTAAGGAAAATGTTTTATTTGATTTGTTATGAATGGGGCGGCAGGTAGCCTAGTGGTTAGAGCGTTGGGCCAGTAAATGCTAGATCGAATCCCCGAGCTGACAAGGCCGTCATTGTAAATAAGAATTTGTTCTTAATGGACTTCTCGTTAAACAAAGGTAAACATTTTTTTCTTAAATTAATGTTTATGTTTAGCTCAAATAACATGACTTTAAAGTGTGCATTAAAAGGTGTCTGTAATAGAATAAACCAAAAAACAAATGTAAACATTAATAAATGCATTTCTATAGTTTCCTAAATAAAATAAAAATGACAATGGAGAGGGAGAGGGAATGCCAAGATGGAGACCCAATGGCTTTAAAACCTGTCAGTCAACAAGTGTATATAAATCATTGATTATTGGCCATTTGGTTTTCAACATCGCAAGGAGGGATTTTCCTTGTTCTCTCTTATTACTAGGGACTGTACATTGTTTATAATGAGGGATATCTGGAGAAAATGACCCTTTTTTTTTTCAAACCAGGGGCTGTAGTGACACCTCTTGAACTGAGATGCAGTGCCTTAGACCGCTGCGCCACTCGGGAACCCAAATGCTAGTCTAATGCTCGACAGAGAGCGAAACAATATTTTCTGACTGGACATCTCGTGCTGCTTTGAAGGAATTCTCTGCTCTGTCTGGCCTACATTCCTCTCTTGCGTTCTGTAGGCTATATAATATATTTATTGAAATAGGATATAGCAAATAGGAACAGGCAAATTACTCAGAATGTCACTTGCTCCCCTGCTGTGAGCTGCAAGACTCAGCTACTCTATGCGCTGCGCCAGTCAACCTCAAATAGGCTAAACAATTGTCTGTCACCTCACAATGTCGTCACAAACAACGATCGCAGTCAATCATCGTTGATAGACGATGCTATCGTAATATCACCCAACCATAAATCAAACCCACAACTCCAGTGTTAAAAGCACCACCATGAGAATCCCTATCTCATATGGCACTAAGCCATATACAACACTGTTGGGGAAGTCAAGTCATTATCCTAATAGCCTTGGGAATGAGTGTTCATTCATGAAACTGGCCAGCTTCAGCTCCATTCATGTCTGTATGAGAACTCCACCACCCTATCCCCTAGTGCACTAGTTTTGACCAGGGCTTTATGGGTAATAGTGCACTATATAGGGTATTGGGTGCCATTTGGGAAGCAGCCTGGGTCTCACGCTTTGAGGCTAGCACCAATACCCCAGCAACAGAGAACCCACGGGAACCTCTCACACACAAACACACAATATGGCAGAGCAATAGAAAGGCACTGGATGGAAAACGACACACACACACACACACAGGTAAACAAGAGCATGGGATAGGCGGGAGAGCTTGGTTTCCCACGACATGCGAGTACACACACTAGCACCCCTCCCACTAGAATTGGAACCATAAACCTGAAAATGAAAGACTCCGATATTGCCTTCCTCTTACCACAATGTCCTCTTCCTGAAGCAATCTGTAATTTCGGTGATTAGGCTACACAATGTCCTGATGATTATTTGGTTATAAAACAATGATTTGGTCAACAGCAACGTGCATGAACCTGTGTGAAGAGAGAGATGCATTCTGATAGGCGCAAGCATACCGTGCTTTCAGTAAGTATTCACACCTGTGTGAAGAGATGCATTCTGATAAGCGCAAGCATACTGTGCTTTCAGTAAGTATTCACACCTGTGTGAAGAGAGAGATGCATTCTGATAAGCGCAAGCATACCGTGCTTTCAGTAAGTATTCACACCTGTGTGAAGAGAGAGATGCATTCTGATAAGCGCAAGCATACCGGGCTTTCAGTAAGTATTCACACCTGTGTGAAGAGAGAGATGCATTCTGATAAGCGCAAGCATACCGTGCTTTCAGTAAGTATTCACACCTGTGTGAAGAGAGAGATGCATTCTGATAAGCGCAAGCATACTGTGTTTTCAGTAAGTATTCACACCTGGACTTTTTCCAAATGTTGTGTTACAGCCTGAATTTAAAATGTATTACATTTTTTTTAAATGTCACTGGCCTGCACACAATACCCCATGATGTCAAAGTGGAATTATGTTTTTCAGAATTTTTACAAATTCTCAAATGTCTTGAGTCAATTGGTTTTCAACCCCTTTGTTATGACAAGCCAAATTCAGAAGTAAACATTTGCTTAACACGTAACATAATGAGTTGCATTGACTCACTATGTGTGCAATAATAGTGTTTAACATGATTTTTTAATGACTACCTCATCTCTGTACTCCACACATGCAATTATCTGTAAGGTCGCTCAGCCGAGCAGTGAATTTCATAGACAGATTAACCACAAAGACCAGGGAGGCTTTACAATGCCTCACAAACAAGGGTACCTATTGGTAGATGGGTAAACATACAAAACACAGACATTGAATATCCCTTTGAGCATGGTGAAGTCATTAATTACACTTTGGATGGTGCTTCAATACACCTAGTCACTACAAAGATACAGGCGTCCTTCCTAACTCAGTTGACCAAGAGGAACGAAACCGCTCAGGCATTTCACCATTAGGCCAACGGTAACTTTAAAACAGTTCAAGAGTTTTAATAGCTGTGACAGGAGAAAACTGAGGATGGATCAACAACATTGTAGTTACTCCACAATACTAACCTAATTGACAGAGTGAAAAGAAGGAAGCCTGTACAGAATAAAAATATTCCAAAACTTGCATCTTGTTTGCAACAAGGCACTTAAGTAAAACTGCAAAAAATGTGGAAAAGCAATTAACTTTTGTTCCTGAATAAAAAGTGTTATGTCTGGGGCAAATCTAATACAACACATTACTGAGTAACCCACTCCATATTTTCAAGCATAGTGGTGGCAGCATCATGTTATGGGTAGGCTTGTAATTGTTAAGGACTGGGGAGTTTTTCAGGATAAAAATACACAGAATTGAGAAAATTACAGGAAAAATCCTACAGGAAAACCTGTTTCAGTCTGCTTTCCAGCAGATACTGGGAGATCAATTCACCTTTCAGCAGGCCAAGAAGACAGTGAATGTTCCTGAGTGGTCAGGTTACAGTTTTGACCTAAATCCATTTGAAAATCTATGGCAAGACCTGAAAATGGTTGTCTAGCAATGATCAACAACCAAATTGAAAGAGCTTAAGGAATTTTGAAAGGATAATGGGCAAATGTTGCAAAATCCAGGTGTGGAAAGCTCTTCGAGACTTACCCAGAAAGACTCACAGTTGTAATCGCTGCCAAAGGTGCTTCAACAAAGTATTGACTCTGGTGTGAATACTTATGTAAATCAGCCATCTGCATTTCATTTTCAATAAATTTGCAAACATTTCTTAAAACACTTTGTCATTATGTGGTATTGTGTGTAGATGGGTGATAAAACATATATTTAATGCATTTTGAATTCAGACTGTAACAATATAAAGTGGAATTAGTCAAGGGGTACGAGTACTTTCTGAAGGCATTGTGTGGTATTGTGTGTAGATGTGGAATTAGTCAAGGGGTATGAGTACTTTCTGAAGGCATTATGTGGTATTGTGTGTAGATGTAGAATTAGTCAAGGGGTATGAGTACTTTCTGAAGGCATGTGGTATTGTGTGTAGATGTAGAATTAGTCAAGGGGTATGAGTACTTTCTGAAGGCATTGTGTGGTATTGTGTGTAGATGTGGAATTAGTCAAGGGGTATGAGTACTTTCTGAAGGCATTGTGTGGTATTGTGTGTAGATGTAGAATTAGTCAAGGGGTATGAGTACTTTCTGAAGGCATTGTGTGGTATTGTGTGTAGATGTAGAATTAGTCAAGGGGTACGAGTACTTTCTGAAGGCATTGTGTGGTAGTGTGTGTAGATGTGGAATTAGTCAAGGGGTACGAGTACTTTCTGAAGGCATTATGTGGTATTGTGTGTAGATGTGGAATTAGTCAAGGGGTATGAGTACTTTCTGAAGGCATTGTGTGGTATTGTGTGTAGATGTAGAATTAGTCAAGGGGTATGAGTACTTTCTGAAGGCATTGTGTGGTATTGTGTGTAGATGTAGAATTAGTCAAGGGGTATGAGTACTTTCTGAAGGCATTGTGTGGTATTGTGTGTAGATGTGGAATTAGTCAAGGGGTATGAGTACTTTCTGAAGGCATTGTAGGTCAGTTGAGCAACATTTCACAATTTAATTGTTACTGTAACTTCTGTTAAAAAATTAGGATAGACTATGCAGGTATAACAATTAAAAATGATTTCTAAACTCTCAATATATAGGAAATAACGGAGTCTGTAATTCAGATGACGCGCTGGCGGAACAGAGCAGAGCCATATGCGGTGAAAGTACTGTTAGATCAATTGCATGACTATCTAGCAACAATATCATACTTAGCCAATGTTTTTTGAGTTCCTACTTCCTCAGGTGGTGAATAATGTAGCATAGCCTAGGCCAAATTCATCTATATAAAGAGTCAAAAAGATACATCTGAATATTCTGCATCCTATTTTGACATGTTTGCACATCAAAATATCCATCATGCATTCCCTGATCATGTTAGATGAAATAGTCAACTCCTTTTATGTCCTGCTTGGCACTGGAAAAAAATCTGTCTAGAGCCCTAATGGAAAGTAACTGTGCCTAAAAAAGGTCAATTTATCACAATATCATTTTTGGTATTGCTTAGCTCTACCTCCCACCCACCCACCTTGTTGACAGGTTTCTCTTGGCTCTTGACGGCTGGCTCGACCTGCAGCTGCTTGCCCTTCTTCGATGGGGTCCTCTTGATCTTTGGAGAGTGGAACCTGTCCTTCAGCTTCATGGTGAAGGAGGAAAGGTGGGAGCGCTGCGAGTCTGAGGAGGAGGAGAGAAAGACAGGGAAGATTGAAGTAGCCTATTAGATATGTAGGACTTCGGAACCATAGTAAATGTCAGAGAAGGGTCGTGTTCAGCAGGCACAAAACTGTCTGAAACTGGGAGTTACGATCTGAACTTGTCCAAGAGAAAACAGTTTTTTTTCTGTTGCAAAGTTTTTTGCTACGGTGCCTTAATGAACACCACCCAGGCTAAAATATAAGGCAGAGAGAAATAATATAATTAGAAGCAGATCAATAAGTGAGAGTGCCAATCAATGATCATAGCCTTGACAAAATACCACTGCAGTAGATGTGTGTTTGTATTAGTGCAGGGCCCAACAGTAGCAGCAGCCAGGCTGGTGTAGTCCTATCTGTCTGTGTCCAGCTGAGGGTACAACAGAGATGCTATCAGGTCTAATCATGTTCACATTTCCACGCTGTCCTCAGCGTCCCCTGGTCGATAACACTGCTGCTGGTCGCAGTCTGGTCGACGCACTGCCAGGCTCTGCTCCTATCTTGGAGAAGCCAGGCTGATAGTGAGTGCACGCATACAGCAACTCACAGACACACAGGCGCTCAAGCATCTACACGCACACATGGGAAAAAGATGTTGACCAAATGTATGAATAATTGTTAAGCACGAGGCAGGTAATATTATGATAAAATTATGGCTTTTTATCTAGGTTTAGCAAAATTACTGTGAATCTTACTAAAAATATAATAGTGAGACAATTGGTTATTACAATTGGTTATTGTTATTAAGGAAATTGATGTTTTTCATTTGAAATGACAGAATATGATTACTGATTTAAAGACAGAATAATGAATAAAAATGTGGGTATCATTAAAGCTAGACTCAGCGAGTCTCATTTATTCTAAATGGCTATTCTAGACCCAATTCAGGAAACTAGGCATATGCCACAAGTCACGACATCACAGGAGAGCCTTTTGAACTTACATTTTTTTCAAAATGCTTTTGTCAGAAATGCCTTCTCGAACTTTCATGTGCCTTAAAATCAAACTCAAGCATATCATCTGTAAATACGAATAAAATTGTTAAATAACAAGCCTAGTTGGTTTAGCCACAAAAAATGTCAGCAACCTTCTCGCTAGCCATGATTGGCTGAGATAATGAGTGGGCTGGACATGCCGAAAGATGAGTTTGGATTGGTCTGCGATGTTGCATCGTGTCTATAAAATGAGCTGCTGCGTAGATAATAACTTGACTGCAGTTTTCAAAATATATTTTATCCATGGAGAACTGCAAATATGTTGCTACTGCTCTCAATAACATTGCTGCCCTGAATTTATCGGGAGCTATCGACAAAACAAGCTATGCAAACTAAATGGAAACACAGGATGTCTTATAAAAAGGGGTTGCAGTTGCCGTGAAGCTTTCATCCATGTATACAGGCAAGAATCTAGCTACAGATATAATATGTTTCTAATTTGGTCAGAAAGTTGTTTTCATTGCAAGCTAAAGCTTACGCTATTTGGTTAGCAAGCTAAAGCTATGACAATCGGTTTGTATTGCTAGTAACGTTACTCTATGGATTGGGATTATAGTTCATTTTGTAACTAGCTAGCTAACATTAAACGTGACATGTCTAAACAAAAGATCCCAAGTTAAAGCTTGCTGTTAGCTAGCTAATGTTAGCTGAGGTTAGGGGGCTGGCTTGCTAGCTAACATTAACTTGTGTGTAACGTTAGTGATGTTCCCAGAATGCCATTTCACATCTATTGTATAATAATGCTAAAACATTTGTATCTGGAATTTGTCTTTCAGCATTCATCAGTACAACACACCTGACTAATCCACCAGTCATATGGTCAGAGAACTGGCCCAAGCAAAGGCAGCAGCGATGTCATCAACTACATGCACCATTTCTTCACCAACTACAGAGCTGGGAAAACACGTGTGATAACTGCAGTGGCCAAAACAAGAACAAGTTTGTGCTCTGGTATTGTGCCTGGTGGACCATGCACAAGCTCCACCACAATCTTGACCTTCACTTCCTGATCACAGGCCACACCAAGTTTGCCCCTGGTGCTGGTGCTTCGGGCTCATCACGCAGCACTTCAGAAAGACCAGAGTGAACACTTTGTCTGAGATCGCTGGTGTTGTGAAGGACAGCACTGTGACAGGGATCAACATCCCACAGCTGGTTGGACTGGAGGATGGTACGGTGCTGGTGGAAAGCTATGGCTGGCAACAACACCTGACTCCGTACTTCAGGCCGCTGCCAAAGATCAAGCAGTACCAGCACTTTAGGTTAAAAAAATATATATTTTCTTTGTATGTGGTTATTCTTATCTAAACTTGGGAGGTGAATTGATGTTGTGCAGGGTTGTAATGTCTTCAGATTTTTTGTTATTCCCTGTTTTACAGCTTCTCTGGAGCTAAAACAATCATTTTAAAGCCTGCTTACATTTGTATCATATCATGTGTCTTCTATTATGTGTTGGAATACTTGGGAACAGATTTCCAAAATTATAAATCATGGAGCTGATTTCCTGGTGTTTTACAGTCTTATGTTCAACAATGAAAATGTAACCAAAAAAATGTAATATAGAGCAGGTACTAGGCGGTTGCTGAAATGGGTGCAAGAGGGAAGTTCGTAAGGTGGCTCTAGGAATTTCACTAAGTGCTGAAATCCCCTATTCTCAACCACTGAGAATGGGCGCAAATCCGTGGCTATAAACCAAAGCCTGTAAAACATAGCCTACATATTGCTCTTGTAATTTCTTTGGCCCCAACCAAAATCAGCAAACAAGGACTGCACCCCCCCCTCCCCCTCCGTGGCGGACGTGAGTAAAACATTTAAATGTGATAACCCTCGCAAGGCTGCTGGCCCAGACAGACGGCATCCCTAGCTGCGCCCTCAGAGCATGTGCAGACCAGCTGGCTGGTGTGTTTACGGACATATTCAATCGCTCCCTATCCCAGTCTGCTGTCCCCACATGCTTCAAGATGGCCACCATTGTTCCTGTACCCAAGAAGGCAAAGATAACAGAACTAAATGACTACCGCCCCGTAGCACTCACTTCTGTCGTCATGAAGTGCTTTGAGAGGCTAGTCAAGGATTATAATCACCTCCACCTTACCGGCCACGCTAGACCCACTTCAGTTTGTATACCGCCCCAACAGGTCCCCAAACGAATACCTATGTAAGAATGCTGTTCACTGACTACAGTTCAGCATTCAACACCATAGTACCCTCTAAGCTCATCATCAAGATGGAGGCCCTGAGTCTCAACCCAGCTCTGTGCAATTGGAGTTGAAGGTAGGAAACAACATCACTTGACTGACCCTCAACACTGGGGCCCCACAAGGGTGCGTGCTCAGCCCTCTCCTGTACTCCCACGACTGTGTGGCCATGCACGCTTCCCACTCAATCATCAAGTTTGCAGACGACACAACAGTAGTGGGCTTGATTACCAACAACGACGAGACAGCCTACAGGGAGGAGGTGAGGGAGTGTGGTGTCAGGAAAACAACCTCTCACTCGACGTCAACAAAACAAAGGAGATGACTGTGGACTTCAGGAAACTGCAGAGGGAACTCCCCCCTATCCACATCGAAGGGACATCAGTGGAAAAGGTGGAAAGTTTTAAGTTCCTCTGCATACACATCACAGACAAACAGAAATGGTCCACCCATAGACAGCATTGTGAAGAAGGCGCAACAGCGCCTCGTCAACCTCAGAAGGCTGAAGAAATTTGGCTTGTCACCCAAAACCCTGAAGGACTTTTACAGATGCACAATCAAGAGCATCCTTTCGAGCTGTATCACATCACAGCCTGGTACGGTAACTGCATCGCCCTCAACCGCAAGGCTCTCCAGAGGGTGGTGCGGTCTGCACAATGCATCACCGGGGGCAAACTACCTGCCCTCCAGGACACCTGCACCACCCGATGTCACAGGAAGGCCAAAAAGATCAAGGACAACAACCACCCGAGCCACTGCCTGTTCACACCGCTACCATCCGAATGGCGAGGTCAGTGCATCAAAGCTGGGACAGAGAGATAGAAGCCATTTTTCTATCTCAAAGTCATCAGACTGCTAAACAGAAATCACTAACTCAGAAAGGCTGCTGCCTACATTGAGGCCCAATCACTGGCCACTTTAATAAATGGATCACTAGTCACTTTAAACAATGCCACTTTAATAATGTTTACATATCTTACATTACTCATATCACATGTATATACTGTATTTATACCATCTACTGCACCTTGCCTATGCCGCTCAGCCATCGCTCATCCATATACTTGTATGTACATATTCTCATTCACACCTATAGATGTGTGTATTAGGTAGTTGGGAATTGTTAGATTACTTGTTAGATATTACTGCACCTGTTGGAACTAGAAGCACAAGAATTCCGCTACACTCACATTAACATCTGCTAACTATGTCTATGTGACTAATACAATTTTATTTGATATTTTGTTTATTTGCGTTTCGGTCTTCCTCCGGGTATACTAGGGGGATGTCGGTGTAAATGTGTCAACATATTTTAGATGTTGGATAGGCTATTTTTGTTGAGCGTGGCGATATACCGTTTTATCCACTATGGTCTGTCCATTGCCGTTGTAACCTACAAGGAAGCCAAAATGCTCCCAACCTGGAGAATTAAACAATTATGGCAGATCCTCCAATTCTGGTTTATCGACCCCACCATTCGCCATCGTACAGAACTAGTTCCTGGCTGCACCTCAAAAGGACAGTTTGAAATGAGCCAATTAAGATTTGAATTTTGATTACAACATGCACATAGGCTCTAGTTGTTTTTAACAGAATAGCATGACATGTTTTTACAATAAAAAAATAAACAGTGTAGGAATAGCCTAGTGATATCTTTTTATTTTCTATGTATCCATTTGGGTTCACAGTGCAGACCAAACAGAGGTCCCCTTACGAACAGTTCGGTAAAAATGCATGTCATTACACCATTACCTTGACGTGACCCAAATGGCAAATTAATCTTTTGTCATTTTTAAATCATTTAAACCAGAAAAAAAGAGAGAAAATGTATTTGGGAGTCTGGCTTTAAACCTTTATATTAACATGAATTATGTCATCACACCTGAGGACACATTCGAAGCACTAATGCATGACATGCTTCATTAATTGGATATCAAATCAAAATTGAAGGTAGCCATGTAACATTGAGTTGTTTAGACAGTTAATTGCAACTATATGTTTTTTTTTACTTTAATTTTAGCATGAATCATTTTTTGGGTCATAATTTAGCTGAGTTTCCCCAAGCCGCTGAAGTTTGTTAGAGATTTGGGCAAGAAGGGAGTGATCCATGCTCCGCTCCCCCCCGGGTGAATTGCCCCCCTCCCCCACAACACACACAGACTGACAGAGGCAGGAGATAAATACTAAACAGCACTATTGTAAGCCACCAGGAAAGAGAGGTTAAAGAGAAAGACAGATACAAATAGATGTCCCCCCTCTTCACAGTATTTATCTGGCCAATATGTCCGTGTATTATGTATGTTTCTAACATTGTGTTATATGTGAAAATGTGATTGTATTATAAATTGTATTTTAATGTTTAAGGACTCTTGGAAGATGAGTCCAAATGGGGACTAAAAGAGATCCTAATAAAATCAAATCCCTCTCTTCCTCCATCTCCTTATAACCAGCACATGAATGCAGCCATAGATCAGCAGGCTTCTAAGTAGAACAAGTAGCACGTGTTTGGTGTGGTTATGAGACATCCATCCAGTATGACTCCTGGACACACCTTCATTACAGTGAGATGATGTCACTCACCCCTAGGAGGAGAGATAGTAATAATATTGAGATATCCATCCAGTATGACTCCTGGACACACCTTCATTACAGTGAGATGATGTCACTCACCCCTAGGAGGAGAGATAGTAATAATATTGAGATATCCATCCAGTATGACTCCTGGACACACCTTCATTACAGTGAGATGATGTCACTCACCCCTAGGAGGAGAGATAGTAATAATATTGAGATATCCATCCAGTTAGCCAAACGTGACCTGTATATCAAAACATTTACACAAATGTACTGACAAATCATATACAAATAAAAATGACTCATTTTAACCTTTAATTCAGTCTTTTTCTCTGAATTATGATGATTGAACAGTGTATTATTATTTGATCCAACATATCAACATGATTGGCTGCCCCCAAACTACAATGCTCAGATAATGTCTGACTCATTTTCACACAGAATCATACTGACTATTTGGATTAGAAATGCTTCAATGACTTGACATTCATTCAAAAGATAAAAATTGCATCACTTGTTATCAATTCTAAGGGCAACGAAATTATCTAAAGAATGTTCTATTGCCTGATCTTTTTGCTTTCTTATATTTGTGGTACCTAATACACATGCAATGGCCTAAAATCACAATGGCTGAAAGACCGTAGAGCTTCAGATAGGCAGCTATGAGCTAGTAGCTAGTGTTCTCTTTAGAGGGGATAGCCTATAAATAGTGTGCGTGTTCGGTCTGTCTGTCCCTTTTAGTGCCAGCAGCAGTAAGTGGAACAGAGAGAGAGAGGGGGGGGGGCACTGTCTAGACACATGCAGTACAAATCCTGGGGGAAGAGAGACAATGCAACACATTGCTGTTCCTGTCTCTCTCTGGCTCGATCAATAGTCTCTTAGACTAGGTGCTCCTTTTAGAGCAGTGGTCACCAACCTTTTCTGAGTCAAGATCACTTTCTGAGTCAAAACGCAAGCTGAGATCTACCATTCAGATTGTATATATATTGTATATATATTTTTTCAACATAAGCCTATGTAACACGAACATATTTAAAAACAGTACGGTAGTAATGAAGTTGGTACAGTAGGCTTTAGGCTTAAATCATTATCACTGCATATTGGCTTTGCTTGAATTGCCCTGCCAATGCATTGCTGTTCTTCTCAGACTATTTTTTAAATTGTATTTCAACATCTGAGGTAGGCTAAATGATCACACTGGTAACAGATCAGTTTTTGTATTACTTGTGAGGCACAGCAGAGTGAGCATAGCTTTTTATAATTTGCTTTTTATTTTACTGGGCTGATGGAGCCTGGGCAGTCTTAACTTAATATAAAACATCAATAAAATCTATTTAGCCTCAAATAAATAATGAAAAGTGTTCAATTTGGATTAAATAATGCAAAAACAAAGTGTTGGAGAAGAAAGTAAAAGTGCAATATGTGCTATGTAAGAAAGCTAAAGTTCAAGTTCCTTGCTCAGAACATGAGAACATATGAAAGCTGGTGGTTCCTTTTAACATGAGTCTTCAATATTCCCAGGAAAGAAGTTTTAGGTTGTAGTTATTATAGGAATTCTAGGACTATTTCCCTCTATACCATTTGTATTTCATTAACCTTTGACTATTGAATGTTCTTATAGGCACTTTAGTATTGCCAGTGTAACAGTATAGCTTCCGTCCCTCTCCTCGTTCCTCCCAGGGCTCAAACCAGGAACACAACGACAACAGCCATCCTCGAAGCAGCGTTACCCATGCAGAGCGAGTGACGTTTGAAACGCTATTAGCGCACGCTAACTAGCTAGCCATTTCACTTCGGTTACACTAGCCTCATCTCGGGAGTTGATAGGCTTGAAGTCAAACACAGCGCAATGCTTGACACACAACGAAGACACACACAAAGAGCTGCTGGCAAAACGCCCGAAAGTGCTGTTTGAATTAATGTTTACGCGCCTGCTTCTGTCAACTACCACTCAGTCAGATACTTAGATACGTGTATGCTCAGTCAGATTATATGCAATGCAGGACACGCTAGAGAATATCTAGTAATATCATCAACCATGTGTAGTTAACTAGTGATTATGATTGATTGTTTTTTATAAGATAAGTTTAACTAGCTAGCAACTCACCTTGGCTTACTGCATTCGCGTAACAGGCTCCTTGTGGAGTGCAACGAGAGAGGCAGGTGGTTATAGCGTTGGACTAGTTAACTGTAAGGTTGCAAGATGTCAGCTCGGGGAACCAGGTGAAAATCTGTCATTCTGCCCCTGAACAAGGCAGTTAACCCACCGTCATTGAAAATAAGAATGTGTTCTTAACCGACTTGACTAGTTAAATAAAAGGTCTAAAAAAAAATGTATATTATTTTTTATTAAAACATTTTTTTTTCAATTAGCTAGTGAATGCAGCTAACTAGTTTAGCTTACTCATACACCCGGTTCAAACTGAGAGGGATGTTATGTTCGCTAGCAGGCTATGGATATCCAACACTGGAACTCTTACAAGTCAAGGTAAGCTTTTGGTTTTATGAAATGTATTGCCACAGGGGCCCGCCTGTGTAACTGCTACACTGCTTGCTTATTGCACTGCATGATTGTAGCGGGTTTACTAATGTGTTAGTTCTGGTCGCTATGTCCACAGATACAACAATGACATTTCACTGGATGTATAAATGTGAAGCATCCAGTTGGTGTTTACACTCACTACCAAATATGGTGAAGAGAGGAAGCCCAGTAGCCGGCAGTGGGAGAAGATGGAGCGAGATTAATTTTGTCAGACATTATGCAAATTTAGTCATTGGTTAAACATTTTATTTCCATACAGTTTTCTGTTTCCAAAGCTAGAATCTGTAAGAGTGGACTATGTTTTGTAGACTTCACCCTTTGTTTCTAAAAACGGCATTGTTTAGGAGGGCAAATTGAGTTGTGGCACTAAACAGAGTAAGCGTTTCCTAGAGGAAATAGGCAAATAAATATTAGAACGTGCCAATAGGATCTTACTGGCTCGTCCTTGGCTCTGCCCATCTAAAGACACTGAAGCAGCAAACTTTGTGGAAATTAATATTTGTGTCATTCAAAACTTTTGGCCTCAACTGTACAGGTGTTTACTCTACATGACAGCTGCATCTCCACCCACTGGTGTGGTCTGAGGAGAGGGGTCACTGTGTTTTGGGTTATTGCAGCTGTTCACCCACCATTGAACCACAGGGCTAGTAGGTAATGTTCAATTGAAGTGTGTGTAATTGGAGGCTGCTAGGCTAAATGATGACAGAGGGAGAAACACAGGTCCCGGTGCCAGATGTTAAGTAATGGGAAGAGTTCAATGTGACCACCAGTGAGAGCGGGAGAGAGAAAGGGGAACAGAAAGAGGGTGAGAGAGACAGACAGAAGAGAGATAGCGAGAGAATATCAGCTAAAAGTAGCGCAGGGATGATTAAATGAGTGAATCATACTCTGAACAAAGCAAGACTCCCCCCATTTCATCAAAGCACATTATCAGAAATTGGTGTGTGGAGAATGACTAAATTAGAGTTAGCAATCACTTCCCTATTCTGTTCTCTTCTCTCCGTAGTGAGATACAGTACAATGGGAGGCTGGGACTGTGTGTGGACAGACTGTGTGTGTGTGTGTGTGTGTGTGCGTGCGACACTATGAAAACACCAGTGATGTAGAAACATGTATAGTTAAAAGCCCATAATAAGAAGCATTAAAAACAGCTTCACTAAGTGGCTGACATGGAGACTAGACACACACCACGCTCACCAGTGCACAGTCTCAATAGTCTAAAATACCTCAGCTGTTGCAATCCTAACCCTGATCTGAAACTTTGCATTCGTGACGCCGAAGGAGAGAAAGTTAGTCAGCTGCAAAAAAAACAAGCTAGATGTAATGTGGTTAGGAGAGCAGCTTCTGCAATTACCACAACCATGGTACATACACACACTAGTCTTCGCATAAATTAATACTTCTATAATGGAATGCTCCACCATCGTCGGAGTAATGTAATAATGTCACATAATGGCTAAATTAATTATAATTATTATTATAATACAGGATATATATAGTGTATTACTGAAATAGTGCCGTGAGACCTCGTAGAACAGAGGCTAGTGCTAGCAGGGCTCTGAAGTGCAACCAATTTGGTCGCATATGCGACAAAATATTTTTCTGTGTGACTAGTTGTTTTATTTTGGTAGCACTGTGCGACTAGGAAAGACATCTCCTTGATAATAATAATAGCAGTAATAATGAGGCTTCGCTGTACCATAGTTTCCGTTACTACAGCAAAAACGGCTTCCTTATAGCCCAAACAGGTCAAAATATCTGACCCATATTACCAGTGGAACATTTTTATCTTCCTATAGCGGATTGCAAGAACCGCATTTTACATTCATAAACCATTCTAAAACTACTTGCGCGTCGTTAACCACTTTGTTCAGTCATGTTACCTCATTGGCTAGCTAACAATGTGGTAACTTTACCAGTATATCCAAACACTTGGGGGCAAAGAAAGGAAAAGGCAGTTTCTTCAGAAGATCAATGATCATAGCAATGAATGAATGACTGCTCTCTTGTATGTTGTCATCACAAACCTGACGTTTTTAAAAGAGACAGTGTACAATTTAATGTAATGCATCTCAATTGGAAAATTGTGCTTTTACACAATGTAGTTAACCTAATATTCCACAAATTACATTGTAAATACAATGACAGGTATTCGAATAAACAAATGTCTTTACAGTGTTACATATTAGTTACTAGGGCACAACATTCTAAAGCATCTAGAATTCATATAGCTTAGATGACAATCAATCAAAAAAAAAAAACTCTTTTTCTGGTGCTCCTAAATTGTGCTTTTCCAAACATATACAAAATGTTAAAGGGGTAAAGGGGGAACTCACATGTCTGTCTGTAAGACATGAGATTCTCCTACATCTGTTTACTAGCAGTTGAGCAAGCGCAAACTAAAATTTTTAAAAACTAATCTAGTGTGTGAAAAAAAGTAAATAGCCAAGAAAACACGAGGACAAAGACTTCCGGGTCAACTCGACCAAAACTTTTAAAATATATATATTTCAACACTTCACAAAATGCGATTAGGGTTCTGGACGATACAGCAGATTTTGAAGAACCAAAGAGTTTGGTCTGCTTCGTGTTTTCATTATTGCCATGGAACATTTTTTGCGATACTGGTATCATCACAGACTAGGTGAGATTTATGGGACTCTACGTAGTTTGTATGATAAATTACCAGCTCTGAAAACATGGCAGAAATACTTTTGAAAATAGCTACAGCAACACATTTTTCAAAATCACAACTCGCACATGTGCTCATACTAGGCTTAAGTGTTATACAGTGTATACCAGGGTATTTGGAAATGGCCAAGGTATGATTTTAAATACTGTCAATACCAAAATAAATAAATATATACTTATTTTTGAATAAATACCCGCAGGCAACTTGTGCACTAGGCTAATAGATACAGAAGATTGTGTTCTTAATTTCACCTATTGCATTATTTTTTCATTACAGGGCCGTTCCTCAAAGCAACTGATGGTATGTTTGTTTACAAAGAGCTAATGGAGAAAACAGAAGTTTTCGTAATGTGCCTATCCACTGTTGTGCAGCGCAAGAGACAAAGTTACACTTGAATTTCACTGCTAATGCTTGATAAACTCAGCAAAAAAATTAATGTCCTCTCACTGTCAACTGTGTTTATTTTCAGCAAACTGAAACATGTAAATATTTGTATGAACATAAGATTCAACAACAGACAAACTGAAGAAGTTCCACAGACATGTGGCTAATAGAAATGGAATAATGTGTCCCTGAACAAAAAGGGGGGGATTTAAAATCAAAAGTAACAGACAGTATCTGGTGTGGCCACCAGCTGCATTAAGTACTGCAGTGCATCTCCTCCTCATGGACTGCACCAGACTTGCTAGTTCTTGCTGTGATATGTTACCCCACTCTTCCACCAAGGCACCTGCAAGTTCCCAGACATTTCAGGGGGGGGGGGGGATGGCCCTATCCCTCACACTCCGATCCAACAGGTCCCAGACGTGCTCAATGGGATTGAGATCCGGGCTCTTCACTTGCCATGGCAGAACACTGACATTCCTGTCTTGCAGGAAATCAGCAATACTGCTCATTCTGTGCGTGGTGGCATTGTCATGCTGGAGGGTCATGTCAGGATGCGCCTGCAGGAAGGGTACTACATAAGGGAGGAGGATGTCTTCCCTGTAATGCACAGCATTGAGATGGCCTGCAATGACAACAAGCTCACGCCGATGATGCTGTGGACACACCACCTCCAAATCGATCCCGCTCCGGAGTACAGGCCTCGGTGTAACGGCCATTCCTTCGACGATAAACGCAAATCTGACCATCACCCCTGGTGAGACAAAACCACAACTCGTCAGTGAAGAGCAATTTTTGCCAGTCCTATCTGGTCCAGCAACGGTGTTGCCGGTGATGTCTGGTGAGGACCTGCCTTACAACAGGCCTACAAGCCCGCAGTCCAGCCTCTCTCAGCCTATTGCGGACAGTCGGAGCACTGATGTAGGGATTGTGCGTTCCAAGTGTAACTCGGGCAGTTGTTGTTGCCATCCTGTACCTGTCCCGCAGGTGATGTTCGGATGTACCGATCCTGTGCAGGTGTTGTTACACGTGGTCTGCCACTGCGAGGACGATCAGCTGTCCGTCCTGTCTCCCTGTAGCGCTGTCTTAGGCGTTGCAATTTGCAATTTATTGCCCTGGTCACATCTGCAGTCCTCATGCCTCCTTTCAGCATGCCTAAGGCACATTCATGCAGATGTTCCACAGATTTCTTTTGGTGTTTTTCAGAGTCAGTAGAAAGGCCTCTTTAGTGTCCTAAGTTTTCATAACTGTCACCTTAATTGCCTACTGTCTGTAAGCTGTTAGTGTCTTAACGACTGTTCAACAGCTGCATGTTCATTCATTGTTTATGGTTCATTGAACAAGCATGGGAAACAGTGTTTAAACCCTTTACAATGAAGATCTGTGAAGTTATTTAGATTTTTACGAATTATCTTTGAAAGACAGGGTCCTGAAAAGGGGACGTTTCTTTTTTTGCTGAGTTTAGTTACAAATCTTAGACCTATAAAAGGTTGAACTCTAAGATGGGCCGAATAATTTCTCTCCAGCTCAGGGATCCAGCTGTGCATTTGGTTTGCTAACTTTCATGCTAATTTCGTACTTTGTTAGCCTTATTTAGCATATCCCTAGCTCATAAGTTACTTGTTCAGTTCGCACATCTATTTTTAGATGCAAATGTGAGTGAATGGTCACGCTGTAGAACACTGAGCAAGAGGCCCACAGAGAAATGGAACGGAGGAATGGAATGCTAGACTACTCTAGGCACGTGAGGTGAGAAGTCATGGAGGACTGGGTCCAGTCCAGCGATTGGTGGCGTTGTTCCTGGTGGGTTTCCGGTCTGAGCCGTGCTCCAGAACAATGAGCCACAGGAAGGAGTGCTGGGGCGGAGAGGAAGTCAGACTGTGTAAAGGGGAGCGGTGTCGGTGCACACCCCCTGTGGGACTCCAGTGACCAACCACTCTCCATCTACTCCCATATAGAAGGGTTGACTAGTGTGACTACGTCACATGTTAACTCAATGACTTGTAGGCATGGGGGGGAAGCTTCCTTCCTCTGGTGTGTCTACCCATTCTTCTAGGAAGGAACAGCTCTTTTAGGGGAAAGGGACCAAATCGCATCATTGAGAGTCAATCAATTTGGCTCCCTAATGAGCATACTGCTTTTTGGCGATTATATGCAGATAAATTATAAACATTCGATGAAGATGTTGAATCCTCACTGCAGGAACAATAGGTAGTGGAGAAAGGGTCCAAAATATGCTAAAAGAAAAAAGATTGAAGGTTATTAAAGCAAAAAATATGTATATGCTATTATTAAAAGATAGATACTACTGATTTGATTAAAGTGTTGACAATGGAGTAGTCAACTGCTGCTTTCTGTGTAGTAAAGCCCACGTTTAACACCTGCTTCATTCTTCAATCATACCTGTAGGACTACTCATGGGCGCATGACTTTGTATAAAAGAACATATGTGGCTCTATATCTTTTGGATGCGAGAATTCTGCTTAATTAAAACAACCTGATCTCCAAAGTCCACGTCTCAATCAACCACACACAACGCAGAGCTACAGCCCTGGCGTTGCAAGCACCATGCTCTACCAACTGAGCCACACGGGACCCTAGGCCTAGACGATATCTAAAACTACTAACACACTGAATTCATACATTTTCATACTGGTCCCCCATGGCAATCAAACCCACAACCCTGGCGTTGCAAGCACCATGCTCTACCAACTGAGCCACACGGGACCCTAGGCCTAGACGATATCTAAAACTACTAACACACTGAATTCATACATTTTCATACTGGTCCCCCATGGCAATCAAACCCACAACCCTGGCGTTGCAAGCACCATGCTCTACCAACTGAGCCACACGGGACCCTAGGCCTAGACGATATCTAAAACTACTAACACACTGAATTCATACATTTTCATACTGGTCCCCCATGGCAATCAAACCCACAACCCTGGCGTTGCAAGCACCATGCTCTACCAACTGAGCCACACGGGACCCTAGGCCTAGACGATATCTAAAACTACTAACACACTGAATTCATACATTTTCATACTGGTCCCCCATGGCAATCAAACCCACAACCCTGGCGTTGCAAGCACCATGCTCTACCAACTGAGCCACACGGGACCCTAGGCCTAGACGATATCTAAAACTACTAACACACTGAATTCATACATTTTCATACTGGTCCCCCATGGCAATCAAACCCACAACCCTGGCGTTGCAAGCACCATGCTCTACCAACTGAGCCACACGGGACCCTAGGCCTAGACGATATCTAAAACTACTAACACACTGAATTCATACATTTTCATACTGGTCCCCCATGGCAATCAAACCCACAACCCTGGCGTTGCAAGCACCATGCTCTACCAACTGAGCCACACGGGACCCTAGGCCTAGACGATATCTAAAACTACTAACACACTGAATTCATACATTTTCATACTGGTCCCCCATGGCAATCAAACCCACAACCCTGGCGTTGCAAGCACCATGCTCTACCAACTGAGCCACACGGGACCCTAGGCCTAGACGATATCTAAAACTACTAACACACTGAATTCATACATTTTCATACTGGTCCCCCATGGCAATCAAACCCACAACCCTGGCGTTGCAAGCACCATGCTCTACCAACTGAGCCACACGGGACCCTAGGCCTAGACGATATCTAAAACTACTAACACACTGAATTCATACATTTTCATACTGGTCCCCCATGGCAATCAAACCCACAACCCTGGCGTTGCAAGCACCATGCTCTACCAACTGAGCCACACGGGACCCTAGGCCTAGACGATATCTAAAACTACTAACACACTGAATTCATACATTTTCATACTGGTCCCCCATGGCAATCAAACCCACAGCCCTGGCGTTGCAAGCACCATGCTCTACCAACTGAGCCACACGGGACCCTAGGCCTAGACGATATCTAAAACTACTAACACACTGAATTCATACATTTTCATACTGGTCCCCCATGGCAATCAAACCCACAGCCCTGGCGTTGCAAGCACCATGCTCTACCAACTGAGCCACACGGGACCCTAGGCCTAGACGATATCTAAAACTACTAACACACTGAATTCATACATTTTCATACTGGTCCCCCATGGCAATCAAACCCACAGCCCTGGCGTTGCAAGCACCATGCTCTACCAACTGAGCCACACAGGACCCTAGGCCTAGACGATATCTAAAACTACTAACACACTGAATTCATACATTTTCAGTCATTTTAATTGTAATGTCTTTCAACTCAATACCACAAATAATTTTACTTTAAAGTATTCAATAATTTAGCTGTGTATTTTTGGGATGGATCCTAGCATTAGATATGTATTAGAGGCCACCAAAATAAAGCTCGTTCTGCATGCCCCCTGGACAAACTCCCAGCCCGGAACTCCCTGCATTTACGGAAAACACTGGAGTTAATGGGAACTGACGGACTGGTGGACCATGTCTAACAGAGCATAGTGAGAATGCAATGCACAGAGGGATCCATATTAGGACTCTATAGACAGTACTAGTAGATCTATAGTACTATTATAACGCACACCCTGGAATGTGTTTTGATTCCCCTCTATGGTTGTGACACCACTATAAAATCTATTTTTGACAAACGTGATATTCGCGTAGGCTCTAAACAATTATGTCTACATCTAAGTCTGATGAGGAAGTATGCCTATCATGCCACTATCTGGGGGAAGTCTTATTTATCACTGACAAATTAGTCAAGATCACTTGCAACTTCCGGCGCCGACAGAGATGGCCGCCTCACTTCGCGTTTTTTTTTTACGTGTTATTTCTTACATTAGTACCCCAGGTCATCCTAGGTTTCATTACATACAGTCGAGAAGAACTACTGAATATAAGATCAGCGTCAACTCACCATCAGTACGACCAAGAATATGTTTTTCGCGATGCGGATCCTGTGTTCTGCCTCTCAAACAGAACAACGGAATGGATCCCATGCAGCGACCCAAAAAAACAACTCAGAAAAAGAGGGAAACGAGGCGGTCTTCTGGTCAGACTCCGGAGACGGGCACATCGTGCACCACTCCCTAGCATACTTCTCGCCAATGTCCAGTCTCTTGACAACAAGGTTGATGAAATCCGAGCAAGGGTAGCATTCCAGAGGGACATCAGAGACTAACGTTCTTTGCTTCACGGAAACATGGCTCACTGGAGAGACTCTATTGGAGGCGGTGCAGCCAGCGGGTATCTCCACGCATCGCGCCGACAGAAACAAACATCTTTCTGGTAAGAAGAGGGGCGGGGGCATATGCCTTATGGCTAACGAGAAATGGTGTGATGAAAGAAACATACAGGAACTCAAATCCTTCTGTTCACCTGATGTAGAATTCCTCACAATCAAATGTAGACCGCATTATCTACCAAGAGAATTCTCTTCGATTATAATCACAGCCGTATATATCCCCCCCCAAGCAGACACATCGTTGGCTCTTAACGAACTTTATTAAACTCTTTGCAAACTGGAATCCATTTATCCGGAGGCTGCATTCATTGTAGCTGGGGATTTTAACATGGCTAATCTGAAAACAAGACCTCCTAAATTTTATCAGCATATCGATTGCGCAACCAGGGGTGGAAAAACCTTGGATCATTGTTACTCTAACTTCCGCGACGCATATAAGGCCCTGCCCCGCCCTCCTTTCGGAAAAGCTGACCACGACTCCATTTTGTTGATCCCTGCCTACAGACAGAAACTAAAACAAGAGGCTCCCACGCTGAGGTCTGTCCAACGCTGGTGCGACCAAGCTGACTCCACACTCCAAGACTGCTTCCATCACGTGGACTGGGAGATGTTGCGTATTGCGTCAGATAACAACATTGACGAATACGCTGATTCGGTGTGCGAGTTCATTAGAACGTGCGTTGAAGATGTCGTTCCCATAGCAACGATTAAAACATTCCCTAACCAGAAACCGTGGATTGATGGCAGCATTCGCGTGAAACTGAAAGCTCGAACCACTGCTTTTAATCAGGGCAAGGTGACTGGTAACATGACCGAATACAAACAGTGCAGCTATTCCCTCCACAAGGCTATCAAACAAGCTAAGTGTCAGTACAGAGACAAAGTAGAATCTCAATTCAACGGCTCAGACACAAGAGGCATGTGGCAGGGTCTACAGTCAATCACGGACTACAAGAAGAAATCCAGCCCAGTCACGGACCAGGATGTCTTGCTCCCAGGCAGACTAAATCACTTTTTTGCCCGCTTTGAGGACAATACAGTGCCACTGACACGGCCTGCAACGAAAACATGCGGACTCTCCTTCACTGCAGCCGAGGTGAGTAAGACATTTAAACGTGTTAACCCTCGCAAGGCTGCAGGCCCAGACCGCATCCCCAGCCGCGCCCTCAGAGCATGCGCAGACCAGCTGGCCGGTGTGTTTACGGACATATTCAATCAATCCCTATACCAGTCTGCTGTTCCCACATGCTTCAAGAGGGCCACCATTGTTCCTGTTCCCAAGAAAGCTAAGGTAACTGAGCTAAACGACTACCGCCCCGTAGCACTCACTTCCGTCATCATGAAGTGCTTTGAGAGACTAGTCAAGGACCATATCACCTCCACCCTACCTGACACCCTAGACCCACTCCAATTTGCTTACCGCCCAAATAGGTCCACAGACGATGCAATCTCAACCACACTGCACACTGCCCTAACCCATCTGGACAAGAGGAATACCTATGTGAGAATGCTGTTCATCGACTACAGCTCGGCATTCAACACCATAGTACCCTCCAAGCTCGTCATCAAGCTCGAGACCCTGGGTCTCGACCCCGCCCTGTGCAACTGGGTACTGGACTTCCTGACGGGCCACCCCCAGGTGGTGAGGGTAGGCAACAACATCTCCACCCCGCTGATCCTCAACACTGGGGCCCCACAAGGGTGCGTTCTGAGCCCTCTCCTGTACTCCCTGTTCACCCACGACTGCGTGGCCATGCACGCATCCAACTCAATCATCAAGTTTGCGGACAACACAACAGTGGTAGGCTTGATTACCAACAACGACGAGACGGCCTACAGGGAGGAGGTGAGGGCCCTCGGAGTGTGGTGTCAGGAAAATAACCTCACACTCAACGTCAACAAAACTAAGGAGATGATTGTGAACTTCAGGAAACAGCAGAGGGAACACCCCCCTATCCACATCGATGGAACAGTAGTGGAGAGGGTAGCAAGTTAAGTTCCTCGGCATACACATCACAGACAAACTGAATTGGTCCACTCACACAGACAGCATCGTGAAGAAGGCGCAGCAGCGCCTCTTCAACCTCAGGAGGCTGAAAAAATGTGGCTTGTCAACAAAAGCACACAAACTTCTACAGATGCACAATCGAGAGCATCCTGGCAGGCTGTATCACCGCCTGGTACGGCAACTGCTCCGCCCACAACCGTAAGGCTCTCCAGAGAGTAGTGAGGTCTGCACAACGCATCACCGGGGGCAAACTACCTGCCCTCCAGGACACCTACACCACCCGATGTCACAGGAAGGCCATAAAGATCACCAAGGACATCAACCACCCGAGCCACTGCCTGTTCACCCCGCTATCATCCAGAAGGCGAGGTCAGTACAGGTGCATCTAAGCTGGGACCGAGAGACTGAAAAACAGCTTCTATCTCAAGGCCATCAGACTGTTAAACAGCCACCAATAACATTGAGTGGCTGCTGCCAACACACTGACACTGACTCAACTCCAGCCACTTTAATAATGGGAATTGATGGGAAATGATGTAAATATATCACTAGCCACTTTAAACAATGCTACCTTATATAATGTTACTTACCCTACATTATCCATCTCATATGCATACGTATATACTGTACTCTATATCATCGACTGCATCCTTAAGTAATACATGTATCACTAGCCACTTTAACTATGCCACTTGGTTTACATACTCATCTCATATGTATATACTGTACTCGATACCATCTACTGTATCTTGCCTATGCTGCTCTGTACCATCACTCATTCATATATCCTTATGTACATATTCTTTATCCCCTTACACTGTGTATAAGACAGTAGTTTTGGAATTGTTAGTTAGATTACTTGTTGGTTATTACTGCATTGTCGGAACTAGAAGCACAAGCATTTCGCTACACTCGCATTAACATCTGCTAACCATGTGTATGTGACAAATAAATTTGATTTGATTTGATTTTGATTTGATTTTGACCTTTAGAAAGAGAAGACTAGTCAAAGTAACGGCAGCCGTGATGTGGTATACAGCAATCACTGACACAAACTGCGAATCCAAACAGGAAATTAGTAGCTCTTTGGTGAGGAGATTTAAAGATAACTATATGTGGGGGGTATTATTAAAGCTTATAAAAAGGTAGCCTAACTTAAGACACATGCTGTTGAAACAATACTGAATGAGCCATAGCCCATTAATACCATTCCAATACACTGCGTCAGGACTACAATGATACCACTTATAGTCATAAAGTCTTCCTTCGAAGAATAGAACTACGAGAAACATGCTCCAACACCTACTCAGAGAAGCCATTGTGTCAAATGTAAGACAGTAGCACTTTGACAGTAAGGAAATGGCTGGGTTAAGGGTTTGTGTGTACATTGTGTGGAGCACACAAACACTGGCCGAGTCTCGTCTCAATGCCACTGTTCAACTAAGTCACCATCACACCCTCTCTCTTTCTGCCTTGGGGAGTGACGTTTCTCACTAATGGCGTGTTGATTATGTGGGTGAGCGGTGCAAGGCACAAGCCGTATTAGGGCCGGCGCTAAAACACAATGCTACACCATAAGGGGCCTGAGGAGAGGAAAAAACCAAACACACAAAACCCATTAAATCTATGAGTCTCTCCTGTCACATGCACGCTGCATCAAAGAGAATAGCCTAGTGGTACAAACTAAAGGCCTGTGTGTGTCCGATATAGCCTATCCAGCATATTCAAACAGCCCAGCAACTAGCAGAAAGCCTCCTGGGCTTTATAGCTAATCCATATGCAAAAGGCTGGAAAAAGGCTAGGTCAACTATTTCGATTCCATAGTAAGGCTGAAACTGAAGTACTCCCTCTCCCCTTTCCAGCGTGTTCCCAATAAAGTCTAGTTATTGGATTGAATGTTTCCAAGTGCAGTGGGCGTACCAGGCATACACATGTGTACGCCCACATAAAATTAATGTAAAAACGTTATTTTGACAACAGATCTTTTTGAGGGCATGTCACCAGCTCAGGTCAGCCAGTAGGGTAAGATGAGCGATTTTGTACATTCAGCATCACTCCATCAAGGGAAATATGGTATTCTTTCTAACAAAGATATCTACATGTATTTCAGGATGTTGCGTATCCCTGGAATTAAATCAGAATTCATGTAATCATATATATTTTCTTTAAGTGGTTGCCAGTACTGTTTTAAAACTATGTCCATCTTCATTTCCCACAATTCAACACAACCACTCTTTTTTTGTATTTTAAGAATCTTTTAACACAGACTTAACGCCGAATAAAAACTGTTTTACCCCCCAAAAATGAACCTTTTTTACATAGGGCAGGCCCTGCTGTTACCCCATATCCCAGCGATAATGCCTTGCATTACATTTGGACTATATTAGCCCACACAGCTATGCGGATGCACTTCATGTTAGGTTCAGGACCTTATATTGAAGCTTATAGGAGACCCCAACTGATGTATAGAACAAAATAATAAATATAAACTTTGGTTTAGATACAAGCATCATGAATCCTCTAACATAATACATTTGTTAGACTTGGTGAAAAAACTTTGGGGATCTGTTTCTTCTTTCCATGAAATGACGACCTCTTCCTAAATATTTGGTCAAATGATTCATTTTGTGTATGTTTTCCTAAAAACAAGGGTGGCTCAAATTACCCCACTCTCCCCTATGGGTGTCCATGGGGGGCAGCACGGTGCCTGGGGGCTGGGTCATTCAATTGTCCTGTATATGCACACACACTCATGGAACAAAAACGCAAGCACACACTCATGGAACACACACAGACACGAAGATTGGGCGGTACCCAGATTGTCATACTGACCTTGTGCCATACCGGGTTATTCGGTAACACAGACACTGAACACATGGGACACTACTTTCAAATCCCACTGAGCATGTGCAATCTGTAGGTTAGCAATGCTAACAAGTTAATGTCAAATCCCATAGAGAATGCTCACTAAATGCTAACGAGTGCATTAAGAAAATGTTACAGTCCCTGACCTAAAGCCTTTGCAGGAAAGACATCCCAGCTGATTAAGTTATACAAGTACACACAAAACTATATTAGACAGCAAGGCTCTTGATGCAGGAGGGGATTGTCTGCTGTTATGAAGCTTGATTTTGAAAGAAGCTAACCACTACTCAAATGTATACATAAAATAATCTAATACATTGTTTCAACAGTATAGAAAAACCCTCCCGTGGCTATTTCCAAATACCCCGGTATACGGTATACCGCCCAAACCTAAAAACACGGACAAACACACACAGGCACACACACGGACCCAAAAACACACTCAACGTGCTCACACACACACACACACACACAAAGACCACTCTAGGCTATTCATGAGGCTATTCATCCAAACCGTGTAGCTAAAGGATGCAACAGGCCCTGCCAACGACAACAATAACATAAACAAGAGAAAAACAACTCAAAATAGAGACTCAAATATAGGGGAAAATCCTCAGTAATGGAATTCCGTTGATATTTTTATTTAAGATTGTATGCCAAACAAAAACCATTGATTTCAAAATTTAACAAACCATACTACTCTATTGTGGCTAACACCTAACTCTCAAAGTCCTCTTGCTTTCAGATTCTGCAAAGGCTCTTTAATGTTGGCACAATCTGTCGATAATGAAGGGGGGGTATACTTTTACTTGTTGGCTCTCTGTTTCTTTCTCACTCAAACACTCACAGCCCACGAGCGCCGCCCCTTTCCAAACAATGAGAGGTTTCAACTCCCAAGGGGAAAAAACATTTGAGAGAACCAATCAAAGCCCTTGCACAATTTCTGAGCAAATGTTGCATTAACAAACGGCCTCCTTTCCAGACCAGTGTGGTCTAAGCTCTCCCTGCGTCACCTCAGCCAGGCCAATTACTTCAGCTGGCTGGTGTGCGACAGTGGCAAAGTTGGTTTGACATTGGATAGCCTATCTCTGGCGCTAGTAGGGACCATCAATAATGTACACAACAAAACTGGGACAATATTTTCACATTGCATAACTTTGTCAATATCCATCTATACTGAACTAAAATATAAATGCAACAATCTCTAAGATTTTGTTGAGTTAGTTCATATAAAGAAATTTGTCAATATAAATAAATTCATTAGGCCCTAATCTATGGATTTCATGTGACTGGGCAGGGGCACAGAAATAGGTGGAAATAAGCCTACCCACTTGGGAGCCGGGCCCACCCACTGGGGAGCCGGGCCCACCCACTGGGGAGCCGGGCCCACCCACTGGGGAGCCGGGCCCAGCCACTGGGGAGCCGGGCCCACCCACTGGGGAGCCGGGCCCACCCACTTGGGAGCCGGGCCCACCCACTTGGGAGCCGGGCCCACCCACTGGGGAGCCGGGCCCAGCCACTGGGGAGCCGGGCCCACCCACTGGGGAGCCGGGCCCACCCACTGGGGAGCCGGGCCCACCCACTGGGGAGCCGGGCCCACCCACTGGGGAGCCGGGCCCACCCACTGGGGAGCCGGGCCCACCCACTGGGGAGCCGGGCCCACCCACTGGGGAGCCGGGCCCACCCACTGGGGAGCCGGGCCCACCCACTGGGGAGCCGGGCCCACCCACTGGGGAGCCGGGCCCACCCACTGGGGAGCCGGGCCCACCCACTGGGGAGCCGGGCCCACCCAATGGGGAGCCGGGCCCACCCACTGGGGAGCCGGGCCCACCCACTGGGGAGCCGGGCCCAGCCAATGGGGAGCCAAGCCCAGCCAATGGGGAGCCGGGCCCACCCACTGGGGAGCCGGGCCCAGCCACTGGGGAGCCGGGCCTAGCCAATGGGGAGCCGGGCCCACCCACTGGGGAGCCGGGCCCACCCACTGGGGAGCCGGGCCCACCCACTGGGGAGCCGGGCCTAGCCAATGGGGAGCCGGGCCCACCCACTGGGGAGCCGGGCCCAGCCACTGGGGAGCCAGGCCCAGCCAATGGGGAGCCAGGCCCAGCCACTGGGGAGCCAGGCCCAGCCACTGGGGAGCCGGGCCCACCCACTGGGGAGCCGGGCCCACCCACTGGGGAGCCGGGCCCAGCCAATCAGAATTTGTTTTTCCTCCAACAAAACAGCTTTATTACAGACAAAAATACTCCTCAGCAAAACTGGTGCAAAAGTGCACCTGTATAATGATCATGATGTTAAATCAGCTCGATGTTAAATCAGCCACACCTGTCAGGTGGATGGATTATCTTGGAAACGTTGAAACGCTCACTAACAGGGATGTAAACAAATTTGTGCACAACATCTGAGAGAAATAAGCTTGGAAAATTTCTGGGATGTTTTATATCAGTTCACGAAACATTGGACCAAAACATTACATGTTGCGTTTATATTTTTGTTCAGTATAGTAGAGCATAGTTCAGTACAGTACATTCGTGAACTCAACACTAATGTGCTCTACTGTGTACTGTACTCTATTCCACTCTACAGTATAACAAGATGGCGCCAATAGCTACTAGCCAACTTTCCAGTATTTTTTTTTTCTTAAATGATCTGCTCAGAACATTTGTAGTATTAGTACCTACCGCCGAAAATAAATTTTGGACATAAGGTCTTTTTCTGCCATTGAAATCCAGCATTTTTTCAAGAAGTCCATGTCCAAACAGAGTACTTTTCCATTTTTGGGATGGAAAAATGCTCAGTGTACACTTAAATGACTGAAACCAGATAAAGTACAGTATGTAGACAAGAAAATGGACAAATATTTTTTTATAATATACAATCTATAATATAATCTATAATATAAGAACTAACAATCACCAAAACAACAAGCTAGACAGTAGCTTCGTTTCCATCCAATTTACAACAGATTTTCATGCGAATATTCTAGAATACGCATATAAACTGCACATTTTCTTACCAGAGAAGTGTTTCCGTCGAAAATGACTAACAGATAAAAGGCTGGCTTAAATTGGAAAACGTAGTTTGATTACCAAGATTCTAATCTTTTGAAGGGTGTAAGACACTTGCATTTTCAAGAATGTTTAATGTTACGAAATTGTATTTTTAGTTGTCACTCGGAATTTTCCCCTGATGTTGGTCCCTGTACGGGGATCGCAGCCATAACAGGTTTTAACAGCCTGTTCAACCTCTCATATGGCCCGAGATCCCCAAGGATTGGAAAGCTGCAGCAGTCATCCCCCTCTTCAAAGGGGGAGACACCCTGGACCCAAACTGTTACAGACCTATATCCATCCTGCCTTGCCTATCTAAGGTCTTCGAAAGCCATGTCAACAAACAGGTCAATGACCATCTCGAATCCCACCGTACCTTCGCCGTGCAATCTGGTTTCCGAGCCGGTCACGGGTGCACCTCAGTCACGCTCAAGGTACTAAACGATATCATAACCGCCATCGATAAAAGAAAGTACTGTGCAGCGGTCTTCATCGACCTGGCCAAGGCTTTCGACTCTGTCAATCACCATATTCTTATCGGCAGACTCAGTAGCCTCGGTTTTTCTAATGACTGCCTTGCCTGGTTCACCAACTACTTCTCAGATAGAGTTCAGTGTGTCAAATCGGAGGACATGCTGTCCGGTCCTCTGGCAGTCTCTATGGGGGTGCCACAGGGTTCAATTCTCGGGCCGACTCTTTTCTCTGTATATATCAATGATGTTGCTCTTGCTGCGGGAGATTCCCTGATCCACCTCTACGTAGACGACACCATTCTGTATACTTCTGGCCCGTCCTTGGACACTGTGCTATCTAACCTCCAAATGAGCTTCAATGCCATACAAACACTCCTTCCGTGGCCTCCAACTGCTCTTAAACGCTAGTAAAAACCAAATGCATGCTTTTCAACCGTTCGCTGCCTGTACCCGCACGCCCGACTAGCATCACCACCCTGGATGGTTCCGACCTTGAATATGTAGACATCTATAAGTACCTAGGTGTCTGGCTAGACTGTAAACTCTCCTTCCAGACTCCTATCAAACATCTCCAATCTAAAATCAAATCTAGAGTCAGCTTTATATTCCGCAACAAAGCCTCCTTCACTCACGCCGCCAAACTTACCCTAGTAAAACTGACTATCCTACCGATCCTCGACTTCGGCGATGTCACCTACAAAATAGCTTCCAATACTCTACTCAGCAAACTGGATGCAGTTTATCACAGTGCCATACGTTTTGTTACTAAAGCACCTTATACCACCCACCACTGTGACCTCTATGCTCTAGTCGGCTGGCCCTCGCTACATATTCGTCGCCAGACCCACTGGCTCCAGGTCATCTACAAGTCCATGCTAGGTAAAGCTCTGCCTTATCTCAGTTCACTGGTCACGATGGCAACACCCACCCGTAGCACGCGCTCCAGCAGGTGTATCTCACTGATCATCCCTAAAGCCAACACCTCATTTGGCCGCCTTTCGTTCCAGTTCTCTGCTGCCTGTGACTGGAACGAATTGCAAAAATCGCTGAAGTTGGAGGCTTTTATCTCCCTCACCAACTTTAAACATCTGCTATCTGAGCAGCTAACCGATCGCTGCAGCTGTGCATAGTCTATCGGTAAATAGCCCACTCAATTTTACCTACCTCATCCCCATACTGTTTATATTTATTTACCATCTGATCATTTATCACTCCAGTGTTAATCTGCAAAATTGTAATTATTCGCCTACCTCCTCAAGCCTTTTGCACAAAATGTATATAGACTCCCTTTTTTTCTACTGTGTTATTGACTTGTTTATTGTTTACTCCATGTGTAACTCTGTGTTGTCTGTTCAAACTGCTATGCTTTATCTTGGCCAGGTCGCAGTTGCAAATGAGAACTTGTTCTCAACTAGCCTACCTGGTTAAATAAAGGTGAAATAAAAATAAAAACACTCCAGGCCTTTCAAGTGACGTTTTGTGTACAGTTATTGTAGTTTGATGCATTTCTCTGCATGTATTTTGGCCGCCAGCCCTGCTGTGTGTTTCAGCGTATTGTTGTGAGAGGCTGGGCTGGGGTGAAATAAGCAGGCTAACTAAATAATCACAAACTGAAATTTGCATCAGTCAGCTGCATGCAGTGACAATGAGATGAACTCTGGTCTTTGTCTCTTATACACTGAAATTGTGCAAATTGTTTTGCCATCTTTCCTCCAGTCTTGTCTAGGGCCTTTTCTGTATTGATAGAAACACAGTCAATTGCTCAAACACCAGCTGACAGCAGCGAGCCACATAAAATCTGATCCAGGGAGACAAACACTATGGGTCATTTCCATGTAAAAGGACCCATGAGCACCAACGTGAAGTTTATAGAAGCATGTCAAATTGGTTGTGACATGAAAGCTGAGAGTCTCTATATTTTTTTTTTGTTAAGGGATGGCTACATGCAAAAGTATGCTGATACCTGCTCCTCTAACATCTCTTTCCAAAATCATGGGTATTAATATGGAGTTGGTTCCCCCCTTTGCGGCTTCAACAGCTCCCACTGTTCTGAGAAGGCTTTCCACTAAATGTTGGAACGCTGCTGCAGGGATTTGCTTTCATTCAGGCACAAGGGCATTAGTGAGGTCGGACTCTGATGTTGGGCGATTACGCCTGCATTGCAGTCAGCATTCCAATTCATCCCAAAGGTGTTAGATGGGGTTGAAGTCAGCGCTCTGTGCAGACCAGTCAAGTTCTTCCACACCAATCACAAACCATTTCTGCATGGACCTCGCTTTCTGCACAGGAGCATTGTCATGCTGAAATAGGAAAGGGCTTCCCCAAACTGTTGCCACAAAGTTGGAAGCACAGAATCGTCTAGAATGTCATTGTCTGCTGTAGCATCAAGATTTCCTTTCACTGGAAAAACACCTTGAGGATTGATTATAAAAAACGTTTGCCATGTTTGTCGATATTATGGATATAATTTGGAATTTCGGCGTTGTCGTGACCGCTATTTCCGGTGGATTTCTCAACATTACGTGAACAACAGACAGAGGTATTTTGGGTATAAAATGATCTTTATGGAACAAAAGGAACATTTGCTGTCTAACTGGGAGTCTCGTGAGTGAAAACATCAGAAGCTCAAAGGTAAACAAATAATTTGATTGCTTTTCTGATTTTCGTGACCTAGCTTGCTGCTGCTAGCTGGACATAATGCTATGCTAGGGTATCGATAAACTTACAAACGCTTGACTTGCTTTGGCTGTAAAGCATAATTTCAAAATCTGAGATGACAGGGTGATTAACAGAAGGCTAAGCTGTGTTTCACTATATTTCACTTGTGATTTCATGAATCTGAATATTTTCTAGTAATATTTTTTGACCGTTCCGCTATGCTAATTAGTGTAGTTGATGACAATTCTCCCGGATCCGGGATGGGTAGTTCCAAGAGACTCGTCTATGCAAGTAACCATTTCAATGGAATGTCACTGCGAAACGGTTGATAGCCAGAGCGAATTTACCAGTGTCTATCTACTCTGATTCCATAACGCTCTCGTCGGAATGCGCAGAATAACTGACAAATTTACGAACGCTCAACACCTGTTGAATATGGCCGGTGTCAGTAAACATTGGCAAAAAAGCATAAAATTGTTGCAAGCAGCACATTTGCATCCGTCAATGCTCTGGTAACATAAAAACAGCCTAAATAGCTCTGCTAGGGCAAGTAAAATGATCAGTAAGCTGTCCTCTCATGTGTGTCTGGAAGTAGCTAGCAAGCTTGGGTGCTTGACTGCTGTTAGAACAGAACGCTCAGATCAATCCTAAAAGAGATGGGTGGGTCTAAAGCTTAAGAGGGTGGGAACGATGCTGATTGTAGACAAAGAAGAGCTCTCCAGCAGGTACCAAATACATTCAAAGGCCATTTTCTCAAAATTGGAGGATACAAGTTTCTCAACTTTCAAAGCAGAAATACTTTCAAAAGTTGCTACATAAGGCCGAATCGAGCCGGTCGGTCACCTATGAACATCCTTTTCTGGCTCAAATAAGATTCCCTCAAGATTTCGACATCAGAACAAAGACTCCAAATTTGAAATGTGATATGTAAATTAAGTTACAAGTATTTGAAACTATCTACAATGGTCAGGGAAAAATTTCCTTTTTTATTCGGTCATGGAAATAAATTAATTTATTGTTACCAAGTCATTAAGTCTATGCCTTTAGTTTTCCATGTGGACCATTTTAAAATCGGTGAATTCTGAAAAGCTATCCAAGGATTGTTCCATAAGGTTGTTTTAAAAAATTATAATAATAATTGAATTGGCTCCAATCGGAAATCATAGTCACAAACCACAATTGGGTCACCTGCTACTGTCCTCCCTTCCACTGGCATATTGTTATATTCAGCTGATAACTGTTTTCTTTCACTTTCTGTAGTCTGACCACGACTGCATTTTGTTGCTCCCTGCCTATAGACAGAAACTAAAAGAGGAAACGCCCGTGCTCAGGTCTGTTCAACGCTGGTCCGACCAATCTGATTCCACCCTTCAAGATCACGTGGACTGGGATATGTTCCAGAAAGCATCGGACAATAACATTGATGTATACACTGATTCGGTGAGCGAGTTCATTAGCAAGTGCATCGGCGATGTTATACCCACAGCAATGATTAAAACATTCCCCAACCAGAAACCATGGATTGATGGCAGCATTCGTGCAAAACTGAAAGCGCGAACCACTGCTTTTAATCATGGCAAGGCGACCGGAAACATGACCGAATACAAACAGTGTAGCTATTCCCTCCACAAGGCAATAAAACAAGCTAAGCGTCAGTATAGAGACAAAGTAGAGTCGCAATTCAACGGCTCAGACATGAGACGTATGTGGCAGGGTCTACAGTCAATCACGGACTACAAAAAGAAAACCAGCCCCGTCACAGATACCGATGTCTTGCTCCCAACTAAACAACTTCTTTGCTCGCTTTGAGGACAATACAGTGCCACTGAGACGGCCCGCTCCCAAAACATGCGGGCTCTCCTACACCGCAGCCAACGTGAGTAAAACATTTAAAACGTGTTAACGTTGCCGGCCCAGAAAGCAACCTAGGCTGCGTCCTGAGAGCATGCGCAGACCAGCTGGCTGGTGTGTTTACGGACATATTCAATCAATCCCTATCCCAGCCTGCTGTTCCCACATGCTTCAAGAGGGCCACCATTGTTCCTGTTCCCAAGAAAGCTAAGGTAAGAGCTAAACGACTATCGCCCTGTAGCACTCACTTCAGTCATCATCAGCTTTGAGAGACTAGTCAAAGATCATATCACCTCCACCCTACCTGACACCCTAGACCCACTCCAATTGCTTACCGCCCCAATAGGTCCACAAACAACGCAATGACACTGCCCTAACCCATCTGGACAAGAGAAGTACCTATGTAAGAATGCTGTTCATCGATTACAGCTCAGCATTCAACACCATAGTACCCTCCAAACTCTTCATTAAGCTCGAGACCCTGGGTCTCGGCCCCGCCCTGTGCAACTGGGTCCTGGACTTTCTGACAGGCCGTCCCCAGGTGGTGAGGGTAGGAAACATCTCCACCCCGCTGATCCTCAATTGGTTGATGGGGTCCCACAAGGGAACGTTCTCAGCCCTTTCTTGTACTCCCTGTTCACCCATGACTGCGTGGCCATGCACGCCTCAAACTCAATCATCAAGTTTGCAGATGACACTACTGTGGTAGGTTTGATTACCAACAATGACGAGACTGCCTACAGGAAGGAGGTGAGGGCCCTCGGAGTATGGTGTCAGGAAAATAACCTTGCACTTAACGTCAACAAAACAAAGGAGATGATCGTGGACTTCAGGAAACAGCAGAGGGAGCACCTACCTACCCACATCGATGGGAGAGTAGTGGGGAAGGTGGAAAGCTAAGTTCCTCGGTGTACACATCACGGACAAACTGAAATGGTCCACCCACACAGACAGCATGGGGAAAACGTACAACAGCATCTTTTCAACCTCAGGAGGCTGAAGAAATGTGGCTTGTCACCTAAAACACTCACACTTTTACAGATGCACAATCGAGAGCATCCTATCGGGCTGTATCACCACCTGGTACGGCAACTGCTCGGCAATCGCGCACCACTCCCTAGCATACTTCTCGCCAATGTCCAGTCTCTTGACAACAAGGTTGATGAAATCCGAGCAAGGGTAGCATTCCAGAGGGACATCAGAGACTAACGTTCTTTGCTTCATGAAAACATGGCTCACTGGAGAGACGCTATCGGAGTCGGTGCAGCCAGCTGGTTTCTCCACGCATCGCGCCGACAGAAACAAACATCTTTCTGGTAAGAAGAGGGGCGGAGGCGTATGCTTTATGGTTAACGAGACGCGGTGTGGTCACAACATACAGGATCTCAAGTCCTTCTGTTCACCTGATTTAGAATTCCTCACAATCAAATGTCGACCACATTATCTACCAAGGTAATTCTCTTCGATTATAATCACAGCCGTATATATTCCCCCCCAAGCAGACACGTCGATGGCTCTGAATGAACTTTATTTGACTCTTTGCAAACTGGAATCCACATATCCTGAGGCTGCATTCATTGTAGCTGGGGATTTTAACAAGGCTAATCTGAAAACAAGACTCCCTAAATTGTATCCGCATATCGATTGCGCAACCAGGGCTGGCAAAACCTTGGATCATTGCTATTCTAACTTCCGTGACGCATATAAGGCCCTCCCCCGCTCTGCTTTCGGAAAAGCTGACCACGACTCCATTTTGTTGTTCCCTGCCTACAGACAGAAACTAAAACAAGAAGCTCCCGCGCTGAGGTCTGTTCAACGCTGGTCCGACTAATTTGATTCCACACTCCAAGACTGCTTCCATCACGTGGACTGGGATATGTTTCGTATTGCGTCAAACAACAACATTGACGAATACGCTGATTCGGTGAGCGAGTTCATTAGAACATGCGTTGAAGATGTCGTTCCCATAGCAACGATTAAAACATTCCCAAACCAGAAACCGTTGATTGATGGCAGCATTCGCGTGAAACTGAAAGCGCAAGCCACTGCTTTTAATCAGGGCAAGGTGACCGGAAACATGACCGAATACAAACAGTGTAACTATTCCCTCCGCAAGGCAATCAAACAAGCTAAACGTCAATATAGAGACAAAGTAGAATCGCAATTCAACGGCTCAGACACAAGAGGTATGTGGCAGGGTCTACAGTCAATCACGGATTACAAAAAGAAAACCAGCCCAGTCACGGACCAGGATGTCTTACTCCCAGGCAGACTAAATAACTTTTTTGCCCGCTTTGAGGACAATACAGTGCCACTGACACGGCCCACAACCAAAACATGCGTACTCTCCTTCATTGCAGCAGAGGTGAGTAAAACATTTAAACGCGTTAACCCTCGCAAGGCTGCAGGCCCAGACGGCATCCCCAGCCGCCCCCTCAGAGCATGCGCAGACCAGCTGGCTGGTGTGTTTACGGACATATTCAATCAATCCCTATCCCAGTCTGCTGTTCCCACATGCTTCAAGAGGGCCACCATTGTTCCTGTTCCCAAGAAAGCTAAGGTAACTGAGCTAAACGACTACCGCCCAGTAGCACTCACTTCCGTCATCATGAAGTGCTTTGAGAGACTAGTCAAGGACCATATCACCTCCACCCTACCTGACACCCTAGACCCACTCCAATTTGCTTACCGCCCAAATAGGTCCACAGACTATGCAATCTCAACCACACTGCACATTGCCCTAACCCATCTGGATAAGAGGAATACCTACGTGAGAATGCTGTTCATCGACTACAGCTCAGCATTTAACACCATAGTACCCTCCAAACTCGTCATCAAGCTCGAGACCCTGGGTCTCGACCCCGCCCTGTGCAACTGGGTACTGGACTTCCTGACGGGCCCCCCCAGGTGGTGAGGGTAGGTAACAACATCTCCACCCCGCTGATCCTCAACACTGGGGCCCCAACAAGGGTGCGTTCTGAGCCCTCTCCTGTACTCCCTGTTCACCCACGACTGAGTGGCCACGCACGCCTCCAACTCAATCATCAAGTTTGCGGACGACACAACAGTGGTAGGCTTGATTACCAACAACGACGAGACGGCCTACAGGGAGGAGGTGAGGGCCCTCGGAGTGTGGTGTCAGGAAAATAACCTCACACTCAATGTCAACAAAACAAAGGAGATGATTGTGGACTTCAGGAAACAGCAGAGGGAGCACCCCCTTATCCACATTGACAGGACAGTAGTGGAGAGGGTAGTAAGTTTTAAGTTCCTTGGCGTACACATCACAGACAAAATGAATTGGTCCACCCACACAGACAGCATCGTGAAGAAGGCGCCGCAGCGCCTCTTCAACCTCAGGAGGCTGAAGAAATTTGGCTCACCAACAGCACTCAAACTTCTACAGATGCACAATCGAGAGCATTCTGTCGGGCTGTATCACCGCCTGGTACGGCAACTGCTCCGCCCACAACTGTAAGGCTCTCCAGAGGGTAGTGAGGACTGCACAACACATCACTGGGGGCAAACTACCTGCCCTCCAGGACACCTACACCACCCGATGTCACAGGAAGGCCATAAAGATCATCAAGGACAACAACCACCCGAGCCACTGCCTGTTCACCCCGCTATCATCCAGAAGGCGAGGTCAGTACAGGTGCATTAAAGCAGGGACCGAGAGACTGAAAAACAGCTTCTATCTCAAGGCCATCAGACTGTTAAACAGCCACCACTAACATTGAGTGGCTGCTGCCAACCCACTGACTCAACTCCAGCCTCTTTAATAATGGAAATTGATGGGAATTGATGTAAAATATATCACTAGCCACTTTAAACAATGCTACTTAATATAATGTTTACATACCCTACATTATTCATCTCATATGTCTACGTATATACTGTACTCTATATCATCTACTGCATCTTTATGTAATACATGTATCACTAGTCACTTTGAACTATGCCACTTTGTTTACATACTCATCTCATATGTATATACTGTACTCGATACCATCTACTGCATCTTGCCTATGCCGCTCTGTACCATCACTCATTCATATATCTTTATGTACATATTCTTTATCCCTTTACACTTGTGTGTATAAGGTAGTAGTTTTGGAATTGTTAGTTAGATCACTCGTTGGTTATTACTGCATTGTCGGAACTAGAAGCACAAGCATTTCGCTACACTCGCATTAACATCTGCTAACCATGTGTATGTGACAAATAACATTTGATTTGAGTTGAGTACACTAATGTCCTGTACTGGGGGGTGGCAGATAGCTTAGACGTTAGAGCATTGGGCCAGTAACCGAACGGTCACTAGTTCAAATCCCTAAGCCGACAAAGTGGGGGAAAAAACAATAATCTATGTGCCCTCGAGCAAGACACACCAGGTGTGAATCCACTTCACTTACTGAGGTTCAATAACCAAAATAGATTTTTGGAAACTGCTCCACAAACAGAGGAGACAGACCAGCTCGAGATAGATGGCTAGAGAAAGGCCGCCAGACACTCTTGAGCACAAAGTCCCCAGAAGAGCCAATTACACTTAAGCAGTGCTGAAGTGAGCAAGCACTGATGACTATGAGTAAATGGCTTTTAGCACATTAGCGAGAAGAGAGTACCACTAGCCTCTTTCTCGCTCTGCCTCTCCCTCACGCGCCACACAATCCTCCTGTTCATTCAGCTCTCTCTCTGTTTCAGTGCTGAAAATGATCTCTCATTGCTGGCACTAGGTGAGAACGATGGCAGGAAACATTTCACACACAGGAAAGGCTCTGAGTGGGGCAGGACTTGCAAGGTTAGGTCCCTACCTCGGTCTGGCTTCCAGACGGCCTGTTGCAGGGGGAGAGGAGGGGGAAAGTTTTGGGCAATATTACAATAGCATCACCTATCGATGATGATTGACAGCCATCGTCAATGGTGACGACATTGTGATGCGACAATGACAAAAAGCATTGGAACTGGCTTCGAGGTACTGAGTTGTGTGAGGAGTTTAGGCTATTTGAACATGATTGGCATGGAGTCTCGCAGCGCACAACAGGGCAGCAAGTGACATTCCGAGTAATTTAACTATTTGCTATAGCCTATTTCAAGAAATATGTGATACAGAATGCAAGAGAGGAATATAGGCCAGACAGAGCGGAAAATTAGACCAAAGCAGCACAAAATCTTGTTCTCTCTGTCGGATGCATGGGCTATAGCCTAAACCTGTTCATTTTTTTAATAGAAACAGATATTCCTTAAATATCTTGTGTTTAGCCATTTAAAAAAGACATTGCCTATATTCCCATTTCTCCACATTCGATAGGCTATATAAATATGAAAGCTACGCTTTATTTGGTTTATATAGGCTAATAGAATAGGCTAAAAACGTACGGTAGTCAGGAGACTAATAATGAGAGAGAGCAAACAATACCAATAGCCTATAGAAAAATAAAATGACAAGTTGAATCAAGTTTAAGCTTAAACTAAGCTAAGCTTAAATTAAGCTTAAGAAATGATGCATACAGGCTGGGAAAATCCCTCCAAGAGAGGTTAAAAGACCAATAACATATAAAAGTTATGAACAATTATTTATTTATTATTTGCCAAATATTCTAGCCTACGAAGGTGCTGTCCTAAAGTTGGGTCTTTCAAAAATAACAAGAATGAAAGCCTATAGCCTCAGCCTTTTGTCAATCACAGCTTTATGATAGAACAAACCATTTTTTCCCCTATAATTTTATGAGGCAAAAAAAATAAATGATCCAGTTCTGAAGACAGTAGAGTGCTTCTATTTAGCCCATGATGTCACTATGGTATAAGACCGTTTCTCATTAGACAATCACTGCTCCATCACAGCGCGCCACACACACACACACACCTGCTCCATCACAGCGCGCCACACACACACCTGCTCCATGCTGAATCTCCACCAGAAAGGAATATTAGAAAAGACTTGCATGCACTTCACCTCTGCCCAGGCTTTCAACAACTGTATATTTCACCATGATTTGTCCAATTTCATTCTATTGGAGGGGGGGGGGGGGGGGGGGTTCAATAGCATTAAATCGAATGCAACTGGGCGAATCATGAGGAAAGATATGGTTTGGATAGCAGGGCTGGGAATTGCCATGGACCTCACGATACTATTATTATTTTATTTTACCAGGCAAGTCAGTTAAGAACAAATTCTTATTTTCAATGACAGCCTAGGAACAGTGGGTTAACTGCCTTGTTCAGGGGCAGAACGACAGATTTGTACGTTGTCAGCTCGGGGGTTTGAACTTGCAACCTTCCGGTTACTCTAACCACTAGGCTACCCTGCCACCACGATGCTTTGGTGCCAATACGCAGAAGTATTGCGATATTGTCAAAATAATATCCAGATATGTAACGATTAGTGGTGCAACAGATCACAAAACTCATGGTTCTGATCACAGTTTTGAGTCAGATGTCTAAGGGATTGGTGAGAGGGCAAACCCTGCCATGGGGTTGGGAAGAGAGGGAATGAGATATCACACCCCCCTCTCTGCTTCCTATTTCAACTGGGTTCAGAAATGGGAAAATGGTCATGTGATATACTCAGCTGCCATGGAGTGAAGGAATATCCCCCTTCTTTCAAATACCCCCATTCTGTCTTTTGACACAGCCCTGCCCGTTTCCCAGCGCGCGCTCTCTCTCTCACACTCACACACCTAAAAAGGGAGCCCTGGAGTTCCACATTCCCCACATGCCTCGTCCCATCCCCTAGTCAGCCTGGGCTGCTGCCATTTATGCTGCCCTGCTCTGCTGAGGCTACAGAAACATAATATTACGCAATACAGCAGAGGTTGAATCCACATTACATACACAAACTGCTGCAGGACAGACAGTGTGTGTTTCTGTGATGGACCCATATTAAGTATATTATTGATTACCCAATATCCAGAGTGTGCATGTGTGTTGGAGAAGAGTTGGTTCCGTCACGAGTTGGTTCCGTCACGGCACGAAGCAAATAAGTGGACATGACATATCAGCATGACATTTTTAGGCAGGGACCCGCCTCCACTGCCGCGTGGCTCAGCTGTGGTTGCACTGGCTAACTACTATAGCTAGCTGGTCTTTAGATCTCCCACCAGTCTGCTGCTTGTCGGACACAGTCTATTACTCACACACACTGCTCAGCTGAAGTGACTGAACAGGCCACAGTGGACTCACACACACACACACACACACTAGAGGTCAACAGATTAATCGGAATGGCCGATTAATTAGGGCCGACTTTAAGTTTTCATAACAATCAGAAATCGGTATTTTTGGATGACAATTATTTAAAAAATGCTGTTACATTGCACAACCTTCAATGTTATGTCATAATTACGTAAAAATCTGGCAAAATTAGTTCGCAATGAGCCAGGCGGCCCAAACTGTTGCATATGCCCGGACTCTACTTGCAATGAACGCAAGAGAAGTGACACAATTTCACCTGGTTAATATTGCCTGCTAACCTGGATTTATTTTAGCTATATATATATATGCAGGTTTAAAACTATATACTTCTGTGTATTGATTTTAAGAAAGGCATTGATGTTTATGGTTAGGTACACGTTGGAGCAACGACAGCCCTTTTTCGCGAATGCGCACCACATCAATTATATGCAACGCAGGACACATTAGATATACTAGTAATATCATCATCCATGTGTAGTTATAACTAGTGATTATGATTGATTGTTTTTTATAAGATAAGTTTAATGCTAGCTAGCAACTTACCTTGGCTTACTGCATTCGTGTAACAGGCATGCTCCTCATGAGGCAGGTGGTTAGAGCGTTGTACTAGTTAACCGTAAGGTTGCAAGATTGAATCCCTGAGCTGACAAGGTGAAAATCTGTCATTCTGCCCCTGAACAAGGCAGTTCATTAAAAATAAGAATGTGTTCTTAACTGACTTGCCTAGTTAGACTTAGGGATGCCATCTGTTAGATAAAATACAGAACGGCTCTGTATTTCACTGAAAGAATAAACTTTTTGTTTTCGAAATGATAGTTTCCGTATTCGACCATATTAATGACAAAAGGCTCATATTTCTGTGTGTTATGTTATAATTAAGTCTATGATTTGATAGAGCAGTCTGAGCGATAGTAGGTATCAGCAGGCTCGTAAGCATTCATTCAAACAGCACTTTCGTGCGTTTTGCCAGCAGCTCTTCGCTGTGCTTCAAGCATTGCGCTGTATGACTTCAAGCCTATCAACTCCCGGGATTAGGCTGGTGTAACCGATGTGAAATGGCTAGCTAGTTAGCGTTTCAAACATCACTCGCTCTGAGACTTGGAGTAGTTGTTCCCCTTGCTCTGCATGGGTAATGCTGCGTCGAGGGTGGCTGTTGTCGATGTGTTCCTGGTTCGAGCCCAGGTAGCGGCGAGGAGAGGGATGGAAGCTATAATGTTACACTGGCAATACTATAGTGCCTATAAGAACATCCAATAGTCAAAGGTTAATGAAATACAAATGGTATAGAGAGAAATAGTCTTATAATAACCACAAACTAAAATTCCTTCTTGGAATATTGTAGTCTCATGTTAAAAGGAACTACCAGATTTCATATGTTCTCATGTTCTGAGCAAGGAACTTATACGTTAGCTTTCTTCTCCAACACTTTGTGTTAAACACTTTGTGTTAAAATAAGTGTTCATTCAGTATTGTTTTAAATTGTCATTATAACAAATATTTTTATTTTATTTTATCAAATCGGCCGATTAATCGGTATCTGCTTTTTTTTTTGGTCCTCCAATAATCGGAATCGAAAAATCATAATCGGTCGACCTCTAACACACACACAAAAACAAGGCATTACCCCATTCTGCGCTGTGTAATTACACAATGATGGACTCAACCACCTCAATTATGGAGCCTCTCTCTCTATGCGAAGCTAGCAGCACACCAGGGTATCTCGGTTCACACACTGCTAACCGGCTGAGCCAAAGAGGCAGTTATTACGAAGTTACAAATTAACAGGGCTAATGAGGCTAATGCTAAATATCGCAAGTAAATGTTGCCGCTACTTTTCACATGGCACAGACAATCAAAGCTACTGACTAGTTTGAAACAAAACTGACCTAGAATGAGTGGAATCAATGTTTTTTCAATATAGCCTGACCAAAGTTAAAGGTTAACACGCAAACCTCACCGGCCACATTCCACGAACATCTACGTAGTCAAGAGCTAAAATAGAACTTGGTTCTATTTGAGACGCTCCATGCGCTGCAAGTCCCCTCCTTATTGGATATCAGGATGATACAAACCCACGTGGATGCTTGAAGGACAAACGAGGAGAGATAAGAAATTAGATATACAGCACATTTTCAAATCAAACTTTACTGTGAAATGCTTACTTACAAGCCCTTAACCAACAGTGCAGTTCAAGAAGAAGAAAATATTTACCAAGTAGGCTAAAATAAAAAGTAATACGATTTTTATGAATTGTTCAGAGGTCTAATGGCTTGGGGGTAGAAGTTGTTGAGGAGCCTTTTGGTCCTAGACTTGGCGCTCCAGTACAGCTTGCCGGGTGGTAGCAGAGAAACAGTCTATAACTTGGGTGACTGGAGTCTCTAAGAATTTTATGGGCTTTCCTCTGACACCGCCTATTATATAGGTCCTGGATGGCAGGAAGCTTGGCCACAGTGATGTACTGTGCCATTTGCACTACCCTCTGTAGTGTCGAGCAGTTGCCATAACAGGCGGTAATGCAACCGGTCAGGATGCTCTTGATGGTGAAGCTGTAGAACACTGATGATCTGAGGACCCATGTCAAATCTTTTCAGTCTCCTGAGTCTCATGCCCTCGTCACAACTGTCTTGGTGTGTTTGGACAATGATAGTTCGTTGGTCATGTGGACACCAAGGAACTTGAAACTCTCAACCCACTCCACTACAGCCCTGCCGATGTTAATGGGGGCCTGTTTGGCCCGCCTTTTCCTGTGGTCCATGATCAGCTCCTTTGTCTTGCTCAAATTAAGGGAGAGGTTGTTGTCCTGGCACCACACTGGCAATTCTCTGACCACCTCCCTATAGGCCGTCTCATCGTTGTCGGTGATCAGGCCTACCACTGTTGTGTCGTCAAACTTAATGATGGTGTTGGAGACGTCGTTTGGCAGTCGTGGGTGAACAGGGAATATTGGAGGGGACAAAGTACACACCCCTGTGGGGCCCCAGTGTTAAGGATGAGCGTGGCAGACATGTTGTTGCCTACTTTTACCACCTGGGGGCGGTCTGTCAGGAAGTCCAGGATCCAGTTGCAGAGGGAGGTGTTTAGTCCCAGAGTCCTTAGCTCAGTGATGAGCTGTGGGCACTATGGTGTTGAACGCTGAGCTGTAGTCAATGAACAGCATTCTCACATAGATGTTCCTTTTGTCCAGGTGGGAAATTGCCTCATCTGTGGATCTGTTGGGGCGGTATGCAAATTGGAGTGGGTCTAGGGTGTCCGGGAGGATGCTGTTGATGTGAGCCATGACCAGCCTTTCAAAGCACTTCATGGCTACCGACGTAAGTGTCACGGGGCGGTAATCATTTAGGCAGGTTACCTTCGCTTCCTTGGGCACAGGGACTATGGTGGTCTGCTTGAAACATGTAGGTATTACAGACCCGGACAGGGAGAGGTTGAAAATGTCAGTGAAGCACATACTGAGGACACGTCCTGGTAATCCGTCTGGCCCAGCGTCTTTGTGAATGCTGACCTGTGTAAAGGTCTTGTTCACATCAACTACAGAGAGCGTTATCACAGTCATCCAGAACAGCTGGCGCTCTCGTGCATGCTTCAGTGTTGCTTGCCTCGAAGCAAGCATAAAAAGCATTTAGCTCGTCTGGTAGGCTCGCGTCACTGGGCAGCTCGCATAAGGGTTTCCCTTTGTAGTCTAATAGTTTTCAAGCCCTGCCACATCCGACGAGCGTCAGAGCTGGTGTAGTAGGATTCAATCTTAATCCTGTATTGACGCTTTGCTTGTTTGATGGTTCGTCTGAGGGCATAGCGGGATTTCTTATAAGTGTCCGGATTAGTCTCCCACTCCTTGAAAGCGGCCAGCTCTAGCCTTTCGCTCAATGTGGATGATGCCTGTAATCCATGGCTTCTGGTTGGGATATGTACGTACAGTCACTGTGGGGACGTCATCATCGATGCACTTATTGATGAAGCCGATGACTGAGGTGGCGTATTCCTCAATGCCATTGGATGAACCCCGGAACATATTCAAGTCTGTGCTAGCAAAACAGTCCAGTAGAGTAGCAGCCATATCATCTGATCACTTCCGTATTGAGCGAGTCACTACTTCCTGCTTCAGTTTTTGCTTGCAAGTGGGAATCTGGAGGATAGAATTATGGTCAGATTTGCCAACTGGAGGGCGGGGGAGAGCTTTGTATGCATCTCCGTGTGTGGAGTAAGTGTGGTCCAGGATTTTGTTTTTCTGGTTGCACATGTGACAGGCTGTTAATTTGGTAAAACTGATTTAAGTTTGACTGCATTAAAGTCCCAGGCCACTAGGAGCGCCACTTCTGGGTGAGCATTTTCTTCTTTGACTATGGCCTTATAAAGTTGGTTAGTGCCAGCTTCACTTTGTGGTGGTAAATAGACGGCTATGAATAATACAGATGAAAACTCTTGGTAGATAGTGTGGTCGACAGCTTATCATAAGGTACTCTACCTCAGGCGAGCAACACCTCGAGACTTTAATATTAGACATTGAGCACCAGCTGTTAATGACAAAAGACACACACACACACCCCTTGTCTTACCAGAGGTAGCGTCTCTGTTCTGCCGGTGCATGGAAAATCCCGGCAGCTCGATATTGTTAGTTTCTTCGTTCAGCCACATCTCAGTAAAACATAAGATGTTACAGTTTTTAATGTCCCATTGGTAGGATAATCTTAATAGTAGGTCTTCAATTTTATTTTCCAACGATTGCACGTAAGCAAGGAGAACAGAAGGCATTGGGAGTTTGCTCGCTCGCCTCCGGATTCTCAGAAGGATCCCCGATCTGCAACCCCTTTCCCGGCATCTTTTCTTCACACATAAGTGGTGGATCTGGGCCTGTTCCAATGAAAGCAGGATATCCTTCTCATCAAACTCGTTCAAGGAAAAGTTTTTTCCAGTCCGCGGTGAGTACTCTTTTCTGATGTCCAGAAGTTATTTTGGGTGATAAGATACGGTAGCATCAACATTATGTACACAATAAGCTAAAAAATAAGTTACACAAAAGGCAAAAAAATAAAAATAATGTAACAATTGTTTGGGAGAAAACGTCAGCCATGTTCTTCAGCGCCATCTTTTCAGTTGGTCAATTATAATAACAATGTGCAAACACCAATTCCTCATTGAGGCTAATACTGTTTTCAATATATCTGAAGCTGGTGGATGAAACGAGATGGATCAGATGGATGAAACAGTGAGACGACTCAGGGTTGAGAGCCCAGGCCCATGCAGTCTACTCTGCACAGGCCAGGCTGTGGAGAGCTGTTGCTAGTGTACTCCTCTGGCTGGCTGGTTCCACCCTAAACTGCAGTACAGCAAATGAGCACCTTTACAAATGCCACAATACACAAAAAGCCCAGGGAGGAATGTCCCCGGTGCTGCATTCCGGCCAGCACTTCTATTTTTCTTTACATAAAAGCTCTAAAAACAGGATGGCTTTGAATGGCTCGACTTTGAGAAGAAAATAAGGTTTTTCCATCCATCCCAAAAGAAGAACATATTCAAGCGTGGAGGCATTTAGCGCAAGAAAAAAAATAGGCCTACTGAGGTGCAAGAGTGAAACAAACTAACAAATACTTCCATTGGTCTTCATCTAATCAACAGATCAAGTAAAATAAAACGGTTCAACCAACGACCACTAAATAGAAATGCTTCAATATGAAACATGATCAGTGTTTGAGGATCACCATACATCCCCATAGTTGTGCAATTACTGTTGATGTGACCAGGTGTGTGTTGGTTTAAACCACCTGATTGTTCCTCATCTAGTTCTCTGTGTAAAGAATCTGCATCTTCAGAAGAGCCTTGGCTCCTCCAGCTTGTGTTTCCTATCTAGGAGTCCTGCAGTCCTCCATTCAGACATTGGTCCAGGTTGTCCAATTTGACACAACCTTGAGTTACTGTCCAACGACTGTTTACAGTCAGCTCAGGGGAATGTAAGCTAGGCTACCTAGATGATGATCACCGACAAATTCACAGAGTAGAAGTCATTTCACAACTGTTGTTGACAGTCAAGCTGCTGCTGTAAGTGTTATGAACTCCACACTTCACGTAGACCGAAGATTGGCCAATTCAGAGTCCACGTGTGTCCATGTTAGTCACTCACTTCACGTAGACCGAAGATTGGCCAATTCAGAGTCCACGTGTGTCCATGTTAGTCACTCACTTCACGTAGACCGAAGATTGGCCAATTCAGAGTCCACGTGTGTCCATGTTAGTCACTCACTTCACGTAGACCGAAGATTGGCCAATTCAGAGTCCACGTGTGTCCATGTTAGTCACTCACTTCACGTAGACCGAAGATTGGCCAATTCAGAGTCCACGTGTGTCCATGTCAGTCAGTCACTTCACGTAGACCGAAGATTGGCCAATTCATAGTCCACGTGTGTCCATGTTAGTCACTCACTAAACTGCCGTCCTTAGACCACAAAACATGGGTAGAAAGATCATAGGAATAGAATATCCTTAACGATGAGCTGGCTCAAAACTTTCCCTGAATCAAGAGAGGTTGAAGAAGAATCCTGTATAAGTATTGAGAAATGGGCTTCAGGAGTAACATACTCCAGTCTCCTTTAGCAGAGGATCTTAGTAAACAAGTCCAGGCCAGTCATCAAGGAAAGCAAGTCTATGGCTGTCTGTATCAGTGACATCCAGAGAAGGATTCATTGAATATCGATTGGCATTTAGATCTAAGGGGTGGGAGGTCAGACCCATGATGTATATACAGGGATCAAATCACTTGGTCCTACTGCATCAAATGACTGAACACCACAGATAACCAGGAATTAATTGGAACTGGGGTGAATGCTGCACAACCCCTGAGAGAATCACTTCAGTGCTAAATGGATCTGTACAAGAGGAATTTCATAAAAGATTACAGGGTTGCAACTCCTAGCACAATTTTTACTGGGCTCCCCAACTGATGCCAACAGTGTCCTCAGTAGCTACTGTAAAGCACTCTGACCATGAAAATCTTCTGTTGGAAGAAGACTGCATTCCTCCAATGTAGTATTCAGCTCTGCATTGCTCTCCTCCATCCATTTGTTTATCCCATCCTTGGTTCCTCCAGATAGGACAGTACTCCGTCAGTAACTCCATTCCAACCAAGCCTCCAGTCGGTTTCCGCCCTCTCTGGCTCCCCCTCACACTTGTGCGCTCCCAAACACAATTAAAGCACATCTAAGGTCTACAGAGTAAGTGAAAGTCTCTCATTCCAAGGGACCGCTAAAATACTCAAAATTGCAGCACCACGGCTTATAGCTGAGCACTCTTTCAGTCAGCAAAACCTACATGAACCCTGTGAGACACCCTGTTGTCATAATAAAAGCTACTTGGTATTGTTTGTTTGTAGCACACTGGAGAAGGGAGACTATCTCTAGTCTATACAGTGCAGCAGAGGCAAAATATATATTTTTTATGCCGCCAGTGTCGCTGTGCTGCCTGCTCATCCAGAAGACTTGTGGTCTGGTCTGTAAGGCGTGTGCATGCACACACAGCTAGGGGTAGGGCAGGCAGAGAGGCTAAAATAAGGAAATGGATGGATCAGTTACGCTGTGGCCGGCTGCTCCATTGGCTCTGTCCGGTCAGACAGAAGTCACTGAGCTAATTATAAAGCCTGTGTTTCTACACGGACACTATTACTAACAGTGACATGACATACCACCACTGCCCGCTTACATCAGCTCTCTCTATTAGAGGTCGACCGATTAATCGGAATGTACATACAGTGCACTGTACATACACTCTCCCCCTTTAGTTAAAGTATTGCCCGGTGTCAAGGAATTTGACAAATTCGCTCTTCCTGACCACAAGACCAAACTCTGAAGATTCCTCTTACAGGCCACACAGACACCCATTTATCTTTCCTTCATTCCCTCTCTCTCTGGGGAACAAAACATGTGCTTTTCTCCAGCTCTCCTACAGTAGCTACACATCCAGTCCTTGTGCCACTGGTGTGCCTCAGCTTAGCTTGTTTCCATGGCGCCCAGGCCGGGCCTAGTCCCTCTTTCCAGCTTACTTGCATCCAACATAGTGTGTCTGTTTGCCCTGCCCTGGGGGGACAGATCTGGAATTGATGGACACATATAGAACAGAGCGGCAAAGACAGCAGACTGAACAGGTGACCTGGTAAACATGCGCAGGCGGACAAACCCCAAGGGACCAGCCAGGCAGCCACACATGACATTCAGTCGTTCTCATAGCGCAGAAAACATTTACTATATTCGGAAAGTATTCAGACCCCTTGACTTTTCCCACATTTTTCCAACCTTATTCTAAAGTGTATTAAATTGTTTGTTTTTTCTCATCAATCTAAACACAATACCACAACGACAAAGTGAAAACAAGTATTTAGAAACTTTTGCAAATGTATTATAAATAAAAACCGAAATACCTTATTTACATAAGTATTCAGACCCTTTACTATGACACTCAAAACTGAGCTTACTTAGGTGCATCCTGTTTCCATTGATCATCCTTGAGATGTTTCTAAAACTTGGGAGTCCACCTGTGATAAATGTAATTGATTGGACATGATTTGGAAAGGCACACACCTGTCTATATAAGGTTGACAGTGCATGTCAGCACAAAAACCAACCATGAGGTCAAAGCAATTGTCTGTAGAGCTCAGAGACAGGATTGTGTGAATCTTTGTGTGTGGACAAAACGCAGCCTTTAATGTCATATCACTCTGTCATACATATGCACACATCTAGGGCAGCTCAGACAATCAACCTGGTCTCAGAGCAGTTAGTATTATTCTGTACGTAAATCTGTGACGCTTCATTTCTTATGATTTTTTTGCATCGAACGGAATGTTATTTTTGGGATGTCCATCACCCATTTCGTATGATATGTTACAAATGACAATTTACTAGATGTTACGAATTTGCTAAATGTAAATGTCACGAATTCTAGCTAGGTGGCCACTGTTAGCTAGCTTGCTGACATAGCTTGCTGATAAGTTTAGGAGTTATTTAAGGTTAGCTAACATTCTAAGTAGTTGCTAAAAAGTAGTATGAAGTTAGTGGCTAAAAAGCTAAAGCTGTTCATAATGAGATTCGAACTGCTACCTTTGGGTTGCTAGATGTTTGTGTTATACACCCACCCAGCCTTAAGTAACCATACCAAACATAACATACTAAATTCTGTCTTGGCTTTACGTACAGAATAATACGAAATAATCTTAGACCAGGTTGCAACAATCCAATGGCTCTGCTACTGCCATAAGAACTAATAGACATACAGTCGGAAACTTTACATCTGTTTGGTGGGCCGTCTCTCTGTGGAAAACACACTCCCACCACTGCCCAAAGTGTAGTGTGTGCAACCGTGAGCTGCAGGCATCACCGCGGGGGTCAAGAGGCGAAACAGAGAGACAGCTGGAGGGGTGGGCTACTAGCGGAGATAGTTCCCTTCACCAGGCGATGAAGTCAGGCCTCCCATTGTACTGAACGCCATATTCCTAGATAAGGATGCCTTCACTTTGTATTACACATAGTTCACTTTTGCATCACAGCGTGGACACTGTAAATATTGTGGCAGACACTGCTGCAACACATGTCATTGCAAAGCAGATATGCCACGTGCACAATGGAAAGTCAATTTGACAACACAGGGAGGGCGGGTGTGATACATTAGTCCGGTGTGATTGCAACCCCAGTTAAAGCTGGAGGTCAAATTTAGTTACTTAGCCTGCAAATAAGTTGTCTAGCACAGAAGATATGCTTGTTGCTGTGTGGCGTTGCCCCACTGGTTTAAAACTTAGCCAGCACAGCTGGTTAAGCTAACATTAACTAGAGAACATCTGTAAAGGAGAAAGGTATCTAGATTAAGTTGAGCGAGCGAATACTTAGTTATTTATTCGAGTACTAGCACCATTTGAACGTTAGTACCGTTACTATCTTACAAGCTAAGGAAAAGTGCTAACGTTAGTTAGCTAGAATGTTGTTGGTCAACATACGCTAACTGGCGAACATTTCTACACCGTTACCCCGACACAGCCATGGTGTGGAAAACCCGTTTACTCTACTGGGTAAGAGAGAAACACGGCTGGCAAAAAAAACGCCTCCTATGGAAAATATGTGAAGAGTCCCGGACGCAACGAGACCCCCAAGCCGGGCCTACCCGTCCCCAATGTGTGTGATATCCCAGTCCCCAGGATAGAGCAGTGGTATGAGGCGCCAGTCGGCTGGACTGCTTACCTTGCTTGCTCTCTATTTTCCCCGACATTTCGTCGCCAGCAGTGATTTCACTCGCAATAAAAACAAACAGAAACTGTCGCGCCGTGTCTCCCTCAATTATCTCCGCATTGTTGTTTCACACGTGTCCGTGAGATGAATTCGCTGGAGGTACGAGACCAGACTTGTGGCACACACATGTACATGAAACGATGTATTAAACTGTTTCTTCTCGGTCTCCAAGCAATTTTCACTGAGCGAGGTGCTGAGACCAACACAGCACTACCGTGAACCGTGTGTCCTCGACATGGACAGCAGCGCCTCCTTGCGCCTGGAGTTAGGTACGTAATTTGGTCAGCAAGCGGGTGGGTTTCAATTTCAGTGGAAAGTGCCCCCTGTGGCTACGATCTGTGAAGACTTTTGGGCTGCTCAGAGGTAGAGGGAGCAATACAATTAAACCATTTATATAACAATACTCTGACCAAATACTATAGGCCTATATAATTGTTGACAGATATATACTGGATATATACTGGATATTTTACAAACTAAGTATTGTATAAGTATTTTATATTATAAGCCTTATAAAGTATAATTCTGTACGAGGTCTCTGTCTGTCAACCCCGGTGGGCCTAACAAACCAGGCTAGCCTACATTATCTTGGTTTAGTGCCAAAATAAATTAACTCACAAAGCAGCATGTCTAGCATGAAAAAGTCAGTGTGTGAGAATGCCCTTATCTTCTTGTTCTGAATAATTGATCTGACTGGCAGAGTGGATCTGCATTCCCTTCTGTCAGGGTTTAGTGATCTGGATCATCCTTTATCCACCCACGGCTATCCCGAGGGGCCAAGGGAGAAGCCATAGAATTAGGAATTAGAATACCAATACTAGTCATTTAGGAGAAGCATGGGGTGGAATCTTGGACCTCAAGTGAAGAGGTTGATTGCAGCAGAAATATTCATAGTGTGAGTGAGTGTGTAACATGTCACAGGAAGCAGGTCTGCCCTCTGACTTTAGGGAATGTATGTCTCAAGGCTATGGTGAGTGTTGGTGCATGTATGTGTGTGGGTGTGTACACTGTGTGTGTGGAATGCATTTGCTGAGGCTATGGTGAAATCACAGAGAGGAAAAACAGAACAATGAGTTCCTGAGCAGAGACAGGCCTGTCAGGACAGGCTAGAGCTCTGCTCACTGACAGAATAACTGGCCTCTAGTTGTAGTTCCTTCTCTATGGGTGCCTCAACATACAGCAAAGCCAATGCCTCTGTCAGGACAGGCTAGAGCTCTGCTCACTGACAGAATAACTGGCCTCTAGTTGTAGTTCCTTCTCTATGGGTGCCTCAACATACAGCAAAGCCAATGCCTCTGTCCGTTTCTTCACTGTAGCTGTAAGCTCCGCTGTTTACTCCATATCACTGATTAGGCAATGCAATTTCATAAAAATGTTTCATTGGCTGCATGCTAGTTTTGTTTGATAGTGTCAACCACAATAGCCCAAAGCCTAGGACCAAGAGGCATTGAGAGGTAGCCTTTAGTTACTATGCTCCCAGCCTCTGGAATAGCCTGACAGAGAACCTGACGGGGGTCGAAACAGTGGACATATTTAAAAGAGATCTTAAAACACACCTTTTTAGCTTTGCTTTTCCTTGGGGTGGTTTGTAATCTTTCTGTTTTTATTGTTATTCTTTAGTGTTTTTTATCCTCTGATGTTTGTTGTGTAGTAGATATTTCTGTTTTAATTGATATAAGTTTTTTATGTGTTTTTTTCCAGTGAAGCGCATTGCATCTATGTCTGAATTGATGTTTGTTGTGTAGTAGATATTTCTGTTTTAATTTATATAAGTTTTTAATGTGTTTTTTTCCAGTGAAGCGCATTGCATCTATGTCTGAATTGTGCTATATAAATAACGCTTGATTTGAATGTGATGTAGAGAACTTAGTGTACTTTGTACAGTGGTGAGTAAAATGACCAACTTTGCCCAGGGAAAGTTTAGTTGGAAAGTGAGAAAAAAGGAAGAGAAAGTGAAATGTTGATCATGTTGATGCAGCTATCTATTTCTATGAGGGTAGTCAACTCAAGGGTTGGTCACTTTATTGATATGTTACACAGAGCATTGATTTGAATGTGATGTAGAGAACTTAGTGTACTTTGTACAGTGGTGAGTAAAATGACCAACTTTGCCCAGGGAAAGTTTAGTTGGAAAGTGAGAAAAAAGGAAGAGAAAGTGAAATGTTGATCATGTTGATGCAGCTATCTATTTCTATGAGGGTAGTCAACTCAAGGGTTGGTCACTTTATTGATATGTTACACAGAGCATCCCAATCTTAGTCCTGAAGACCAAAAGGAGTGCATATTTTCGTTTTTGCCCTAGCACTACCACAATTGAACTAATCAACCCATCAGTCCTTTGATTATTTGAATCAGGTGTGTTAGTGCTAGGGCAAAAACAAAAATGTGTACCCCTTTCGGTCCCCAGAACCAGTATTGGGAGGATTGGGAAGAATTTCACATAGTGCTACAGCCACTGCTCATATTTAATCCAAACAGTGACAATGTAACCTATTTCATAACCTTTCTACTATAGTGATTACCTGGAAGTTGTGTTGTTTTGTCACCATTCTCGGTAGAATCCAAGATTGTGCAGTCAGTTTTCCAGTTTCCACTCCTCTGCTCGAATCAGAACCAGGCTAGAATAGCTACTGGCTGACACCTAGAGGCCATACGTTGACAACACACCCTGAGTGCCGAAAAATGACAGTGCTGCCATTCATTTCTTTTTCCACCAAGCGTTGCTCACGTGCTGCGTTAGAAACGTGTGTTTAGAGCCGAACTGCACTGTCTCCATTGAACAAAATGTGGAATTGGACTGAGTATAAAGGAAGGGAAAGGGGATACCTAGTCAGTTGTACAACTGAATGCGACTCCGGGATGCTGGCCTTCTAGGCAGAGTTCCTCTGTCCAGTGTCTGTGTTCTATTGCCCATCTTAATCTTAATTATTTTTATTGGCCAGTCTGAGATATGTCTTTTTCTTTGCAACTCTGCCTAGAAGGACAGCATCCTGGAGTCGCCTCTTCACTGTTGACATTGAGACTGGTGTTTTGCAGGTACTATTTGATGAAGCTGCCACTTGAGGACTTGTGAGGTGTCTGTACCTTCACTTTCTCGGTCCCTGTGCCCAAGAAAGTAACCTGCCTAAATGACTACCGCCCAGTAGCACTCACATAGGTAGCCACGAAGTGCTTTGAAAGGCTGGTCTTGGCTAGCATCAACAACATCATCCCGGAAACACTAGACCCACTCCAATTCGCATACCGCCCCAACAGATCCACAGATGATGCAATCTCAAATGCATTCCACACTGCCCTTTCCCACCTGGACAAAAGGAACACCTATGTGAGAATGCTGTTGATTGACTACAGCTCAGCGTTCAACACCATAGTGCCCTCAAAGCTCATCACTAAGCAACTGGATCCTGGACCTCCTGACGGGCCGCCCCCAGTTGGTAAGGGTAGGCAATAACACATCTGCCACGCTGATCCTCAACACGGGGGCCCCTCGGGGGTACGTGCTTAGTCCTCTCCTGTAATCCCTGTTCACCCATGACAGTATGGCCAAGAACGACTAAAAAACATTGTTAAGTTTGCTAACAACACAACAGTGGTAGGCCTGATCACTGACAATGATGAGACGGCCTATAGGGAGGAGGTCAGAAACCTAGCAGTGTGGTGCCAGGACAACAACCTCTCCCTCAACATGAGCAAGACAAAGGAGATGATCGTGGACTAAATAAGAATTAGGGCCGAATGCACCCCCATTCACATCGATGGGGCTGTAGTGGAGCGGGTCGAGAGTTTCAAGTTCCTTGGTGTCCACATCACCACCAAAATATCATGGTCCAAACACACCAAGAAAGTTGTGAAGACGGCACGACAATGCCTTTTCCCCCTCAGGAGACTTGAGATTTGGGTCCTCAGATGCTCAAAAATTTCTACAGCTGCACCATTGAGAGCATCCTGACCGGTTGCATCACCACCTGATATGGCAACTGCTCAGCATCCGAGCGAAAGGCGTTACAGAGGGTAGTGCGTAAAGCCCAGTACATCACTGGGGCCAAGCTTCCTGCCATCCAGGAACTACAGTACCACTCAAAAGTTTGGAGACACCTACTCATTCAAGGGTTTTTCTTTATTTTTATTTTACTATTTTCTTGTAGAATAATAGTGAAGACTTCAAAACTATGAAAATATCAGGTTTGAAGGTAAGACCCAGAGGCAGAATGTGTCAAAGTAACAATGTTTATTACAGCAACAGAGGCAGGCAAACAACAGGTCAAGGCAGGCAGGGGTCGATAATCCAGAGGCGGGGGCTCAGGGTCAGGTCAGGCAGAGGTCAGTAATCCAGAGGTGGGTCAAAGGTACAGGACGGCAGGCAGGCTCAGGGTCAGCGGCAGGCAGAGTGGTCAGGCAGGTGGGCTCAGAGACAGGACAGGTAAGGGTCAAAACCAGGAGGGCGAGAAAAAGAGAGACTGGGGAAAAGCAGGAGCTGAGACAAAACGCTGGTTGACTTGTCAAACAAGACAAACTGGCAACAGGCAAACAGAGAGCATAGGTATAACTAAACAGGGGATAATGGGGAAGATGGGTGACACCTAGAGGGGAATGGAGACAATCCCAAAGACAGGTGAAACAGATCAGGGTGTGACAGAAATAACACATATGGAATCATGTAGTAACCAAAAAAGTGTTAAACAATTCAAAATATATTTTATATTTGAGATTCTTCAAAGTAGTCACCCTTTGCCTTGATGACAGCTTTGCACACTCTTGGTATTCTCTCAACCAGCTTCACCTGGAATGCTTTTCCAACAGTCTTGAAGGAGTTCCCACATATGCTGAGCATGTTTTGGCTACTTTTCCATCACTCTGCGGTCCAAATCAACCCAAACCATTTCAATTGGGTTGAGGCTGGGAGGATTGTGTAGGCCAGGTCATCTGATGCAGGACTCCATCACCCTCCTTCTTGGTCAAACAGCCCTTACACAGCCTGGAGGTATGCTGGGTCATTGTACTGTTGAAAAACAAATTATAGTCCCACTAAACGCAAACCAGATGGGATGGCATATACCCGCAGAATGCTGTGGTGGCCATGCTGATTAAGTGTGCCTTTCTAAATCAATTCTAAATTCTAAATAAATCACTGACAGTGTCACCAGCAAAGCAGCCCCACACCATCACACCTCCTCCTCCATGCTTCACATTGGGAACCACACATGCGGAGATCATCCGTTCACCTACTCTGCATCTCACAAAGACATGGCGATTGGAACCAAAAATCTAAAAATTGGACTCATCAGACCAAAGGACATTTTTCATCGGTCTAATGTCCATTGCTCGTGTTTCTTGGCCCAAGCAATTCTCTTCTTATTATTGGTGTCCTTCAGTATTGTTTTTTTGCAGCAATTCGACCATGAAGGCCTGATTCATGCAGTCTCATCTGAACAGTTGATATGTGTCTGTTAAGCATTTATTTGGGCTGCATTAGAGGCTGGTAACTCTAATGAGTCTTCTCCAGCAGAGGTAACCCTGCATTTTCCTTTCCTGTGGCGGTCCTCATGAGAGCCTGTTTCATCACAGTACTTGAAGATTTTTGCGACTGCACTTGAAGAAACTTTCAAACTCTGAAATGTTCCGTATTGACTGACCTTCATGTCTTAAAGTAATGAAACACTCGTTTCTCTTTGCATATTTTGAGCTGTTCTTGCCATAATATGGACTTGGTCTTTCACCAAATAGGGCTATATTCTGTATACCACCCTTACCATGTCACAACACAACTGACTTTTTTGGTCACTACATGATTCATATGTGTTATTTCATAGTTTGGATGTCTTCACTATTATTCTGCAATGTAGAAAATAGTCAAAATAATAATAAAACCCTTGAATGGGTGTGTCCAAACTTTTGGTCCCCCCTGGTTTTCACACTGTTGCTACTCACTGTTTATTATCTATGCATAGTCACTTTACTCCTACCTACATGTACAAATTACCTTGACTAACCTGTACCCCCGCACATTGACTTGGTACCGGTACCCCCTATATATTGCCTCATTGTTGTTATTTTATTGTGTTACTTTCCATTTTATTTTTTTACTTTACTTTATTTAGTAAATATTTTCTTAACTTGATTTCTTGAACTGCATTGTTGGTTAAGGGTTTGTAAGTAAGCATTCCACGGTAAGGTCTACTACACCTGTTGTATTCGGCGCATGTGACAAATTTGATTTGATTTGATGATTCCAGAATTTTTCCATGCACCAAAAAATATATTTCTTTCAAATTATGTACACACATTTGTTTACATCACTGTTACTAAACTTTCCTCATTTGCCAATATAATCCATCCACCTGAAAGGTGTGGCATATCAAGAAGCTGATTAAACAGCATGATCATTACACAGGGACATCTTGTGCTGGGGACAATAAAAGGCCACTTTAAAATGTGCAGTTTTGTCACACAACACAATGTTACAGATGTCTCAAGTTTTGAAGGAGCTTGCAATTGGCATGCTGACTGCAAGAATGTCAACCAGAGCTGTTGCCAGATAATTTAATGTTAATTTCTCTACAATAAGCTGCCTCCAATGTCATTTTAAAGAATTTGGCAATACGTCTAACCAGCCTCACAACCGCAGACCACGTGTAACCACGCCAGCCCAGGACCTCCACATCCGGCTTCTTCACCTGTGGGATTGTCTGAGACCAGCCGATGAAACTAAGGAGTATTTATGTCTGTAATAAAGCCCTTTTGTGGGGAAAAACTCATTCTGATTGGCTGGGCATGCCTCCCTAGTGGGTAGGCCTATACACTCCCAGGCCCACCTATGGATGCACCCCTGCCTAGGTCATATGAAATACATAGATTAGGGCCTAATGAATTCATTTCAATTGACTGATTTCCTTATATGAACTGAAACTCTTTAAAAACATTGAAATTGTTGCTTGTTACGTTTATATTTTTGTTCAGTATATTAGACATTTGTGTAATTGAGAAATAATGAATCTAATATAAATAATGAATCATTTTTTGTGCTTAAAAGCTACATTTGATGTCATGTGACGCTTTACCGCTTGCTCTGTAACACGAGTAGTATTTTGATTTCAATAACAATTTTCTTACCTTCATTTATTCATATTGAAAAATATAAACATGAATATTGACTAAATAAAAAGTTGATTTGGCTAATGTTATGACAACATAATATACCCAATGGGCATATCAAAGTTCCGGAATGGGATCTCTGCTACTTTTAGAGTCATGATCCAATTCAATGGAGTGAATGTGAAAATGTATAAAAAATGGTCGCCCTCTGCTGGTGATTTGCAGGATAGTTACAATGATGACTACACTAACTTTAATTATGCTTTAAAGATACAACTGTCAAATTTATGTCAACAATCCTTCCTCCAAATGACTCTTCTAAGGATTACATTTCGTGAAAATCACCCAAATCATTTATTTATTTATTTCACCTTTATTTAACCAGGTAGGCAAGTTGAGAAAAAACAAACATACAGTCAATAATACAGTAGAAAAATAAGTCTATATACAATGTGAGCAAATGGTCTTTTTTAGCTCTCGTTTTGTGAGGAATCACCTGTATGAATCAAATAATCAGCAATAGAGCTGAACTGATTCTGACTGCTGGACTCTGATCTGGTTTAACTTACAGCCTTATTTTAAAATTGATTAAATTGTTTTTTCCCTCATCAATCTACTCAGTACAGAGGGAGCAGAGAGACAAAGCCTGTGTTTGATTTCCATAATGGTGGGCTCAGAGCGGAGAGTTCAAACCCAGGCTTCCTTTAACCTTGCACCGGCCACTGGGACTCTCTGTCCCTCACACGTCAGAGAGCCGAGGAGAGAGGGAGGGATCAATGGGGCTTGAATACACTGAATACATTTTAGGAGGACAAAAAAAAATAGAACAGCCAACAACAAATGAAGTCCTCTGTCTTTGGCCCCTCTGCAATGACACAATCATGGACTGCATTTCTCAGAAGCGTTTTGTTCAATGGCGGAATTAAGATGTGCGACCCGAGATAGAGTCGAGGTGGGGGTTTGAACCGCGGGCGATAGATTCTGGAGGTCTTAATTCAACGGCTCAGACACAAGAAGTGTGTGGCAGGGACTCCATAAAATCATGGATTATAAAGGGAAAACCAGCCATGTCTTGCTACCGGACAAGCTAAACACCTTCTTCGCCCGCTACAAGGAAAACACAGCCCCCGCCGCTCCCGAAGACTGTGAGCTCTCGTGAGTAAGACATTTAAGCAAAGGTAGGCAACAACACCACTACGCTGATCTTCAACACAGGGGTTGTTCACAGGGGTGTGTGTTCAGCCTTCTCTTGTACTCCCTGTTCACCATTGACTGTGTGGCCACACATGTCTCCGACTTAATCATCAAGTGTGCAGATGACACAACAGTGGTAGGCCTGATTACCAACAATGATGAGACAGCCTACAGAGCGGAAGTGAGGATCCTAGCAGAGTGGTGCCAGCCTCTCCCTCAACATCAATAAAATGAAGGAGCTGATCGTGGACTTCGGGAGTCAGCAGAGGAAGCACACCCCCATCCACATCGACAGGGCAGCAGTGGAGAAGGTGAAAAGCTTCAAGTTCCTCGGCGTACACATCACTGACAATCTGAAATGGTCCACCTACACAGGCAATGTGGTGAAGAAGGTGCAACAGCTTCTTCAAGAGGCTGAAGAAATTTGGCATGGATACTCACAAACTTTTACAGATGCACCATTAAGCATATCTTCCTGGGCTGTATAACGTATAACCAACTGATATGGCAACTGCAACATCCGCAACTGCAGGGCTCTCAAGAGGGTGGTGTGGTCCCAACACATCACTGGGGGCACACTGCCTGCCCTCCAGGACATCTACAGTACCCAGTGTCACAGGAACACCAAGAAAATCATCAAGGACCTCAGCCACCCCAGCCACAGCCTGTTCTCCCATCCAAAAGGTATGGCCAGTACATGTGCATCAAAGGTGGTACCGAGAGACTGAAAAACAGCTTCTATGTCAAGGCCATCAACCTGTTAAATAGTCACCACTAGCCGGCCTCCACCCAGTACCTTGCACTGAACTTTAGTCACTGTCACTAGCCGGCTACCAGCCGGTTACTCAACCTTTGCACCTTAGAGGCTAATGCCTATGTACATAGTGTAGACATGCAACACTGGTCAGTTTAATCATGTTTACATCTTGTTTTACCCACTTCATATGTATATACTATAATCTAGTCAAGGTCTAACCTATTTAGCTATTGCTGTACATATACATAAATTCACAGATACACACGGAGACAAGATCAGGGGACAAGGCGAGCCATAGAACGACACTTACTCAGACCCACACGTATCCACACCCTGTTTCCAATCTAAAATTGTGTTATGTTGTATCTGTCCGTTTTTTTTCAATATTTAGATCATAAAACATTTGATTCTTCAGTTGGATTCTACTTCCAGTATTAAAATGACAGCTTCGTCAATATAAGTGACAAAAATAATATTGTCCAACCCATTGGGTATCTCACCACACCCCCATATACTATGTCTTCAAATATGCAGATATCTGGATTAAAAGTACATTTACATTGTACAATTTCTAATAGCCAGCTTTCTAACCCTGCCATCACTTTTGGACTTTATAGCACTCCCAGAAGGCATGAATTATTGAGTCTGTAGTATATATATACCAGGTTTGCCCCTGGGTGGATATACAGTAGATGGCAGCATAGGCCTCTCCAACCCAGTTACTCTTTAAATATTCTATTTCTCCTCTTGTGAAGTGTAGCTCTTGAAGGAAAACCACATCTGCTGACGATCTCTTTAAATATTCAAGAGCCTTATGCTTATTTGTTTTGCCATCATGAAGCATGTGCAGATTATTTTTGTGTGAATATTTTTGTATTGTTTAAAAAAAATAATCCACACTCCAGATACAAATTTATATAAACAACAACTTACAGACGCACACAAACAATGACTAAATATGTCATAAGGTAGTAGACATCCCATGTAAGAGTCATAGTATGAATACATAGTTGTCCGTGGCTGTTGGTGCTGTTTAAGATGAGTAAGGACAATTTTTTCATGAGCATGGCCTTATTTCTATTACAGTATATTGGATGACTATCATTCATATTCCATTCAGGTACAATGTAACAGCGATAGGTTTAGGTTACTACACGATACAAACATTTTCCCTACACCCATCATGAGGTTGCTACAACCTAGCCTATGAATAAAAGTTGACAATGTACATTAAGTGCACATAGGTTGAGAGAAACATCTGACGTGACAGACAGTAACACATGGACAGAGAGTGACACATTCTATACCACTTTGCACACTCTTGCCTGCATCTAGCTGGTCTAAGCTGTAATCATTAGTCCAACAGTTGCAAATGAGTGTTTCTATGGGACATATTCAGGTATGTTTATCCCCGTTTTGTTACATTTGCTTCCGTTTAAGAAACATTTTCCAACAGAATAGGTGGAATGAATACACCCCTGATCACGCGTAAACACAGTTCACTTTCATAGCAGCCACGTTGTATTCCTTCTCGCATCTATGCACTCTCCTCGTCTCACATTTTCCCTTTGCTTGTGGACTTCAATGCACAGTACATCAGCTGTATGTGACCAGGTGAAAAAAACATTCCAAGCCAAACCATATCATAACCACTACACACAGCCTACATCGTTGTCACCATATTAGCTAAAGTCATGTCATAGTCAACATAGAGAATAGAACTAACGCATTAGTACACCTGCTACAATGCATTACATTACAGCCCCTAAGTAAGATCTGGTGCAACCAATTACCTTCAGAAGACACATAATTAGTTAAATAAAGTCCACCTGTGTGCAATCTAATTGTCACATGATCTGAGTATATATACACCTATTCTGAAAGGCCCCAGAGTCTGTAACACCACTAAGCAAGCAGCACTATGAAGACCAAGGAGCTCTCCAAACAGGTCAGGGACAAAGTTGTACAGACCAAGAAGTACAGATCAGGGTTGGGTTATAACAAAATATTAGAAACTTTGAACATCCCACGGAGCACCATTAAATCTATTATTAAAAAATTGAAAGAATATAGCACCACAACAAACCTGCAAAGAGAGGGCCACCCACCAAAACTCACGGACCAGGGAAGGAGGGAATTAATCAGAGAGGCAACAAAGAGACCAAAGATAACCCTGAAGGAGCTGCAAAGCTCCACAGTGGAGATTGGAGTATCTGTCCATAAGACCACTTTAAGCCGTACACTCCACAGAGCTGGGCTTTACGGAAGAGTGGCCAGAAAGAAAAAAATTTGCTTAAAGAAAAAAATTTGCAAACTCGTTTGGTGTTCGGCAAAAGGCATGTGGGACTCCCCAAACATATGGAAGAACGTACTCAAGTCAGATGAGACTAAAATGGAACTTTTTGGCCATAAAGAAAAACGCTATGCTAGCATAAACCCAACACCTATCATCAAACCGAGAACACCATCCCAACACCTATCATCAAACCGAGAACACCATCCCAACACCTATCATCAAACCGAGAACACCATCCCAACACCTATCATCAAACAGAGAACACCATCCCAACACCTATCATCAAACCGAGAACACCATCCCAACACCTATCATCAAACAGAGAACACCATCCCAACACCTATCATCAAACCGAGAACACCATCCCAACACCTATCATCAAACAGAGAACACCATCCCAACACCTATCATCAAACCGAGAACACCATCCCAACACCTATCATCAAACCGAGAACACCATCCCAACACCTATCATCAAACCGAGAACACCATCCCAACACCTATCATCAAACCGAGAACACCATCCCAACACCTATCATCAAACAGAGAACACCATCCCAACACCATGTTTTTCATCAGCAGGCACTGGTCAGAATTGAAGAAATGGATAGCGCTAAAGACAGGGAAATTCTTGAGGGAAATCTGTTCCTCTTCCAGAGATTTGAGACTGGGACTTCCAGCAGGACAATGACCCTAAGCATACTGCTAAAACAACACTCGAGTGGTTAAAATGTCTTGGAATGGCCTAGTCAAAGCCCAGACCTCAATCTGTGGTATGACTTAAAGGGGAAGCCATCCAACTTGAAGGAGCTGGAGCAGTTTTGCCTTGAAGAATGGGCAAAATCCCAGTGGCTAGATGTGCCAAGCTATAGAGACATACCCCAAGAGACTTGCAGCTGAATAGTTGAATAGTTACGCATGCTCAAGTTTTGAGTGTTTTTGTCTTATTTCTTATTTGCTTCACAATATAAATATTTTGTATCTTCAAAGTGGTAGGCATGTTGTGTAAATGAAATGATACAAACCCCCCCCCCAAAAAAAATATATTTTAATTCCCGGATATAAGGCAACAAAATAGGAAAAATGCCAAGGGGGGTGAATACTTTCACAAGCCACTGTAGCTAACATAGCATCCCTCTGTTTGAGCCTGGTATTTGAGTAGGCTAAGCCAGCTAGTTGTCTTTCTGTCTCTTTGAGTCAACTACTTACCACATTTCATGCACTGCAGTGCTAGCTAGCTGTAGCTTATGGTTTCAGTACTGTATTCATTCTCTGATCCTTTGATTAGGTGGACAACATGTCAGTTCATGCTGCAAGAGCTCTGATAAGTTAGAACACGTTGTCATAATTACTGTGTAAGTCTATGGAAGGGGGTGAGAACCATGTGCCTCCTAGGTTTTTTATTGAAGTCAATGTACCCATAGATGGAAGCTAGCTGTCCTCCAGCTACACCATGCTGCACCCTACACCCTAGTGCTGTTGAGGCTACTATAGACCTTAATTTCAAAACAGTGTGGCGTGACTACATTTAGTATAGTATTATCAAAAAATACAACTTTTTTAATGTTTAAAATATATGTTTTAATGAAATTCACTGAGGAGGATGGTCCTCCTCCCCTTCCTCCTCTGAGGATCCTTCACTGATAGTTATTGTATACATTACATATGTAAAACATAAAAATCTGTGAATTATGTCATTGTAAATATATTGGAGAAAGAATGCCAATTAAATAGTTAAAATTAAAATGATATCTTACACTCAGCCTCTCTCTCTCTCTCGCACGCACACACACACACACACACACACACACACACACACACACACACACACACACACACACACACACACACACACACACACACACACACACACACACACACACACACATACACACACACACACACACTAATCTTTACAGCGCTACGGGGCAGTGGCCCTGGCTGGCTTTTGGAGAGCAGAGTTTTCTTCTCAGGATCTCTCTGTCCTATCGCTCTGTCAGTGGGGGATTCTCTCCCTCCCTCCCTTCCCCACTCTTTTTTCAAGAAGGGTTCAAACAGAGGGGTTCACCTGCACTCTTTATCTCTCTGTCTTCCTCTCTCTGTGGAAGGTTCAAATGGTGGGGTCAACCTCACCAGAGACCTGACCATCTCACACCTTCAGCCAGGCCAAGCCCCTGGGCCCCATGGGAACCCTCAGTCTCAGAGGTTAATAGAAGACCCTGGGTGGGATACAGACAAAGAGGCAGAGGTGAATAGGCCATGGCAAAAGAATGGCAATGGCCCCAAGACACATCCCTGTGTTACACCCCCACTTAATGTGGGGCAAAAAAGTATTTAGTCAGCCAATGTGATTTTCTGGATTTTTTTCTTCTCATTTTGTCTGTCATAGTTGAAGTGTACCTATGATGAAAATTACAGGCCTCTCTCATCTTTTTAAGTGGGAGAACTAGCACAATTGGTGGCCGACTAAATCCTTTTTTGTCCCACTGTAACTCTCTCCACTTGTTTAGTAAATGTCATCCATTTATCCTGTCCTCTATTTAACTCTGCAGAACAGAAGCATTCGGGCTGTCCCCAGGTGGTGAAGGTAGGCAACATTACCTCCTCCACACTAATCCACAAGGGTGCATCCTCAGTCCACTCCTGTACTCCCTGTATGCCCACGACTGCGTGGCCTCACACAGTTTCAACTCCATCAAGTTCACTGACAACACGACAGTAGTAGGCCTGATTACCAACAGCAACAAGACGGCCTACAGAGACAAGGTAGACACTCTGAAGGCGTGGTGTCAGGTAAACAACCTTTCCCTCAACGTCAGCAAAACAAAGGAGCTGATTGTGGACTTCAGGAGGAACCAGGCTGGGCACATCAACGGGGCCGCCATGGAGAAGGTCAAAAACTTAAAGTTCCTCTGCGTAAACATCTCTGACGAGCTGAAATGGTCAAACCACACATACACCGTGGTAAAGAAGGCACGACAGTGACTCTTCACCCTCAGGAGGCTGAAGAAATGAGGCTTGCCCCCGAGGGTCCTCACAGTGTCCTACAAAAGCACCATCGAGAGCATACTGTCGGGCTGCATCACAGCCTGGTACGGCAACTCCACCGATGCTGACCGCAAGGCTTTACAGAGGTTGGTACACTCATTGTCTCACAGGAAGCCAAGAAGACCTACAGGCTGCTGAATAGCCCCCCTCCCCCCCATTGTCACAGTTGAACATAGGTATATGTTATTATTTTTATTATTGTTTTATTCCCTTCTCTCTTCCCCGTCTGCTGCGCCTCCCCACCCCCCCAGTTGTAAATATGTAAATATAATTATTATTGTGATGATTTTTATTATTGTTTCATTCAATTCTCGTTTTGACCTGCACTGTTGGAGCTCGCTTAAGAATTTCACTGTACTCTGCAATTTCATCTGCAACCCTGTGCAAGTGACTAATAAACTCTTCTAATCTAAAAGCAACCTCTGCCCTACTGTACATCCCCCTGGGTGACCACAGCTCCTGCAGTATCAGATTCATGGTAATAATGTAATATCCATTGGTATTAATTAACACACCATGTAGAGCTGTATTATTCATACAACAGAGAGAGTTGTTGTTTGGAACTCAATGAAACGATATGCTTTGGGTGAGTGACAATGGTATAAAACAGCACACCAGGTTGCATTGCTTTCCAAAAACAGTGTTCTCTTTTACAGGGGCAGGTGGTGAAACTACAGTCTGCAGGGGAGGGGGGGTCTGTGAGTCTGAGTCTGTGATGGTTTATTCAACGATTTTGCAAAAGGTGAAGATCACCAGCAATGGTCCTGCTGTGGATGAGTGCATTTATGAGTTAATTAAGTGTTACGGTGGAAAAATGAAAGCTGAGCCTTTTCTTTGACGTATATCACGTGTTGCTCAGACTGTCACATGCAGAGCAAGTCAGACCTAATCGCTCTCACTGCCGGGCAAAAACACACACTGGCAGGCCATTATTCATGTCGAGCTGACACCCACACACCCACCAGAGACACCAAACTCCAGGGAACACGAACAGTACATTTGTTTTTGTTAAACTTTTTTAAAACTAGGCAGGTCAGTTAAGAACAAATTCTTATTTACAATGCCCCCCCCCCGGCCAAACCCTCCTCTAACCCGGACGACACTGGGCCAATTGTGTGCCACCATATGGGACTCCCGATCACGGCCGGTTGTGATACAGCCCAGAATCTAACCCAGGTCTGTAATGACACCTATAGCTCTGTGATGCAGTGCTTTAGACCTCTGCTCCACTCAGGAGGCCTGTGTCACTCTGGAACAGTAGGAGTCAGTCTGGCAGGCAGTGCTCTGTTGACAACTTTCCAGGAGCGGATTTTGCAATGGAAGGTACGTCTGTTGAGCCATGACAGACTGTGACAACCACGGTGTCATTCGGGCAGCTTTTTCACTATGATGTTGTAGTGTGAACCCCCCAGGTTTTTTATATGCACACGGAGTAACCCAGTTCAGACTCTGTAGGAGAAGGGCCCCAATGTTTCACGTAACAGCCAAGGGTTTGAACTGGATACTGTTGTTTGTAAAACTGTCAAAAACAAATCCTGCTATAAGAAACATGAAACAGGGGACACAACCAAAGCGATACTCATAGACAAACACACACATACTGGTAGACATCAGAGGCTCTGTCTCTTTCTGTCTCCGTCTCTACAGTGTTAAAGAACCTGTCATAAATAGCCCAAAGTCCAGGGCTGAAGACAGATCTGTGCTAGCTTGTGTGTGTATGTTTGCGTTTTACTTGGGTTGAGGTCCTGGGACATTGTGTGTGTTGTTGACACATATAAAAAAACATGACCTGTTGCTTCATGCCTGCATTCCTGTGGTCATACGAATGCTCTCAATATATTGTACGAATGTAGTGATGCTACCTGTATTCTCAGCTGGTCCTTGTTTCTCATTGCTCTGCAGGTAACTGGGCCCTGACTGACATTCTGAACTTTGCTTCACTGGTACAGCTACATGAGGGGCAGTTGTATGAACCTCCACGTTTGGAGCAGGGACGGATGGTGCAGTCTTCCTGGGATTCCCTGGCTTTGCGGCGACAACTGTATTGGATGTCTTGGAAACGTCAATGTTGTTTTGCTGTGCAGGAGCTGAAGTTTCTTGAGGTGGCTCAACCTCCTCCTCCTGGTCTTCGTTGCTGACCTCCCGTATGGAGGGCGTCTTCCCGCAGTGGGAAAAGTGGGCGCTGTGGCGCGATGTCCTATGATCGTGAGCTATCATACTGGACCTGCTCTCTTGTTTCCCACCAAAGTCGGAGACCTCTGCCTTGGAGGAAGCCATAGGGGGTTCACTGTGACTAGGTCTGTCGCATGGCATCTCACCACTGCTACTGCATTTAAACCCAGTGTTGGAAATACTATCCTCTTTGGCGGGAACTGGGCTGCTGAGGGCCACAACAGCTGCAGGGCTTAGTATACTGGTGGGCGGGCTTTTCTGCTTGTCAGAGGGTTTGAGCAGGGGAATCAACACCTGCCGCTCAACTGGGCTTTGCAGCCATGTGGGTATCCCTATTGAGCCGCCATCGCTGTTCGCCAACTTAGAGAGGCAGGTGTCTGTTTTAGACACCCTTGGCCCGGAAAGAAGGCCAATGTCCAGGGTGCCCTCCAGGGGTTTGAGGAAGGAGACCAGACGCCCCTCCAGCTTGTATTCCGAGGAGGTCTTCCTGAGGGAGCCTTCATTGGAGGAGATGAGCTGGAGTTTCTCCACGGCGCTTCCCTCCCCCCTCCCAGAGAACATCTTGGGGTTCAGGCCCTCAGGGCTGGTGTGGAGGCTCTCATGAATGCCGGGAGAGAGCCGACACATGCCGCTGTCTTCTCGCTCCTCGAACGACAGCCTCTTCCGGGCAAATTCCATGTTGGGGGCCTTGAAATCAAGTCTGTCTGGCTTACCGCCCTCTTTGCTCTGCCTGGACAGCTGACACTCAGGCTTCTGGAGGCACCAGTCATGGATAGAGCACAGAGACGAGTCAGCGCTATTGCCCCCAAGTGGTTCGGGGGTGCCCTCACCGGCACACGTGTTCAGCTTCTTATACAGAACATCTTTTAGGGTGAAGCTGGCAGCTTTGCCTTCCAGTGAGACTGTATCTGAGCCTTGGCTTCTGCCCTGGCATCTTCCTCCTTCAGCACCAGATGTATCAGACTCCTGTAGAACTCTTCACACTACTGAGTCAAGCCGAGCTGGGCTGCACTGGCCTGGTTCTTCATGTCAAGATAAATGATCCGAGCCAGCACAGTATGGTTCAGGTCAACACAATAGTGTGAAAAGGGTATTACAGAATGAGTCGAGAGTAGATATTAGCAGAGGTTAAAAGTAATCTAGCATTAATCCGATGAACACTCCATCCACCCACTGGAACAAAGGCAGATTATCACCAGGAGTGATAGAAAACAGGAATAGAGAAGGATGAACAGCTGGAATATAAATGTGCAGTAATCGTAATGCCGGTATTTTGAATCATCTTGGTAAGTCTACAAATAATACAGTGGGAGTTGTGATAGTTCAGCAAAGGAGACAACAGGGTGACAGTTACTGTATGTACATACATAGACTATATCAGTAGTACTCAACACAAAGCGTATGTTTGTGAGTTGATGTGTTTTAGACCAGGGGCTCTAGTGTAGTTTAGTTATTCTCTGATATTGATTTATTCCTGGAACTGGTTGGAACTAAACACTGCAGAACTTACGGCAGAAACACTCTAGGACCACAATATATAAATAACCCACGACAGTCAATACCCACTATGGTTTCACCAGTCTCACCCAGTCAGGATGGAGTTTTTTGTGGCCCCAAAAGGTGGGTCAACTCTTAATGTCCAGCCCAGCATCCCATCAAAATGGACATTGAATCAATGAAAACACTCACTGCAACCAGACAGTGCCACTACTGCAGGCATTCCCCAAAATGGCAGCCTCACAGAGAGAGCAGGGGGGATTAAATATGGAGCAAAAATGGTAGCCGTAAGTGATAAATAAATGTAAATGGCCCCACAGTTTCCCAATTCACAGGCCCCACTGTCCTAGTCTTTAATCTCTGCGACTGCTCCAAATGAACATTCAAAGTCCTTGTGTACAGCACATTGAGTTAAATATAGCAAAGCAAAATCCCTCTGTCTGAAAATATGTGGCTGGAGTTCCACTCAAAAGGAATATTTAATGTGTTCCGCTTCGTTCAGATTCCTAGACAAGGCACTCCATATAACACCTCTGTGTGTGTGTGTGTGTGTGTGCTCTCCTCTACCAGATGTCAAATACTTTTGTAGTCCCGTCAATATACAGTGCTAAGATACCTAGAAAATGGATGACTGTACAGTACATCACATCACAGGCGTGACACAGCATCTACAACTAAACGGGACACAGTATGGTGTTACAGACCAATCAAAGATTCATCTTAGGTCACTAATGGACAAACTAATGAATTAGAAACAAATGGAACTCAACTTCCCTGTGAAAGAGTGAACAGCCAGATCTCTTATAAACTGGAAATGAAAAAGAAGAGGATCTGTCTTCGTCACGGGTGACTCATTGAAAGTCCTTAATGATGATACTCCAATTCAAACCCCCTCAAAGGCTGTAGAAACAGCAGGACATCAAATAACATCTTGACAGAGAAACAGACATAGCATGTCAACTAAACCCACTCCTCTTTATAAGTGTATGTATTAAAACAGTTGTCATTCCTCACCAGATGGGACTTGTGCACAATCTCATTTACATTTCTCTTATCCAGAGTGACTTACAGCATTGAGTGCACACGTTTTTAAATTTGTTTATACTGGTCCCCCACGAGAACTCACAACCCAGATAGTGTTTGTGCCTCTACCAACTGAGCCACACAGGACCTCAAATCCTCCTTCAAACACTCCACACTCATTCAAAAATATTTTTCCTGGTCTTCAAATGACTCAGGCAGTTTGTGTGTGTATGTGTGTAGCCGGGACAGAAAGTGTCAATAGAGGAAGGAGTCATGTATGTGCATGTGTCAGTGTGTGTGCGTGTGTGTGAGTGAGTGTTTGAAAACTCAGCAAAAAAGAAATGTCCCTTTTTCAGGACAATGTCTTTCAAAGATAATTCATAAAAATCCAAATAACTTCACAGATCTTCATTGTAAAGGGTTTAAACACTGTTTCCCATGGTTGTTCAATGAAACATAAACAATGAATGAACATGCACCTGTGGAATGGTCGTTAAGACACTAACAGCTTACAGACGGTAGGCAATTAAGGTCACAGTTATGAAAACTTAGGACACTAAAGAGGCCTTTCTACTGACTCTGAAAAACACCAAAAGAAAGATGCCCAGGGTCCCTGCTCATCTGCGTGAACGTGCCTTAGGCATGCTGCACAGAGGCATGAGGACTGCAGATGTGGCCAGGGCAATAAATTGCAATGTCCGTCCTGTGAGAGACGCCTAAGACAGCGCTACAAGGAGACAGGATGGACAACTGATCGTCCTCGCAGTGGCAGACCACATGTATCAACACCTGCACAGGATCGGTACATCCGAACATCAGACCTGCGGGACAGGTACAGAATGGCAACAACAACTGCCCGAGTTACACCAGGAACGCACAATCCTTCCATCAGTGCTCAGACTGTCCGCAATAGACTGAGAGAGGCTGTACTGAGGGCTTGTAGGCCTGTCCTCACCAGACATCACCGGCATCAAGTCGCCTATGGGCACAAACCCACCGCCGCTGGGCCAGACAAGACAGGCAAAAAGTGCTATTCACTGACGAGTCGCAGTATTGTCTCACCTGGGGTGATGGTCGGATTGGCATTTATCGTCGAAGGAATGAGCGTTACACCAAGGCCTGTACTCTGGAGCGGGATCGATTTGGAGGTGGAGGGTCCGTCATGGTCTGGGGCAGTGTGTCACAGCATTATCGGACTGAGCTTGTTGTCATTGCAGGCCATCTCAACGCTGTGCGTTACAGGGAAGACATCCTCCTCCCTCATGTGGTACCCTTCCTGCAGGCTCATCCTGACATGACCCTCCAGCAAGACACTGCCACCAGCCACGCTGCTCGTTCTGTGCGTGATTTCGTGCAAGACAGAAATGTCAGTGTTCTGCCATGGCCAACGAAGAGCCCGGATCTCAATCCCATTGAGCACGTCTGGTACCTGTTGGATCGGAGGGTGAGGGCTAGGGTCATTTCCCCCAGAAATGTCCAGGAACTTGCAGGTGCCTTGGTGGAAGAGTGGGGTAACATCTCACAGCAAGAACTGGCAAATCTGGTACAGTCCACGAGGAAAAGATGCACTGCAGTACTTAATGCAGCTGGTGGCCACACCAGATACTGACTGTTACTTTTGATTTTAAACCCTCCCCCCCACCCCACCCCTTTGTTCAGGGACACATTATTCAATTTCTGTTAGTCACATGTCTGTGGAACTTGTTCAGTTTATGTCTGTTGTTGAATCTTGTTATGTTCACGTTTATTTTTTACTGAGTTTATGTATCCTGACATGTGTCAGTGTGTGCGCTTTTATCCTGGTGTGTCAGAATGTGTGTTTGAGTATGCCTGTGTGTGTGTGTATGGACATTTGTTAATGATGGTTAGGCAGGCTCTCTCTCTTTCTCCAAAACACCCCAGAGCTTGGCTCCTTTAGTACTTCACACAGCCGTCAGTCCCTCATTAACGATGTTCTCTCATCAGATGTTCTTAACACAAATAGAGTGTTTGATATTTTAATCAGGCAGGGCTTAGTTAGAGACAATGGACATGACAAATGTCACAACATTATGTGGTGTTATGTGAGGAAATGATTAAAGATCCATAGTGTGAAATTATTAAAGATCCAAATGATGATAGACTGGTGTGTTTATTTGGGGGT